>NC_135237.1:207428527-207756860 GCF_051348905.1 Ranitomeya variabilis
AGGGGACGGGATTATTTGTGGTGATGTGGTGGGGGGCGGGTTTATGTGTGGTGGGGGGGCGGGATTATGTGTGGTAATGTGGTGGGGGGTGGGATTATGTGTGGTAATGTGGCGGGGGTGTGATTATTTGTGGTGATGTGTTGGGGGGTGGGATTGTGCGGTAATGTGATGGGGGCGGGATTATGTGTGGTGATGTGTTGAATGGGCGGGATTATGTGTGGTGATGTGGTGGGGGTGGGATCATCTGTGGTAATGTGGTGAGGGCGGGATTATGTGTGGTGAAGGGGCGGGATTATGTGTGGTAATGGGGTGGGGGGTCGGATTATGTGTGGTGATATGTTGGGGGGGCGGGATTATGTGTCGTGATGTATTGGGGCGGCACTGTGTGGTGATATATTGGGGGCGGGATTATGTGTGGTGATGTGTTGAAGGGGCGGGATTATGTGTGGTGATGTGGTGGGGGGGCTGGATTATGTGTGGTGATGGGGTGGGGGCGGGATTATGTGTGGTGATGGGTTGGGGGGTGGGATTATGTGTGGTGATGGGGTGGGGGGGCGGGACTATGTGTGGTGATGGGGTGTGGGGGCGGGATTATGTGTGGTGATGGGGTGGGGGCGGGATTGTGTGTGGTAATGTGGTGGGGGCGGGATTGTGTGTTGAGATGGGGTGTGGGGCGGGATTATGTGCGGTAATGTGGTGGGGGGCAGGATTATGTGTGGTAATGTGGTGGGGGCGGAATTATGTGTGGTAATGTGGGGGGTGGTTATGTGTGGTAATGTGGTGGGGGGCGAGATTATGTGTGGTAATGTTGTGGGGGGCGGGATTATGTGTGTTGATGTGGTGGGGGGCGGTATTATGTGTGGTGATGTGGTGGGGGCAGGATTATGTGTGGTAATGTGGTGGGGGGTGGGATTATGTGTGGTAATGTGGTGGGGGGTGGGATTATGTGTGGTGATGTGGTGGGGGCGGGATTATGTGTGGTGATGTGTTGGGGGGCGGGATTATGTGTGGTGATGTGGTGGGGGGCGGGATTATGTGTGGTAATGTGGTGGAGGGCGGTATTATGTGTGGTAATGTGGTGGGGGTGGGATTATGTGTGGTAATGTGGTGTGGGTGGGATTATGTGTGGTAATGTGGTGGTGGGGTGGGATTATCTCTGGTAATGCGGTGGGAGGCGGGATTATATGTGGTAATGCGGTGGGGGGGTGGGATTATCTGTGGTGATGTGGTGGGGGGTGGGATTATGTGTGGTGATGGAGTGGGGGGGCGGGATTATGTGTGGTAATGTGGTGGGGGGTGGGATTATTTGTGGTGATGCGTTGGGGGGTGGGATTGTGCGGTAATGTGTTGGGGATGGGATTATGTGTGGTGATGTGTTGAATGGGCGGGAATATGTGTGGTGATGTGGTGAAGGGGTGGGATTATGTGTGGTGATATGTTGGGGGGTGGGATTACGTGTGGTAATGTGTTGGGGGGCGGGACTGTGTGGTGATGTGTTGGGGGGGCGGGATTATGTGTGGTGATGTGTTGAAGGGGCGGGATTATGTGTGGTGATGTGGTGGGGGAGCGGGAATATGTGTGGTGAAGGGGTGGGGGGGCGGGATTATGTGTGGTGATGGGGTGGGGGGGCGGGATTATGTGTGGTGATGGGGTGGGGGGGCGGGATTATGTGTGGTGATGGGGTGGGGGGCAGGATTATGTGTGGTGATGGGGTGGTGGGTGGGATTATGTGTGGTGATGGGGTGGGATTATGTGTGGTGATGGGGTGGGGGGGTGGGATTATGTGTGGTGATGGTGTGGGGGGGGCGGGATTATGTGTGGTAATGTGGTAGGGGTGGGATTATGTGTGGTAATGTGGTGAGGGCGCGGGATTATGTGTAATGATGTGGTGGGGTGGCGGGGTTATGTGTGGTGATGTGGTGGGGGGCGGGATTATGTGTTGGAATGGGGTGGGGGGGCACGATTATGTGTGGTGATGGGGTGGGTTGGCGGGTTTATGTGTGGTGATGGGGTGGGGGGCGGGATTATGTGTGGTGATGGGATGGGGAGGCAGGATTATGTGTGGTAATGTGGTGGGGGCGGAATTATGTGTGGTAATGTGGGGGGTGGTTATGTGTGGTAATGTGGTGGGATTATGTGTGGTAATGTGGTGGGGGGGCGGGATTATGTGTGGTATTGTGGTGGGGGCGGGATTATGTGTGATAATGTGGGGGGCGGGGTTATGTGTGGTAATGTGGTGGGGGGCGGGATTATGTGTGGTAATGTGGTGGGGGGCGTGATTATGTGTGGTGATGTGTTGGGGGCGGAATTGTGTGGTGATGTGGTGGGGGCAGGATGATATGTGGCGGGGGGTGGGATTATGTGTGGTAATGGGGTGGGGAGGTGGGATAACATGCGGTGATGCGATGAGGGCGGGATTATGTGTGGTGATGTGGTGGGGGACGGGATTGTGTGTGGTGATGTGGTGGGGGGGCGGGATTATGTGTGGTAATGTGGTGGGAGGTAGGATTATGTGTGGTGATGTGGTGGGGGGCGGGATTATGTGTGGTGATGTGGTGGGGTGGCGGGATTATGTGTGGTGGTGCAATGGGGGGCGGGATTATGTGTGGTGATGTGGTGGGGGGCGGTATTTTGTGTGGTAATGTGGTGGGGGCAGGATTAGGTGTGGTGATGTGGTGGGGGTGGGATTATGTCTGGTGATGGGGTGGGATTATGTGTGGTGATGGGGTGGGGGGTGGGATTATGTGTGGTGATGTGGTGGGGGGCGGTATTTTGTGTGGTAATGTGGTGGGGGCAGGATTAGGTGTGGTGATGTGGTGGGGGGTGGGATTATGTGTTGTGATAGGGTGGGGGGGTGTTATTATGTGTGGCAAAGGGGTGGAGGGGCCGGAGTATGTGTGGTAAAGGTGTGGGGGTCGGGATTATGTGTGGTAATGTGGTGGGGGTGGGATTAAGTGTGGTAATGTAGTGGGGGGTGGGATTAAGTGTGGTAATGTGGTGGGGGGTGGGAATATCTGTAGTAATGTGGTGGGGGGCCGGATTATGTTTGGTAATGTGGTGGGGGCAGGATTATGTGTGGTAATGTGGTGGGGGGCAGGATTATCTGTGGTGGGGTGGCGGGCTTATGTGTGGTGATGTGGTGGGGTGGCGGGATTATGTGTGTTGATGTGGAGGGTGGCGGGATTATGTGTGGTGATGAAGTGGGTGGGATTATGTGTGGTGATGTGGTGGGTTGCAGGATCATATGTGGTAATGTGGTGGGGTGTGGGATTATGTGTGGTATTGTGGTGGGGCGGGATTATGTGTGGTAATGTGGGGGGGCGGGGTTATATGTGGTAGTGTGGTGGGTGGCGGGATTATGTGTGGTAATGTGGTGGGGGGCGTGATTATGTGTGGTGATGTGTTGGGGGCGGGATTATGTGTGGTGATGTGGTGGGGTCAGGATTACATGTAGGGGGTGGGATTATGTGTGGTAATGGGGTTGGGAGGTGGGATTACGTGTGGTGATGCGTTGGGGGCAGGATTATGTGTGGTGATGTGGTAGGGGACGGGATTATTTGTGGTGATGTGGTGGGGGGCGGGTTTATGTGTGGTGGGGGGGCGGGATTATGTGTGGTAATGTGGTGGGGGGTGGGATTATGTGTGGTGATGTGGTGGGGGGGCGGGATTATGTGTGGTGATGTGGCGGGGTGGCGGGATTTTGTGTGGTGGTGCGATGGGGGCGGGATTATGTGTGGTGATGTGGTGGGGGGCGGTATTTTGTGTGGTAATGTGATGGGGCAGGATTAGGTGTGGTGATGTGGTGGGGGGTGGGATTATGTGTGGTGATTGGGTGGGGGGTGGGATTATGTGTGGTGATGGGGTAGGGGGTGGGATTATGTGTGGTGATGGGGTAGGGGGTGGGATTATGTGTGGTGATGGGGTGGGGGGGTGGTATTATGTGTGGTGATGGGGTGGGGGGGTGGGATTATGTGTTGTTAAAGGGTGGGGGGCGGGATTATGTGTGGTAATGTGGTGGGGGCGGTATTTAGTGTGGTAATATAGTGGGGGCGGGATTATGTGTGGTAATGTGGTGGGGGTGGGAATATCTGTAGTAATGTGGTGGGGGGCGGGATTATGTGTGGTAATGTGGTGGGAACAGGATTATGTGTGGTAATGTGGGGGGGCGGGATTATCTGTGGTGGGGTGGCAGCTTATTTGTGGTGATGTGGTGGGGTGGCGGGATTTTGTGTGGTGATGTGGAGGGGGGGATTATGTGTGGTGATGTGGTGGGGGGCGGGATTATGTGTGGTGATGAAGTGGGGGGGATTATGTGTGGTGATGTGGTGGGTTGCAGGATCATATGTGGTAATGTGGTGGGGGGTGGGATTATGTGTGGTATTGTGGTGGGGCGGGATTATGTGTGGTAATGTGGGGGGGGGGGTTATATGTGGTAGTGTGGTGGGTGGCGGGATTATGTGTGGTAATGTGGTGGGGGGCGTGATTATGTGTGGTGATGTGTTGGGGGCGGGATTATGTGTGGTGATGTGGTGGGGGCAGGATTACATGTAGGGGGTGGGATTATGTGTGGTAATGGGGTTGGGAGGTGGGATTACGTGTGGTGATGCGTTGGGGGCAGGATTATGTGTGGTGATGTGGTAGGGGACGGGATTATTTGTGGTGATGTGGTGGGGGGCGGGTTTATGTGTGGTGGGGGGGCGGGATTATGTGTGGTAATGTGGTGGGGGGTGGGATTATGTGTGGTGATGTGGTGGGGGGGCGGGATTATGTGTGGTGATGTGGCGGGGTGGTGGGATTTTGTGTGGTGGTGCGATGGGGGCGGGATTATGTGTGGTGATGTGGTGGGGGGCGGTATTTTGTGTGGTAATGTGATGGGGCAGGATTAGGTGTGGTGATGTGGTGGGGGGTGGGATTATGTGTGGTGATTGGGTGGGGGGTGGGATTATGTGTGGTGATGGGGTAGGGGGTGGGATTATGTGTGGTGATGGGGTAGGGGGTGGGATTATGTGTGGTGATGGGGTGGGGGGGTGGTATTATGTGTGGTGATGGGGTGGGGGGGTGGGATTATGTGTTGTTAAAGGGTGGGGGGCGGGATTATGTGTGGTAATGTGGTGGGGGCGGTATTTAGTGTGGTAATATAGTGGGGGCGGGATTATGTGTGGTAATGTGGTGGGGGGTGGGAATATCTGTAGTAATGTGGTGGGGGGCGGGATTATGTGTGGTAATGTGGTGGGAACAGGATTATGTGTGGTAATGTGGGGGGGCGGGATTATCTGTGGTGGGGTGGCGGCTTATTTGTGGTGATGTGGTGGGGTGGCGGGATTATGTGTGGTGATGTGGAGGGGGGGATTATGTGTGGTGATGTGGTGGGGGGCGGGATTATGTGTGGTGATGAAGTGGGGGGATTATGTGTGGTAATGTGGCGGGGGTGGGATTATTTGTGGTGATGTGTTGGGGGGTGGGATTGTGCGGTAATGTGATGGGGGCGGGATTATGTGTGGTGATGTGTTGAATGGGCGGGATTATGTGTGGTGATGTGGTGGGGGTGGGATCATCTGTGGTAATGTGGTGGGGGCGGGATTATGTGTGGTGAAGGGGCGGGATTATGTGTGGTAATGGGGTGGGGGGTCGGATTATGTGTGGTGATATGTTGGGGGGCGGGATTATGTGTGGTGATGTATTGGGGGGCAGCACTGTGTGGTGATATATTGGGGGCGGGATTATGTGTGGTGATGTGGTGGGGGACGGGATTGTGTGTGGTGATGTGGTGGGGGGGGCGGGATTATGTGTGGTGATGTGGTGGGGTGGCGGGATTATGTGTGGTAATGTGGTGGGAGGTAGGATTATGTGTGGTGATGTGGTGGGGGGTGGGATTATGTGTGGTGATGTGGTGGGGTGGCGGGATTATGTGTGGTGGTGCAATGGGGAGCGGGATTATGTGTGGTGATGTGGTGGGGGGCGGTATTTTGTGTGGAAATGTGGTGGGGGCAGGATTAGGTGTGGTGATGTGGTGGGGGTGGGATTATGTCTGGTGATGGGGTGGGATTATGTGTGGTGATGGGGTGGGGGGTGGGATTATGTGTGGTGATGTGGTGGGGGGCGGTATTTTGTGTGGTAATGTGGTGGGGGCAGGATTAGGTGTGGTGATGTGGTGGGGGGTGGGATTATGTGTTGTGATAGGGTGGGGGGGTGTTATTATGTGTGGCAAAGGGGTGGAGGGGCCGGAGTATGTGTGGTAAAGGTGTGGGGGTCGGGATTATGTGTGGTAATGTGGTGGGGGTGGGATTAAGTGTGGTAATGTAGTGGGGGGTGGGATTAAGTGTGGTAATGTGGTGGGGGGTGGGAATATCTGTAGTAATGTGGTGGGGGGCCGGATTATGTTTGGTAATGTGGTGGGGGCAGGATTATGTGTGGTAATGTGGTGGGGGGCAGGATTATCTGTGGTGGGGTGGCGGGCTTATGTGTGGTGATGTGGTGGGGTGGCGGGATTATGTGTGTTGATGTGGAGGGTGGCGGGATTATGTGTGGTGATGAAGTGGGGGGGATTATGTGTGGTGATGTGGTGGGTTGCAGGATCATATGTGGTAATGTGGTGGGGTGTGGGATTATGTGTGGTATTGTGGTGGGGCGGGATTATGTGTGGTAATGTGGGGGGGCGGGGTTATATGTGGTAGTGTGGTGGGTGGCGGGATTATGTGTGGTAATGTGGTGGGGGGCGTGATTATGTGTGGTGATGTGTTGGGGGCGGGATTATGTGTGGTGATGTGGTGGGGGCAGGATTACATGTAGGGGGTGGGATTATGTGTGGTAATGGGGTTGGGAGGTGGGATTACGTGTGGTGATGCGTTGGGGGCAGGATTATGTGTGGTGATGTGGTAGGGGACGGGATTATTTGTGGTGATGTGGTGGGGGGCGGGTTTATGTGTGGTGGGGGGCGGGATTATGTGTGGTAATGTGGTGGGGGGTGGGATTATGTGTGGTGATGTGGTGGGGGGGCGGGATTATGTGTGGTGATGTGGCGGGGTGGCGGGATTTTGTGTGGTGGTGCGATGGGGGCGGGATTATGTGTGGTGATGTGGTGGGGGGCGGTATTTTGTGTGGTAATGTGATGGGGCAGGATTAGGTGTGGTGATGTGGTGGGGGGTGGGATTATGTGTGGTGATTGGGTGGGGGGTGGGATTATGTGTGGTGATGGGGTAGGGGGTGGGATTATGTGTGGTGATGGGGTAGGGGGTGGGATTATGTGTGGTGATGGGGTGGGGGGGTGGGATTATGTGTGGTGATGGGGTGGGGGGGTGGGATTATGTGTTGTTAAAGGGTGGGGGGCGGGATTATGTGTGGTAATGTGGTGGGGGCGGTATTTAGTGTGGTAATATAGTGGGGGCGGGATTATGTGTGGTAATGTGGTGGGGGTGGGAATATCTGTAGTAATGTGGTGGGGGGCGGGATTATGTGTGGTAATGTGGTGGGAACAGGATTATGTGTGGTAATGTGGGGGGGCGGGATTATCTGTGGTGGGGTGGCGGCTTATTTGTGGTGATGTGGTGGGGTGGCGGGATTATGTGTGGTGATGTGGAGGGGGGGATTATGTGTGGTGATGTGGTGGGGGGCGGGATTATGTGTGGTGATGAAGTGGGGGGGATTATGTGTGGTGATGTGGTGGGTTGCAGGATCATATGTGGTAATGTGGTGGGGGGTGGGATTATGTGTGGTATTGTGGTGGGGCGGGATTATGTGTGGTAATGTGGGGGGGCGGGGTTATATGTGGTAGTGTGGTGGGTGGCGGGATTATGTGTGGTAATGTGGTGGGGGGCGTGATTATGTGTGGTGATGTGTTGGGGGCGGGATTATGTGTGGTGATGTGGTGGGGGCAGGATTACATGTAGGGGGTGGGATTATGTGTGGTAATGGGGTTGGGAGGTGGGATTACGTGTGGTGATGCGTTGGGGGCAGGATTATGTGTGGTGATGTGGTAGGGGACGGGATTATTTGTGGTGATGTGGTGGGGGGCGGGTTTATGTGTGGTGGGGGGGCGGGATTATGTGTGGTAATGTGGTGGGGGGTGGGATTATGTGTGGTGATGTGGTGGGGGGGCGGGATTATGTGTGGTGATGTGGTGGGGGGGCGGGATTATGTGTGGTGATGTGGCGGGGTGGCGGGATTTTGTGTGGTGGTGCGATGGGGGCGGGATTATGTGTGGTGATGTGGTGGGGGGCGGTATTTTGTGTGGTAATGTGATGGGGCAGGATTAGGTGTGGTGATGTGGTGGGGGGTGGGATTATGTGTGGTGATTGGGTGGGGGGTGGGATTATGTGTGGTGATGGGGTAGGGGGTGGGATTATGTGTGGTGATGGGGTAGGGGGTGGGATTATGTGTGGTGATGGGGTGGGGGGGTGCTATTATGTGTGGTGATGGGGTGGGGGGGTGGGATTATGTGTTGTTAAAGGGTGGGGGGCGGGATTATGTGTGGTAATGTGGTGGGGGCGGTATTTAGTGTGGTAATATAGTGGGGGCGGGATTATGTTTGGTAATGTGGTGGGGGGTGGGAATATCTGTAGTAATGTGGTGGGGGGCGGGATTATGTGTGGTAATGTGGTGGGAACAGGATTATGTGTGGTAATGTGGGGGGGCGGGATTATCTGTGGTGGGGTGGCGGCTTATTTGTGGTGATGTGGTGGGGTGGCGGGATTATGTGTGGTGATGTGGAGGGGGGGATTATGTGTGGTGATGTGGTGGGGGGTGGGATTATGTGTGGTGATGAAGTGGGGGGGATTATGTGTGGTAATGTGGCGGGGGTGGGATTATTTGTGGTGATGTGTTGGGGGGTGGGATTGTGCGGTAATGTGATGGGGGCGGGATTATGTGTGGTGATGTGTTGAATGGGCGGGATTATGTGTGGTGATGTGGTGGGGGTGGGATCATCTGTGGTAATGTGGTGGGGGCGGGATTATGTGTGGTGAAGGGGCGGGATTATGTGTGGTAATGGGGTGGGGGGTCGGATTTTGTGTGGTGATATGTTGGGGGGTGGGATTATGTGTGGTGATGGGGTGGGAGGGCGGGACTATGTGTGGTGATGGGGTGGGGGGGGCGGGATTATGTGTGGTGATGGGGTGGGGGCGGGATTGTGTGTGGTAATGTGGTGGGGGCGGGATTGTTTGTGGTGATGGGGTGTGGGGCGGGATTATGTGCGGTAATGTGGTGGGGGGCAGGATTATGTGTGGTAATGTGGTGGGGGCGGAATTATGTGTGGTAATGTGGGGGGTGGTTATGTGTGGTGATGGGGGGCGGGATTATGTGTGATGATGGGGTGGGGGGCAGGATTATGTGTGGTGATGGGGTGGTGGGTGGGATTATGTGTGGTGATGGGGTGGGATTATGTGTGGTGATGGGGTGGGGGGGTGGGATTATGTGTGGTGATGGGGTGGGGGGGCGTTATTATGTGTGGTAATGTGGTGGGGGTGGGATTATGTGTGGTAATGTGGTGGGGGGCGGGATTATGTGTAATGATGTGGTGGGGTGGCGGGGTTATGTGTGGTGATGTGGTGGGGGGCGGGATTATGTGTGGTAATGGGGTGGGGGGGCACGATTATGTGTGGTGATGGGGTGGGTTGGCGGGTTTATGTGTGGTGATGGGGTGGGGGGCGGGATTATGTGTGGTGATGAGGTGGGGAGGCAGGATTATGTGTGGTAATGTGGTGGGGGCGGAATTATGTGTGGTAATGTGGGGGGTGGTTATGTGTGGTAATGTGGTGGGGGGCGGGATTATGTGTGGTAATGTGGTGGGGGGGCGGGATTATGTGTGGTATTGTGGTGGGGGCGGGATTATGTGTGATAATGTGGGGGGCGGGGTATGTGTGGTAATGTGGTGGGGGGCGGGATTATGTGTGGTAATGTGGTGGGGGGGCGTGATTATGTGTGGTGATGTGTTGGGGACGGAATTGTGTGGTGATGTGGTGGGGGCAGGATGATATGTGGTGAGGGGTGGGATTATGTGTGGTAATGGGGTGGGGAGGTGGGATAACGTGCGGTGATGCAATGAGGGCGGGATTTTGTGTGGTGATGTGGTGGGGGACGGGATTATGTGTGGTGATGTGGTGGGGGGGCGGGATTATGTGTGGTGATGTGGTGGGGTGGCGGGATTATGTGTGGTAATGTGGTGGGAGGTAGGATTATGTGTGGTGATGTGGTGGGGGGCGGGATTATGTGTGGTGATGTGGTGGGGTGGCGGGATTATGTGTGGTGGTGCAATGGGGGGCGAGATTATGTGTGGTGATGTGGTGGGGGGCGGTATTTTGTGTGGTAATGTGGTGGGGGCAGGATTAGGTGTGGTGATGTGGTGGGGGTGGGATTATGTCTGGTGATGGGGTGGGATTATGTGTGGTGATGGGGTGGGGGGTGGGATTATGTGTGGTGATGTGGTTGGGGGCGGTATTTTGTGTGGTAATGTGGTGGGGGCAGGATTAGGTGTGGTGATGTGGTGGGGGGTGGGATTATGTGTGGTGATAGGGTGGGGGGTGTTATTATGTGTGGTAAAGGGGTGGAGGGGCGGGAATATGTGTGGTAAAGGGGTGGGGGGGCGGGATTATGTGTGTTAATGTGGTGGGGGCGGGATTAAGTGTGGTAATGTAGTGGGGGGTGGGATTAAGTGTGGTAATGTGGTGGGGGGTGGGAATATCTGTAGTAATGTGGTGGGGGGCCGGATTATGTTTGGTAATGTGGTGGGGGCAGGATTATGTGTGGTAATGTGGTGGGGGCAGGATTATCTGTGATGGGGTGGCGGGCTTATGTGTGGTGATGTGGTGGGGTGGCGGGATTATGTGTGGTGATGAAGTGTGGGGGATTATGTGTGGTGATGTGGTGGGTTGCAGGATCATATGTGGTAATGTGGTGGGGGGTGGGATTATCTGTGGTTTTGTGGTGGGGGGTGGAATTATGTGTGGTGATGGAGTGGGGGGGCGGGATTATGTGTTGTAATGTGGCGGGGGGTGGGATTATTTGTGGTGATGTGTTGGGGGGTGGGATTGTGCGGTAATGTGTTGGGGGTGGGATTATGTGTGGTGATGTGTTGAATGGGCGAGATTATGTGTGGTGATGTGGTGGGGGTGGGATTATCTGTGGTAGTGTGGTGGGGGTGGGAATATGTGTGGTGAAGGGGCGGGATTATGTGTGGTAATGGGGTGGGGGGTCGGATTATGTGTGGATATAAGTTGGGGGGGCGGGATTATGTGTGGTGATGGAGTGGGGGGGCGGGATTATGTGTTGTAATGTGGCGGGGGGTGGGATTATTTGTGGTGATGTGTTGGGGGGTGGGATTGTGCGGTAATGTGTTGGGGGTGGGATTATGTGTGGTGATGTGTTGAATGGGCGGGATTATGTGTGGTGATGTGGTGGGGGTGGGATTATCTGTGGTAGTGTGGTGGGGGTGGGAATATGTGTGGTGAAGGGGCGGGATTATGTGTGGTAATGGGGGGGGGGGTCGGATTATGTGTGGATATAAGTTGGGGGGGCGGGATTATGTGTGGTGATAGGGTGGGGGGGCGGGATTATGTGTGGTGATGGGGTGGGGGGGCGGGATTATGTGTGGTGATGGGGTGGGGGGGCGGGATTATGTGTGGTGATGGGGGGGCGGGATTATGTGTGGTAATGGGGTGGGGGGTCAGATTATGTGTGGTGATATGTTGGGGGGGTGGGATTATGTGTGGTGATGTGTTGGGGGGCGGGACTGTGTAGTGATGTGTTGGGGGGCGGGATTATGTGTGGTGATGTGTTGAAGGGGCGGGATTATGTGTAATGATGTGGTGGGGGGTCGGGATTATGTGTGGTGATGGGGTTGGGGGCGGGATTATGTGTGGTGATGGGGTGGGGGGCGGGATTATGTGTGGTGATGGGGTGGGGGGGCGGGATTATGTGTGGTGATGGGGTGGGGGGGCGGGATTATGTGTGATGATTGGGTGGAGGGGTGGGATTATGTGTGGTGATGGGGTGGGGAGGTGGGATTATGTGTGGTGATGGGGTGGGGGGGCGGAAATTATGTGTGGTGATGGGGTGGGGGGGCGGGATTATGTGTGGTGATGGGGTGGGGGGGCGGGATTATGTGTGGTAATGTGGTGGGGGGCGGGATTATGTGTGGTAATGTGGGGGGCGGGGTTATGTGTGGTATTGTGGTGGTGGGTGGGATTATGTGTTGTAATTTGGTGGGGGGGCTGGATTATGTGTGGTAATGTGGTGGGGGGCGGGATTATCTGTGGTGATGTAGTGAAGGGCAGGATTATGTGTGGTGATGTTAATGCATGGTAATGTGGTGGGGGCGGGATTATGTGTGGTAATGTGGTGGGGGCGGCATTATGTGTTAATGTGGGGGGGCAAGATTATCTGTAGCAATGTGGTAGGGGGCGAGATTATGTGTGGTAATGTGGTGAGAGCGGGACTATGTGTAGTAATGTGGTCTGGGCAGGATTATGTGTGGTAATGTGGTGAGGGCGGGACTATGTGTGGTGATGTGGTGGGAGGCAGTATTATGTGTGGTGATGTGGTAGGGTGGCGGGATTATGTGTGGTGATGTGGTGGGGGGCGGGATTATGTGTGGTGATGAAGTGGGGGGGCAGGATTATGTGTGGTGATGTGGTGGGGGGGCGGGATTATGTGTGGTAATGTGGTGGGAGGCGGGGTTATGTGTGGTAATGTGGTTGGGGGCGGGATTATGTGTGGTAATGTGGTGCGGGCGAGATTATGTGTTGTGATGTGGTGGGGGGCGGGATTATGTGTGGTGATGTGGTGGGGTGGCGGGATTATGTGGTGATGTGGTGGGGGGTGGTATTGTGTGTGGTAATGTGGTGGGGGTGGGATTATGTGTGGTGGTGGGGTGGGATTATCTCTGGTAATGCGTTGGGGGGCGGGATTATATGTGGTAATGTGGTGGGGGGTGGGATTATGTGTGGTGATGGGGTGGGGGGTGGGATTATGTGTGGTGATGGGGTGGGGGGGTGGGATTACGTGTGGTGATGGGGTGGGGGGGCGGGATTATGTGTGGTGATGGGGGGGGCGGGATTATGTGTGGTGATGGGTGGGGGGCGGGATTATGTGTGGTGAAGGGTGGGGGGCGGGATTATGTGTGGTGATGGGATGGGGGGTGTTTATATGTGTGGTGATGGGGTGGGGGGGCGGGATTATGTGTGGTGATATTATGTGTGGTGATGGGGGGCGGGATTATGTGTGGTGATGGGGTGGGGGGGCGGGATTATGTGTGGTGATGGGGTGGGGGGGCGGGATTAAGTGTGGTGATGGGGTGGGGGGGCGGGATTATGTGTGGTGATGGGGTGGGGGGGTGGGATTACGTGTGGTGATGGGGTGGGGGGGTGGGATTACGTGTGGTGATGGGATGGGGGGGCGGGATTACGTGTGGTGATGGGGTGGGGGGGCGGGATTTTGTGTGGTGATGGGGGGGCGGGATTATGTGTGGTGATGGGTGGGGGGCGGGATTATGTGTGGTGAAGGGTGGGGGGTGGGATTATATGTGGTGATGGGGTGGGGGGTTGGAATATGTGTGGTGATGGGGTGGGGGGGCGGGATTATGTGTGGTGATATTATGTGTGGTGATGTGGTGGGGGGCGGGATTATGTGTGGTAATGGGGTGGGGGGGCACGATTATGTGTGTTGATGGGGTGGGGGGCGGGTTTATGTGTGGTGATGGGGAGGGGGGGCGGGATTATGTGTGGTGATGGGGTGGGGGGGCGGTATTATGTGTGGTAATGTGGTGGGGGCGGGAATATGTGTGGTAATGTGGGGCGGGGTTATGTGTGGTAATGTGGTGGGGGGAGGGATTATGTGTGGTAATGTGGTGGGGTGGCGGGATTATGTGTGGTATTGTGGTGGGGCGGAATTATGTGTGGTAATGTGGGGGGGCGGGGTTATATGTGGTAGTGTGGTGGGTGGCGGGATTATGTGTGGTAATGTGGTGGGAGGCGTGATTATGTGTGGTGATGTGTTGGGGGCGGGATTATGTGTGGTGATGTGATGGGGGCAGGATTACATGTAGGGGGTGGGATTATGTGTGGTAATGGGGTTGGGAGGTGGGATTACGTGTGGTGATGCGTTGGGGGCAGGATTATGTGTGGTGATGTGGTAGGGGACAGGATTATTTGTGGTGATGTGGTGGGGGGCGGGATTATGTGTGGTGGGGGGGCGGGATTATGTGTGGTAATGTGGTGGGGGGTGGGATTATGTGTGGTGATGTGGTGGGGGGGCGGGATTATGTGTGGTGATGTGGTGGGGTGGCGGGATTTTGTGTGGTGGTGCGATGGGGGCGGGATTATGTGTGGTTATGTGGTGGGGGGCGGTTTTTTGTGTGGTAATGTGATGGGGCAGGATTAGGTGTGGTGATGTGGTGGGGGGTGGGATTATGTGTGGTGATTGGGTGGGGGGTGGGATTATGTGTGGTGATGGGGTAGGGGGTGGGATTATGTGTGGTGATGGGGTAGGGGGTGGGATTATGTGTGGTGATGGGGTGGGGGGGAGGTATTATGTGTGGTGATGGGGTGGGATTATGTGTGGTTAAAGGGTGGGGGGCGGGATTATGTGTGGTAATGTGGTGGGGGCGGGATTTAGTGTGGTATTGTGGTGGGGCGGGATTATGTGTGGTAATGTGGGGGGGCGGGGTTATATGTGGTAGTGTGGTGGGTGGCGGGATTATGTGTGGTAATGTGGTGGGGGGCGTGATTATGTGTGGTGATGTGTTGGGGGCGGGATTATGTGTGGTGATGTGGTGGGGGCAGGATTACATGTAGGGGGTGGGATTATGTGTGGTAATGGGGTTGGGAGGTGGGATTACGTGTGGTGATGCGTTGGGGGCAGGATTATGTGTGGTGATGTGGTAGGGGACGGGATTATTTGTGGTGATGTGGTGGGGGGCGGGTTTATGTGTGGTGGGGGGGCGGGATTATGTGTGGTAATGTGGTGGGGGGTGGGATTATGTGTGGTGATGTGGTGGGGGGGCGGGATTATGTGTGGTGATGTGGCGGGATTTTGTGTGGTGGTGCGATGGGGGCGGGATTATGTGTGGTGATGTGGTGGGGGGCGGTATTTTGTGTGGTAATGTGATGGGGCAGGATTAGGTGTGGTGATGTGGTGGGGGGTGGGATTATGTGTGGTGATTGGGTGGGGGGTGGGATTATGTGTGGTGATTGGGTGGGGGGTGGGATTATGTGTGGTGATGGGGTAGGGGGTGGGATTATGTGTGGTGATGGGGTAGGGGGTGGGATTATGTGTGGTGATGGGGTGGGGGGGTGGTATTATGTGTGGTGATGGGGTGGGGGGGTGGGATTATGTGTTGTTAAAGGGTGGGGGGCGGGATTATGTGTGGTAATGTGGTGGGGGCGGTATTTAGTGTGGTAATATAGTGGGGGCGGGATTATGTGTGGTAATGTGGTGGGGGTGGGAATATCTGTAGTAATGTGGTGGGGGGCGGGATTATGTGTGGTAATGTGGTGGGAACAGGATTATGTGTGGTAATGTGGGGGGGCGGGATTATCTGTGGTGGGGTGGCGGCTTATTTGTGGTGATGTGGTGGGGTGGCGGGATTATGTGTGGTGATGTGGAGGGGGGGATTATGTGTGGTGATGTGGTGGGGGGCGGGATTATGTGTGGTGATGAAGTGGGAGGGATTATGTGTGGTGATGTGGTGGGTTGCAGGATCATATGTGGTAATGTGGTGGGGGGTGGGATTATGTGTGGTATTGTGGTGGGGCGAGATTATGTGTGGTAATGTGGGGGGGCGGGGTTATATGTGGTAGTGTGGTGGGTGGCGGGATTATGTGTGGTAATGTGGTGGGGGGCGTGATTATGTGTGGTGATGTGTTGGGGGTGGGATTATGTGTGGTGATGTGGTGGGGGCAGGATTACATGTAGGGGGTGGGATTATGTGTGGTAATGGGGTTGGGAGGTGGGATTACGTGTGGTGATGCGTTGGGGGCAGGATTATGTGTGGTGATGTGGTAGGGGACGGGATTATTTGTGGTGATGTGGTGGGGGGCGGGTTTATGTGTGGTGGGGGGGCGGGATTATGTGTGGTAATGTGGTGGGGGGTGGGATTATGTGTGGTGATGTGGTGGGGGGGCGGGATTATGTGTGGTGATGTGGCGGGGTGGCGGGATTTTGTGTGGTGGTGCGATGGGGGCGGGATTATGTGTGGTGATGTGGTGGGGGGCGGTATTTTGTGTGGTAATGTGATGGGGCAGGATTAGGTGTGGTGATGTGGTGGGGGTGGGATTATGTGTGGTGATTGGGTGGGGGGTGGGATTATGTGTGGTGATGGGGAAGGGGGTGGGATTATGTGTGGTGATGGGGTAGGGGGTGGGATTATGTGTGGTGATGGGGTGGGGGGGTGGTATTATGTGTGGTGATGGGGTGGGGGGTGGGATTATGTGTTGTTAAAGGGTGGGGGGCGGGATTATGTGTGGTAATGTGGTGGGGGCGGTATTTAGTGTGGTAATATAGTGGGGGCGGGATTATGTGTGGTAATGTGGTGGGGGGTGGGAATATCTGTAGTATTGTGGTGGGGGGCGGGATTATGTGTGGTAATGTGGTGGGAACAGGATTATGTGTGGTAATGTGGGGGGGCGGGATTATCTGTGGTGGGGTGGCGGCTTATTTGTGGTGATGTGGTGGGGTGGCGGGATTATGTGTGGTGATGTGGAGGGGGGGATTATGTGTGGTGATGTGGTGGGGGGCGGGATTATGTGTGGTGATGAAGTGGGGGGGATTATGTGTGGTAATGTGGCGGGGGTGGGATTATTTGTGGTGATGTGTTGGGGGGTGGGATTGTGCGGTAATGTGATGGGGGCGGGATTATGTGTGGTGATGTGTTGAATGGGCGGGATTATGTGTGGTGATGTGGTGGGGGCGGGATTATGTGTGGTGAAGGGGCGGGATTATGTGTGGTAATGGGGTGGGGGGTCGGATTATGTGTGGTGATATGTTGGGGGGCGGGATTATGTGTGGTGATGTATTGGGGGGCAGCACTGTGTGGTGATATATTGGGGGCGGGATTATGTGTGGTGATGTGGTGGGGGACGGGATTGTGTGTGGTGATGTGGTGGGGGGGCGGGATTATGTGTGGTGATGTGGTGGGGTGGCGGGATTATGTGTGGTAATGTGGTGGGAGGTAGGATTATGTGTGGTGATGTGGTGGGGGGCGGGATTATGTGTGGTGATGTGGTGGGGTGGCGGGATTATGTGTGGTGGTGCAATGGGGGGCGGGATTATGTGTGGTGATGTGGTGGGGGGCGGTATTTTGTGTGGTAATGTGGTGGGGGCAGGATTAGGTGTGGTGATGTGGTGGGGGTGGGATTATGTCTGGTGATGGGGTGGGATTATGTGTGGTGATGGGGTGGGGGGTGGGATTATGTGTGGTGATGTGGTGGGGGGCGGTATTTTGTGTGGTAATGTGGTGGGGGCAGGATTAGGTGTGGTGATGTGGTGGGGGGTGGGATTATGTGTTGTGATAGGGTGGGGGGGTGTTATTATGTGTGGCAAAGGGGTGGAGGGGCCGGAGTATGTGTGGTAAAGGTGTGGGGGTCGGGATTATGTGTGGTAATGTGGTGGGGGTGGGATTAAGTGTGGTAATGTAGTGGGGGGTGGGATTAAGTGTGGTAATGTGGTGGGGGGTGGGAATATCTGTAGTAATGTGGTGGGGGGCCGGATTATGTTTGGTAATGTGGTGGGGGCAGGATTATGTGTGGTAATGTGGTGGGGGGCAGGATTATCTGTGGTGGGGTGGCGGGCTTATGTGTGGTGATGTGGTGGGGTGGCGGGATTATGTGTGTTGATGTGGAGGGTGGCGGGATTATGTGTGGTGATGAAGTGGGGGGGATTATGTGTGGTGATGTGGTGGGTTGCAGGATCATATGTGGTAATGTGGTGGGGTGTGGGATTATGTGTGGTATTGTGGTGGGGCGGGATTATGTGTGGTAATGTGGGGGGGCGGGGTTATATGTGGTAGTGTGGTGGGTGGCGGGATTATGTGTGGTAATGTGGTGGGGGGCGTGATTATGTGTGGTGATGTGTTGGGGGCGGGATTATGTGTGGTGATGTGGTGGGGGCAGGATTACATGTAGGGGGTGGGATTATGTGTGGTAATGGGGTTGGGAGGTGGGATTACGTGTGGTGATGCGTTGGGGGCAGGATTATGTGTGGTGATGTGGTAGGGGACGGGATTATTTGTGGTGATGTGGTGGGGGGCGGGTTTATGTGTGGTGGGGGGGCGGGATTATGTGTGGTAATGTGGTGGGGGGTGGGATTATGTGTGGTGATGGGGTGGGGGGCCGGGATTATGTGTGGTGATGTGGCGGGGTGGCGGGATTTTGTGTGGTGGTGCGATGGGGGCGGGATTATGTGTGGTGATGTGGTGGGGGGCGGTATTTTGTGTGGTAATGTGATGGGGCAGGATTAGGTGTGGTGATGTGGTGGGGGGTGGGATTATGTGTGGTGATTGGGTGGGGGGTGGGATTATGTGTGGTGATGGGGTAGGGGGTGGGATTATGTGTGGTGATGGGGTAGGGGGTGGGATTATGTGTGGTGATGGGGTGGGGGGGTGGGATTATGTGTGGTGATGGGGTGGGGGGTGGGATTATGTGTTGTTAAAGGGTGGGGGGCGGGATTATGTGTGGTAATGTGGTGGGGGCGGTATTTAGTGTGGTAATATAGTGGGGGCGGGATTATGTGTGGTAATGTGGTGGGGGTGGGAATATCTGTAGTAATGTGGTGGGGGGCGGGATTATGTGTGGTAATGTGGTGGGAACAGGATTATGTGTGGTAATGTGGGGGGGCGGGATTATCTGTGGTGGGGTGGCGGCTTATTTGTGGTGATGTGGTGGGGTGGCAGGATTATGTGTGGTGATGTGGAGGGGGGGATTATGTGTGGTGATGTGGTGGGGGGCGGGATTATGTGTGGTGATGAAGTGGGGGGGATTATGTGTGGTGATGTGGTGGGTTGCAGGATCATATGTGGTAATGTGGTGGGGGGTGGGATTATGTGTGGTATTGTGGTGGGGCGGGATTATGTGTGGTAATGTGGGGGGGCGGGGTTATATGTGGTAGTGTGGTGGGTGGCGGGACTATGTGTGGTAATGTGGTGGGGGGCGTGATTATGTGTGGTGATGTGTTGGGGGCGGGATTATGTGTGGTGATGTGGTGGGGGCAGGATTACATGTAGGGGGTGGGATTATGTGTGGTAATGGGGTTGGGAGGTGGGATTACGTGTGGTGATGCGTTGGGGGCAGGATTATGTGTGGTGATGTGATAGGGGACGGGATTATTTGTGGTGATGTGGTGGGGGGCGGGTTTATGTGTGGTGGGGGGGCGGGATTATGTGTGGTAATGTGGTGGGGGGTGGGATTATGTGTGGTGATGTGGTGGGGGGGCGGGATTATGTGTGGTGATGTGGCGGGGTGGCGGGATTTTGTGTGGTGGTGCGATGGGGGCGGGATTATGTGTGGTGATGTGGTGGGGGGCGGTATTTTGTGTGGTAATGTGATGGGGCAGGATTAGGTGTGGTGATGTGGTGGGGGGTGGGATTATGTGTGGTGATTGGGTGGGGGGTGGGATTATGTGTGGTGATGGGGTAGGGGGTGGGATTATGTGTGGTGATGGGGTAGGGGGTGGGATTATGTGTGGTGATGGGGTGGGGGGGTGCTATTATGTGTGGTGATGGGGTGGGGGGGTGGGATTATGTGTTGTTAAAGGGTGGGGGGCGGGATTATGTGTGGTAATGTGGTGGGGGCGGTATTTAGTGTGGTAATATAGTGGGGGCGGGATTATGTTTGGTAATGTGGTGGGGGGTGGGAATATCTGTAGTAATGTGGTGGGGGGCGGGATTATGTGTGGTAATGTGGTGGGAACAGGATTATGTGTGGTAATGTGGGGGGGCGGGATTATCTGTGGTGGGGGTGGCGGCTTATTTGTGGTGATGTGGTGGGGTGGCGGGATTATGTGTGGTGATGTGGAGGGGGGGATTATGTGTGGTGATGTGGTGGGGGGCGGGATTATGTGTGGTGATGAAGTGGGGGGGATTATGTGTGGTAATGTGGCGGGGGTGGGATTATTTGTGGTGATGTGTTGGGGGGTGGGATTGTGCGGTAATGTGATGGGGGCGGGATTATGTGTGGTGATGTGTTGAATGGGCGGGATTATGTGTGGTGATGTGGTGGGGGTGGGATCATCTGTGGTAATGTGGTGGGGGCGGGATTATGTGTGGTGAAGGGGCGGGATTATGTGTGGTAATGGGGTGGGGGGTCGGATTATGTGTGGTGATATGTTGGGGGGCGGGATTATGTGTGGTGATGTATTGGGGGGCAGCACTGTGTGGTGATATATTGGGGGCGGGATTATGTGTGGTGATGTGGTGGGGGACGGGATTGTGTGTGGTGATGTGGTGGGGGGGCGGGATTATGTGTGGTGATGTGGTGGGGTGGCGGGATTATGTGTGGTAATGTGGTGGGAGGTAGGATTATGTGTGGTGATGTGGTGGGGGGCGGGATTATGTGTGGTGATGTGGTGGGGTGGCGGGATTATGTGTGGTGGTGCAATGGGGGGCGGGATTATGTGTGGTGATGTGGTGGGGGGCGGTATTTTGTGTGGTAATGTGGTGGGGGCAGGATTAGGTGTGGTGATGTGGTGGGGGTGGGATTATGTCTGGTGATGGGGTGGGATTATGTGTGGTGATGGGGTGGGGGGTGGGATTATGTGTGGTGATGTGGTGGGGGGCGGTATTTTGTGTGGTAATGTGGTGGGGGCAGGATTAGGTGTGGTGATGTGGTGGGGGGTGGGATTATGTGTTGTGATAGGGTGGGGGGGTGTTATTATGTGTGGCAAAGGGGTGGAGGGGCCGGAGTATGTGTGGTAAAGGTGTGGGGGTCGGGATTATGTGTGGTAATGTGGTGGGGGTGGGATTAAGTGTGGTAATGTAGTGGGGGGTGGGATTAAGTGTGGTAATGTGGTGGGGGGTGGGAATATCTGTAGTAATGTGGTGGGGGGCCGGATTATGTTTGGTAATGTGGTGGGGGCAGGATTATGTGTGGTAATGTGGTGGGGGGCAGGATTATCTGTGGTGGGGTGGCGGGCTTATGTGTGGTGATGTGGTGGGGTGGCAGGATTATGTGTGTTGATGTGGAGGGTGGCGGGATTATGTGTGGTGATGAAGTGGGGGGGATTATGTGTGGTGATGTGGTGGGTTGCAGGATCATATGTGGTAATGTGGTGGGGTGTGGGATTATGTGTGGTATTGTGGTGGGGCGGGATTATGTGTGGTAATGTGGGGGGGCGGGGTTATATGTGGTAGTGTGGTGGGTGGCGGGATTATGTGTGGTAATGTGGTGGGGAGCGTGATTATGTGTGGTGATGTGTTGGGGGCGGGATTATGTGTGGTGATGTGGTGGGGGCAGGATTACATGTAGGGGGTGGGATTATGTGTGGTAATGTGGGGGGGCGGGATTATCTGTGGTGGGGTGGCGGCTTATTTGTGGTGATGTGGTGGGGTGGCGGGATTATGTGTGGTGATGTGGAGGGGGGGATTATGTGTGGTGATGTGGTGGGGGGCGGGATTATGTGTGGTGATGAAGTGGGGGGGATTATGTGTGGTAATGTGGCGGGGGTGGGATTATTTGTGGTGATGTGTTGGGGTGTGGGATTGTGCGGTAATGTGATGGGGGCGGGATTATGTGTGGTGATGTGTTGAATGGGCGGGATTATGTGTGGTGATGTGGTGGGGGTGGGATCATCTGTGGTAATGTGGTGGGGGCGGGATTATGTGTGGTGAAGGGGCGGGATTATGTGTGGTAATGGGGTGGGGGGTCGGATTATGTGTGGTGATATGTTGGGGGGCGGGATTATGTGTGGTGATGTATTGGGGGGCAGCACTGTGTGGTGATATATTGGGGGCGGGATTATGTGTGGTGATGTGTTGAAGGGGCGGGATTATGTGTGGTGATGTGGTGGGGGGGCTGGATTATGTGTGGTGATGGGGTGGGGGCGGGATTATGTGTGGTGATGGGTTGGGGGGTGGGATTATGTGTGGTGATGGGGTGGGGGGGCGGGACTATGTGTGGTGATGGGGTGGGGGGGGCGGGATTATGTGTGGTGATGGGGTGGGGGCGGGATTGTGTGTGGTAATGTGGTGGGGGCGGGATTGTTTGTGGTGATGGGGTGTGGGGCGGGATTATGTGCGGTAATGTGGTGGGGGGCAGGATTATGTGTGGTAATGTGGTGGGGGCGGAATTATGTGTGGTAATGTGGGGGGTGGTTATGTGTGGTGATGGGGGGCGGGATTATGTGTGATGATGGGGTGGGGGGCAGGATTATGTGTGGTGATGGGGTGGTGGGTGGGATTATGTGTGGTGATGGGGTGGGATTATGTGTGGTGATGGGGTGGGGGGGTGGGATTATGTGTGGTGATGGGGTGGGGGGGCGTTATTATGTGTGGTAATGTGGTGGGGGTGGGATTATGTGTGGTAATGTGGTGGGGGGCGGGATTATGTGTAATGATGTGGTGGGGTGGCGGGGTTATGTGTGGTGATGTGGTGGGGGGCGGGATTATGTGTGGTAATGGGGTGGGGGGGCACGATTATGTGTGGTGATGGGGTGGGTTGGCGGGTTTATGTGTGGTGATGGGGTGGGGGGCGGGATTATGTGTGGTGATGAGGTGGGGAGGCAGGATTATGTGTGGTAATGTGGTGGGGGCGGAATTATGTGTGGTAATGTGGGGGGTGGTTATGTGTGGTAATGTGGTGGGGGGCGGGATTATGTGTGGTAATGTGGTGGGGGGGCGGGATTATGTGTGGTATTGTGGTGGGGGCGGGATTATGTGTGATAATGTGGGGGGCGGGGTATGTGTGGTAATGTGGTGGGGGGCGGGATTATGTGTGGTAATGTGGTGGGGGGGCGTGATTATGTGTGGTGATGTGTTGGGGACGGAATTGTGTGGTGATGTTGTGGGGGCAGGATGATATGTGGTGAGGGGTGGGATTATGTGTGGTATTGGGGTGGGGAGGTGGGATAACGTGCGGTGATGCGATGAGGGCGGGATTATGTGTGGTGATGTGGTGGGGGACGGGATTATGTGTGGTGATGTGGTGGGGGGGCGGGATTATGTGTGGTGATGTGGTGGGGTGGCGGGATTATGTGTGGTAATGTGGTGGGAGGTAGGATTATGTGTGGTGATGTGGTGGGGGGCGGGATTATGTGTGGTGATGTGGTGGGGTGGCGGGATTATGTGTGGTGGTGCAATGGGGGGCGGGATTATGTGTGGTGATGTGGTGGGGGGCGGTATTTTGTGTGGTAATGTGGTGGGGGCAGGATTAGGTGTGGTGATGTGGTGGGGGGTGGGATTATGTCTGGTGATGGGGTGGGATTATGTGTGGTGATGGGGTGGGGGGTGGGATTATGTGTGGTGATGTGGTTGGGGGCGGTATTTTGTGTGGTAATGTGGTGGGGGCAGGATTAGGTGTGGTGATGTGGTGGGGGGTGGGATTATGTGTGGTGATAGGGTGGGGGGTGTTATTATGTGTGGTAAAGGGGTGGAGGGGCGGGAATATGTGTGGTAAAGGGGTGGGGGTGCGGGATTATGTGTGTTAATGTGGTGGGGGCGGGATTAAGTGTGGTAATGTAGTGGGGGGTGGGATTAAGTGTGGTAATGTGGTGGGGGGTGGGAATATCTGTAGTAATGTGGTGGGGGGCCGGATTATGTTTGGTAATGTGGTGGGGGCAGGATTATGTGTGGTAATGTGGTGGGGGGCAGGATTATCTGTGATGGGGTGGCGGGCTTATGTGTGGTGATGTGGTGGGGTGGCGGGATTATGTGTGGTGATGAAGTGTGGGGGATTATGTGTGGTGATGTGGTGGGTTGCAGGATCATATGTGGTAATGTGGTGGGGGGTGGGATTATCTGTGGTTTTGTGGTGGGGGGTGGAATTATGTGTGGTGATGGAGTGGGGGGGCGGGATTATGTGTTGTAATGTGGCGGGGGGTGGGATTATTTGTGGTGATGTGTTGGGGGGTGGGATTGTGCGGTAATGTGTTGGGGGTGGGATTATGTGTGGTGATGTGTTGAATGGGCGGGATTATGTGTGGTGATGTGGTGGGGGTGGGATTATCTGTGGTAGTGTGGTGGGGGTGGGATTATGTGTGGTGAAGGGGCGGGATTATGTGTGGTAATGGGGTGGGGGGTCGGATTATGTGTGGATATAAGTTGGGGGGGCGGGATTATGTGTGGTGATAGGGTGGGGGGGCGGGATTATGTGTGGTGATGGGGTGGGGGGGCGGGATTATGTGTGGTGATGGGGTGGGGGGGCGGGATTATGTGTGGTGATGGGGTGGGGGGGCGGGATTATGTGTGGTGATGGGGGGGCGGGATTATGTGTGGTAATGGGGTGGGGGGTCAGATTATGTGTGGTGATATGTTGGGGGGTGGGATTATGTGTGGTGATGTGTTGGGGGGCGGGACTGTGTAGTGATGTGTTGGGGGGCGGGATTATGTGTGGTGATGTGTTGAAGGGGCGGGATTATGTGTAATGATGTGGTGGGGGGTCGGGATTATGTGTGGTGATGGGGTTGGGGGCGGGATTATGTGTGGTGATGGGGTGGGGGGCGGGATTATGTGTGGTGATGGGGTGGGGGGGCGGGATTATGTGTGGTGATGGGGTGGGGGGGCGGGATTATGTGTGATGATTGGGTGGAGGGGTGGGATTATGTGTGGTGATGGGGTGGGGAGGTGGGATTATGTGTGGTGATGGGGTGGGGGGGCGGGATTATGTGTGGTGATGGGGTGGGGGGGCGGGATTATGTGTGGTGATGGGGTGGGGGGGCGGGATTATGTGTGGTAATGTGGTGGGGGGCGGGATTATGTGTGGTAATGTGGGGGCGGGGTTATGTGTGGTAATGTGGTGGTGGGTGGGATTATGTGTTGTAATTTGGTGGGGGGGCTGGATTATGTGTGGTAATGTGGTGATGTGGTGGGGGGAGGGATTATCTGTGGTGATGTAGTGAAGGGCAGGATTATGTGTGGTGATGTTAATGCATGGTAATGTGGTGGGGGCGGGATTATGTGTGGTAATGTGGTGGGGGCGGCATTATGTGTTAATGTGGGGGGGCAAGATTATCTGTAGCAATGTGGTAGGGGGCGAGATTATGTGTGGTAATGTGGTGAGAGCGGGACTATGTGTAGTAATGTGGTCTGGGCAGGATTATGTGTGGTAATGTGGTGAGGGCGGGACTATGTGTGGTGATGTGGTGGGAGGCAGGATTATGTGTGGTGATGTGGTGGGGGGCGGGATTATGTGTGGTGATGAAGTGGGGGGGCAGGATTATGTGTGGTGATGTGGTGGGGGGGCGGGATTATGTGTGGTAATGTGGTGGGAGGCGGGGTTATGTGTGGTAATGTGGTTGGGGGCGGGATTATGTGTGGTAATGTGGTGCGGGCGAGATTATGTGTTGTGATGTGGTGGGGGGCGGGATTATGTGTGGTGATGTGGTGGGGTGGCGGGATTATGTGGTGATGTGGTGGGGGGTGGTATTGTGTGTGGTAATGTGGTGGGGGTGGGATTATGTGTGGTGGTGGGGTGGGATTATCTCTGGTAATGCGTTGGGGGGCGGGATTATATGTGGTAATGTGGTGGGGGGTGGGATTATGTGTGGTGATGGGGTGGGGGGGTGGGATTATGTGTGGTGATGGGGTGGGGGGGTGGGATTATGTGTGGTGATGGGGGGGGCGGGATTATGTGTGGTGATGGGTGGGGGGCGGGATTATGTGTGGTGAAGGGTGGGGGGCGGGATTATGTGTGGTGATGGGATGGGGGGTGTTTATATGTGTGGTGATGGGGTGGGGGGGCGGGATTATGTGTGGTGATATGTGTGGTGATGGGGGGCGGGATTATGTGTGGTGATGGGGTGGGGGGGCGGGATTATGTGTGGTGATGGGGTGGGGGGGCGGGATTATGTGTGGTGATGGGGTGGGGGGGCGGGATTATGTGTGGTGATGGGGTGGGGGGGTGGGATTACGTGTGGTGATGGGGTGGGGGGGTGGGATTACGTGTGGTGATGGGGTGGGGGGGCGGGATTACGTGTGGTGATGGGGTGGGGGGCGGGATTATGTGTGGTGATGGGGGGGCGGGATTATGTGTGGTGATGGGTGGGGGGCGGGATTATGTGTGGTGAAGGGTGGGGGGTGGGATTATGTGTGGTGATGGGGTGGGGGGTGGGAATATGTGTGGTGATGGGGTGGGGGGGCGGGATTATGTGTGGTGATATTATGTGTGGTGATGTGGTGGGGGGCAGGATTATGTGTGGTAATGGGGTGGGGGGGCACGATTATGTGTGTTGATGGGGTGGGGGGCGGGTTTATGTGTGGTGATGTGTTGGGGGCGGGATTATGTGTGGTGATGTGGTGGGGGCAGGATTACATGTAGGGGGTGGGATTATGTGTGGTAATGGGGTTGGGAGGTGGGATTACGTGTGGTGATGCGTTGGGGGCAGGATTATGTGTGGTGATGTGGTAGGGGACGGGATTATTTGTGGTGATGTGGTGGGGGGCGGGATTATGTGTGGTGGGGGGGCGGGATTATGTGTGGTAATGTGGTGGGGGGTGGGATTATGTGTGGTGATGTGGTGGGGGGGCGGGATTATGTGTGGTGATGTGGTGGGGTGGCGGGATTTTGTGTGGTGGTGCGATGGGGGCGGGATTATGTGTGGTGATGTGGTGGGGGGCGGTTTTTTGTGTGGTAATGTGATGGGGGCAGGATTAGGTGTGGTGATGTGGTGGGGGGTGGGATTATGTGTGGTGATTGGGTGGGGGGTGGGATTATGTGTGGTGATGGGGTAGGGGGTGGGATTATGTGTGGTGATGGGGTAGGGGGTGGGATTATGTGTGGTGATGGGGTGGGGGGGAGGTATTATGTGTGGTGATGGGGTGGGATTATGTGTGGTTAAAGGGTGGGGGGCGGGATTATGTGTGGTAATGTGGTGGGGGCGGGATTTAGTGTGGTAATGTAGTGGGGGCGGGATTATGTGTGGTAATGTGGTGGGGGGTGGGAATATCTGTAGTAATGTGGTGGGGGGCGGGATTATGTGTGGTAATGTGGTGGGAACAGGATTATGTGTGGTAATGGGGGGGCGGGATTATCTGTGGTGGGGTGGCGGCTTATTTGTGGTGATGTGGTGGGGTGGCGGGATTATGTGTGGTGATGTGGAGGGGGGATTATATGTGGTGATGTGGTGGGGGTGGGATTATGTGTGGTGATGAAGTGGGGGGGATTATGTGTGGTAATGTGGCGGGGGTGGGATTATTTGTGGTGATGTGTTGGGGGGTGGGATTGTGCGGTAATGTGTTGGGGGCGGGATTATGTGTGGTGATGTGTTGAATGGGCGGGATTATGTGTGGTGTTGTGGTGGGGGTGGGATCATCTGTGGTAATGTGGTGGGGCGGGATTATGTGTGGTGAAGGGGCGGGATTATGTGTGGTAATGGGGTGGGGGGTCGGATTATGTGTGGTGATATGTTGGGGGGGCGGGATTATGTGTGGTGATGTATTGGGGGGCGGCACTGTGTGGTGATATGTTGGGGGCGGGATTATGTGTGGTGATGTGTTGAAGGGGCGGGATTATGTGTGGTGATGGGGTGGGGGGGCGGGATTATGTGTGGTGATGGGGTGGGGGGGCGGGATTATGTGTGGTGATGGGGTGGGGGGGCGGGATTATGTGTGGTGATGGGGTGGGGGCGGGATTGTGTGTGGTAATGTGGTGGGGGCGGGATTGTGTGTGGTGATGGGGTGGGGGGCGGGATTATGTGCGGTAATGTGGTGGGGGGCAGGATTATGTGTGGTAATGTGGTGGGGGTGGGATTATGTCTGGTGATGGGGTGGGATTATGTGTGGTAATGTGGTGGGGGGGCGGGATTATTAGTGGTAATGTGGTGGGGGGGCGGGATTATCCGTGGTAATGGGGTGGGGGGCAGGTTTATGTGTGGTGGGGGGGTGGAGGGCAGGATTATGTGTGGTGATGTGGTGGGGGGCAGGATTATGTGTGGTAATGGGGTGGAGGGCAGGATTATGTGTGGTGATGTGGTGGGGGTGGGGTTTGTGGGGGCGGGATTGTGTTTGGTGATGTGGTGCGGATTGTGTGTGGTAATGTGGTGGGGGCGGGATTGTGTGTGGTAAAGTGGTGGAGGGCAGGATTATGTGTGCCGATGTAGTGGGGGCGGAGCAACTTGAAGGGGGCGGGATTAGCGAGTAATCACGATGCCTCATATATATATATGGATGAGTCACTTGCTTTATTTCTGTAGAGCTATAAGGAACTAGAAAAAAATTCCTCCATTTTTCAAACGAATGTTTTGTTTGTTTGATTTTATTCCATCCTGTTTCTATTTTTTCCAAAGCAAGTAACAACTTAATTTGTATTATTATTTCGTCTTCTGAAGGCATTTTCATTGACAACCAGTTTCTCAAAATACATTGTTTCCAGAGTATAAGAATACTATGAAAAAGAGTTGGTATATAACATTTCACATTACTCTTATTGTCTACCTTTTTTTCATTGTAGTGAGATATCCACATCATAGCGTCTAACTGAATTTTTTTTTCCAGGTATTTGTTATGAGTGTTTGATTAAGTGTACTAAATTCTTGTATCTTACTGCATTGCAACAATCCATGATACATATCTGTTTTGCACTCTTTACATTTGGGGCTGTGTTAAACTCTATCTGAGGGCTGATTATTGTATGTTATGTTAAAACCATAAATAGTTCTATACTATATATTATACACTATTGTGTATCTCTCCAATTTTCATTAATCACTAGTGTTGAGCATTCCGATACCGCAAGTATCGGGTATCGGCCGATACTTGCGGGTATCGGAATTCCGATACCGAAATCCGATACTTTTGTGGTATCGGGTATCGGTATCGAAACAACATTAATGTGTAAAAGAAAGAATTAAAATAAAAAATATTGCTATACTCACCTCTCCGACGCAGCCTGGACCTCACCGAGGGAACCGGCAGCGTTCTTTGCTTAAAATGCGCGCGTTTACTGCCTAATTCTAGGCATTCAAGATTTGAAAATTACGTTACGGCTTGTGATTGGTCGCGTCGCGGTCACATGGGCGACGCGACCAATCACAAGCCGTGACATCACGGGAGGCAGGAAACGCGCGCATTTTAAAATTACGTCACGGCTTGTGATTGGTTGCGTGCCGCCCATGTGACCGCGACGCGACCAATCACAGCAAGCCGTGACGTAATTTTCAGGTCCTGAATGCAGAATTAGGCATTCAGGACCTGAAAATTACATCACTGCTTGCTGTGATTGGTCGCGTCGCGGCCACATGGGCGGCACGTGACCAATCACAAGCCGTGATGTCACGGAAGGCAGTAAACGCGCGCATTTTAAGCAAAGAACGCTGCCGGTTCCCTCGGTAAGGTCCAGGCTGCGTCGGAGAGGTGAGTATAGCAATATTTTTTATTTTAATTCTTTCTTTTACACATCAATATGGATCCCAGGGCCTGAAGGAGAGTTTCCTCTCCTTCAGACCCTGGGAACCATCAGGGATACCGTCCGATACTTGAGTCCCATTGACTTGTATTGGTATCGGGTATCGGTATCGGATTAGATCCGATACTTTGCCGGTATCGGCCGATACTTTCCGATACCGATACTTCCAAGTATCGGACGGTATCGCTCAACACTATTAATCACGTAACGTTTCCTCATAACTTTCCAACCTTCCAAATGTGTATCTTCTATCTTTTGGTTTCCCATTTGTTCAGTCCATGCTCACAACACTAACCCTTGAGAAACTGGTGTCAGTACTTCTCTCATTTTTTCATAAAGCATTGAGATCTTCAGCAAAAATTTGTCCATCTTTATAATATAATTTACTTCATTCTCTAACACCTCTTTTGAGACATCTTGCAACTGCTCCATAATATATTTTTGTACTTGGGCATGCTGTATGATTTGGAAGTGAGACAGCCCATGTTTATTTATAGTCTCTGCAATAGGTTAGCCATCTTGCCTTAGGCCGGCGTCACACTGGGCGTAAGACAATACGGTCCGTTTTTCACGGCCGTGATACGGCCGTAATATGCAGAAAAGTCCCCAAAATAGTGATCCGTATGTCATCCGTAGGCAGGGTGTGTCAGCGTATTTTGCGTATGGCATCCTCCGTATGTAATCCGTATGGCATCCGTACTGCGATATTTTCTCGCAGGCTTGCAAAACCGACATCTAATGGATTTCTGTGCTCAAACGTTCGTTAAAACATATATACAGTATATATATATATATATATATATATATATATATATATATGTATATATATATATATATATATATATATATATATGTCATTGAGACACATATATATATATATATATATTCTGTATTTATATTTAATTCAGCGCCATATATGTGAAAAGCCAGTAATTCAATTGCCGGCTTTTCATTTCTCCTTCCCAAGCCCGACAGGATATGAGACATGGTTTACATACAGTAAACCATCTCATATACTAAAAGGTAAGAATCTACATGTGGGGGAAAAGAAACAACATGTTTGGGACACCCGTTATCAAATCATCCATTAAATATTTGGGAATACAACTAGGTCGAATGACAGATTCAATTTACAGTCTTAATTAAATAAAACCCTTTGACTGTAAAAATAGAGAGGTAACTGAAGAATTTGTCTGGTTTGCCATTATCATTATTGGCTAGAAATCATCTGATAAAAATGATGAGTATCCTGAGGCTACTTTACCCTTTACAAGCTATACCACTACTGGTGGCCGGAATGTGAAGTGTAGTGTGTGAACTGTGATACCTGGTCAGGTGAACTCTTTTAGTACAATCAGATGTAACATCACTCCCCTTAGTGGCAGAGCGACAATACTGCACGACCAGGACTCTGGGGCGCTGCACTCCCCCCCCCCCCCCCGTTAAATCCAGTACTCCCAGACTGGGAAAAGAAGAACAACAATACATGTTAGCAGAAGACATACAAAAGTTGGAAATGCTTGTAAACAATTAAATATAACCGTGCTTCCCTTTATGGGAGGTGAGGACACTTGAACGTTACAAACAGAAACATATTTACATTGTGCTTAAGATTTTAAATAACACTTGTAATTAACTAACTATAAATAACTATCATTACCCAGCCAGGCATTCTATCTACTAAGTGCAATTTCTGAACAATAATTTAACTTTTCCTTTAAGGGCGTGTATACTTAACCCACTAAAGGCTTACTATAAAAACGCTACAGTACAAATTAACTTTTCTTTATTTTTCTCTAAGTGCAACATTGTTTTTTACTGGAGGACTCACTAACCCCTACAGGTTTTAGCAGCAAAAACAGACAAACAGTTTTAAAGAACTATTTACATCCTTATGGCTCCGAGGTTTATTCTCATAGTAGGTTGCAAGGCATCAGCGGGTAGCGAACACTTCCTGACCAGGAAAGCTTCGGCTCTTTGTTCTCAGCTGATGCGGTGTCAGTGTCATTGGTTCGTCTCTCAGGTGCGGCCAGGTCACCCGGTGTCTGGATTCGAATGTCAGTTTTGGTAGCAAGTTCAGTAGCGGCAATAATGCACACAGTGGTAGTATTAGGGTTTGTCAAGTCCAAGTTAGTCGTTTTCAGGGCAGCAGGTGGCGCTGTTGCGGGCTCGCATCGCTTAACATTCCGAGAGCACCAACCTTGTGCACTCCGTTGGCGAGTGTTGGTCACCTGATCCCCTCTGCGTAAGATTCGGTTCCGATAGCTGTTGCGGAATTGGGCCTCTACATCATAGCTAGCAACGAAGACGTCGGACAGTAGTCCCGGTTCTTGTATCAAGCCCCAACCCCTCTTTGGGTGAAAGGCTAGTACAGTCCCTTGTCTCACCGGGTTCCTACTACTGCACCCGGCCTTCGGCTTCGGTACTTTCAGTGGGTCACTTTGTTCTGTCTCTTTTCGTTTTTTCCAGTGTGAAATTAGGCATTGTTTGTACTGCTCCCAGGTGAGCACAACAATATAGGTCCCTTCTACCCGGGACCCATCCGGTCTAGTCTTTGGTGCATCCCACTGGAAGATCACCTCCTCGGAGCCCACGTCTAGTGGTTCTCCCATGGTCATTGGCAGCGGAGGCACTATCTTCTCCAGGGCATCAGGGGGTACCATGAGGATCTCAGTGGCGGGGAATTAATTACTGTCAAGCTGGGGAGCGGTCGTGGGAGCAGGATTGGTCGGGGGAGCAGGGGCGTTTTCCGTACCTGCGCCTGATGTGGTTCCACCGATGTCGATCCGTTCCATTGACGAGGAGACTGGAATCAGCGGCGGCTCATACCACGGGTCTTCCAATGTGATCCTCCTGCACAGCTCCGGCTTCCATGGCTTCACAGCAGCTGGCGGTTTCGCATCTGGGATTGGTTGGTTTGGTTCCACCAACGACGGATCCAAGAAGTCCAGACTACCCATCGGTGGCGGGTTCGGGTCCGGCTCCGATCGTTGGGGACAGGCCTGGGTCACTTCATCGTCATTCAGGGACTCGCTGGTCGCCCCCGTTGTTTCGAGGCCTGTGTCCACACATGCACATAGCTCCGCCATCTTCTGAGGGTCAAGCTTCTTCTTCCTCTCGTTCCCGCCGTTGCAAATCAGGGGGCGGTTCTCCTCTACTTCGGGGCAGGTCGTCGTCTTGCAGCAGTAGTCGGAGGGGGCGGTCGCTGCTTCTCGCACCACTTTGGTAGTCTCCTCCCATGGCACGCCCTTCTTCTCCTGTGCTCCTCGTGGCGCTGTAATGGCGGCGGTTTGGGCGGGAATTTTTTGGCGGCAAGTGACAATACACAGTCTTTGCAATAAATCACAGTTCCAAGGCACACATGACCTGATTTTCAGGCTTAAGTAGAATCCTGTTCGTGACGCCAAGTTTGGAGTGCCCCCAGATGCAGGGCAGCGGGGTACTCGGTACCGGGTCCCTCTGTCTCGCTCCTGGGTATGTCACGGTGGCCCGACCCGGTCCGTGCCCCTGCTAAGGGGCGGCCAATTAAAGGTGTAGGTGAAAGTCTGTCAAGTGTTCGTGACGCCACCTGTGGTGTTCGGTCAGGGTGACCGACACTGCTAGGGGTCCGCTGGGGTGATGGAATGGCAGCTAGATGGTATACCTTCCCATAGGTGAAGTATGTCCCCAGGGCTTCCCTTGATGAGTAGATGGTGATGGTGTAGGTTGCAGTAAATAACGAGGACACAGGGTTGCAGTCTCTTTACCTTTTACTGTAGACTTCGGTATCCAAAATTCAGAGTACTGCTAACAGGGCTGGCTGAGACCGGCCGGTCCGAGGGCACATCCAGAGTTCCCTTTGCAGGTGGAAATCAGTAGCCTTCCTACTTGCGCCTGTGTGTTGTAGTACCTCCCTGCTGAGCAACACGGGATAGTCCTCACAACTCTTGTATCTGTTCCTGATGTTCTCTCTCTCCGTCCCCCAGATGATATGGATAGGACGCACCCGTATGACGGGGTAGGCCTGGAGTTATTTTATAGGGACCTGTTGTGAGTTCCATTCTTGGGCTCCATCCTGTGGTTGCAAATGGTATTTTTAGGAGTTCTGCTCTTGGGCTCCCTCTGGTGGTTTCAAGTTGAACTTAGCAGCTGTTTTCACTAATCGGTTTCTTGGCCTGGTTATTTAACTGGGCTTTGGGCTGTAGTGGATGCCAGCTGTCAATGTTCCTTCCTGTGGATTCAGTCCTTTCCTGGAAGTTCTCTGTTGGCCAGTCCATTTCAGCTTAAGATAAGTTCTGCTAGTTTTTGGGTGTTTCCCTGCCTATGACCTTTTGTTCAGTTTAAGTTATGTCTCTTTTGTCCAGCTTGTCATCATGAAATACTCCGGCTAGTTGGAAGCTCTGGGGTTGCAGATTTGCCCCTCCACACCGTGAGTCGGTGTGGAGGTTATTTTTGTAAACTCTGAGTGGACATTTAGTTTTTATACTGACCGCACAGTAGCCTTTTCTTTCTCTGTCTATTTAGATAGTAGTGGCCTCCTTTGCTAATATCTAGTTTCATTTCAGAGTTTGTCATTTCCCTCCTCACTCACCGTCAATATTTGTGGGGGGCTATCTTTCCTTTGGGGGTTTCTCTGAGGCGAGATAGTTTTCCGTTTCCATCTTCAGGGGTAGCTAGTTCTTAGGCTGTGAAGAGGCGTCTAGGCAGAGATAGGAACGCTCCACGGCTATTTCTAGTGTTGGTGTTAGGAGTAGGGATTGCGGTCAGTAAAGTTACCACCTCCTCAGAGCTAGTACATTATTTGTTTTACCCACTAGGTCATTTCAGTGCTGCTCCGTAATCACTAGGTCATTTAGGTGATTACTGTCTGTAGAGCTGCCACCTCCTCTGAGCTTGTCCATGATTGGTTTTACCCACCAGGTCATCTCAGTACCACTCCGTAACCACCAGCCCATAACAGGGACCCTAGAGATGCCCCTCTCCCACAATTGCCTCCGTTGTCTGCATAGGTGTAAAGGGTGGACAGCCGACCTAAAGTTAACTGCCCTGCCATTATCTGGAGTAATGCATAGAGCCAGTACTCCCTCGGTGTTCCGGCCACTGGCTACGCGCCTCAGAAGGATGTTGCCACGGTCTTGGGGCACGACTTCTCCCGGTATTATCTCCTAGTGCTGTGATCTCGTTTTCTCACTTCTCCACAATATACTTCGCTTCTTGTCCTTTCTTAGGATGCCGCCGCAAGGTAGTGCAGGCATGGCTCTGTAACAATCTGTCTCTTGCTAGGCCACTGTCAGGGTCCCACCCCTGACAGGGACCTCCCTGGATCTTCCCAGCAACTCTCTCTCTCTCTAGATGTCGCCTGGGCAAAACCCAGTCAGCTTCTCTTCTAACTTCCTATCCAACCCCCAGTTTAACCAGAGTGTGGGGAGTGGCCTAATAAATAGAACCTTTCGCTCCCCCTGGTGGACGGAATGTGAAGTGTAGTGTGTGACTGTGATACCTGGTCAGGTGAACTCTTTTAGTACAATCAGATCACTCCCCTTAGTGGCAGAGCGACAATACTGCACGACCAGGACTCTGTGGCGCTGCATTAGTATTTCACATTTTGATCAGTATAACTTGAAGCCTGTAAAAAAATAAGTATTTATTTGTTTACGGATATTGGGCAAATCCTCCTGTGGTCTGTTCAGAAATAAAATAATGTAGTCTGCAAAAAATGCTGAGTGTATCATTTTTTTCCTCTATACTTATTCATTCAAAGCTATTGCTCTTATTTAGGTATCTTGAAAATGGTAAGGAGAATGACTCTGATAGATAGCCTGGTGTATATACTCTCACCTGTGGGTTAAAGTATAATGTTTGGATAAAATTCCAAAAAGTCACTGCTAGACCAATAGTCTCTAGGACCACTTCCAGCCAGGACGAACTAATGTTGTTGAAAGCTTTCTCTGCATCCAGTGTAACCAAGGCTGGTATCTCTCTCTCCTTTATCTTTTTATTCTTACTAACAACCATGACTAACATAGGTTTACGAACATTTATTACCACCAACTTTACCTTAACAAAAGAAAACTGTGTTGAGGCTACTAGTCTCAGTATGATTTTGGCTAAATGATTACCTGTTAGTTTGGATAATAATTTAAGGTCTTGATTTATTAATGACATTGGTGTGATGCTAGTCACTTCTCACGGTCAAGCCATGAGTCAGAATGGTCAAGGAATCCAAGGTCAGAAGCTAGGAGGGTACGTCATAAACAGAAGGAATAGACAAAACCATAGTCAGGTGAGGTTCCAAGGTCAGAGTACCGTGAGGATAACGGATCAGAGCTGAAGGGGTTAAACTGGTGGATGGTCTGAACGAAGTCCAAGGTCAGGCAACAGATCAAGCATACAGAACTCAAGGCACAGGACCTCACAAGCTGAATGTATGTCTGGCAGAGTTCTGGGAGACACAGCTAATTTAAGTAGCATGCCAATTACCTGGAATAATGAACACGTGGAGACAGCCGACGCCTCACAGTCTCAGATTGTCAATCAACACACTGACAGCTTAGCATGCCCTTGTACCAGATTGGATGGCCAATCTGTCAATCAAAGTACTGACAGCTTCAGCTTACCCCTATACCAGATTGGATGGCCGAGCTGTCAGAAACTGCATCCCAGAAACACTGAGGGGTGGAACAGTGTAATTTGGTCTACAGTGGGTACGGAAAGTATTCAGACTCCTTTAAATTTTTCACTCTTTCTTTCATTGCAGCCATTTGGTAAATTCAAAAAAGTTCATTTTTTTCTCATTAATGTACACTGTGCACCCCATCTTGACTGAAAAAAAACAGAAATGTAGTTATTTTTGTAAATTTAATATAAAAGAAAATCTGAAATAGCACATGGTCAGAAGTATTCAGACCCTTTGCTCAGATACTCATATGTAACCCCTTTACCCTCAAGGGTGGTTTGCACATTAATGACCGGGACAATTTTTATTCTGAACACTGTCCCTTTATGAGGTTATAACTCTGGAACGCTTCAATGGATCCCGGTGATTCTGAAATTGTTTTCTCGTGACATATTGTACTTTATGATAGTCCCAAAATGTCTTTGATACTACTTGCATTTATTTGTGAAAAAAATGGAAATTTGGCGAAAATTTAGAAAATGTAGAAAATTTCGCAATTTTCCAAATTTGAATTTTCATGCCCTTAACCCCTTTCTGACATTAGACGTACTATCCCGTCAAGGTGGGGTGGGCCCGTATGACCACCAACGGGATAGTACGTCATATGCGATCGGCCGCGCTCACGGGGGGAGCGCGGCCGATCGCAGCCGGGTGTCAGCTGTCTATCGCAGCTGACATCCGGCACTATGTTCCAGGAGCAGTCACGGACCGCCCCGGCACATTAACCCCCGGAACACTGCGATCAAACATGATCGCAGTTGTTGTGAATTTGCTTTTTGCTCCCTCTAGTGGTTACTAGTTTTTTGACTCTGGTTTTTCTGTCATTCCTTTTATCCGCACCTGGGTCGTTAGTTAGGGGTGTTGCTATATAAGCTCCCTGGACCTTCAGTTCTATGCCTGGCAACGTAGTTATCAGAGCTAGTCTGCTGTGCTCTTGTCTACTGATCCTGGTTCCAGTTATATCAGCTAAGTCTGCCTTTTGCTTTTTGCTATTTGTTTTGGTTTTGTATTTTTGTCCAGCTTGTTCCAAATCTATATCCTGACCTTTGCTGGAAGCTGTAGGGGGCTGGTGTTCTCCCCCCGGACCGTTAGACGGTTCGGGGGTTCTTGAATTTCCAGTGTGGATTTTGATAGGGTTTTTGTTGACCATATAAGTTACCTTTCTTTATTCTGCTATCAGTAAGCGGGCCTCTCTGTGCTAAACCTGGTTCATTTCTGTGTTTGTCATTTCCTCTTACCTCACCGTCATTATTTGTGGGGGGCTTCTATCCAGCTTTGGGGTCCCCTTCTCTGGAGGCAAGAAAGGTCTTTGTTTTCCTCTACTAGGGGTAGCTAGATTCTCCGGCTGGCGCGTGTCATCTAGAATCAACGTAGGAATGATCCCCGGCTACTTCTAGTGTTGGCGTTAGGAGTAGATATATGGTCAACCCAGTTACCACTGCCCTATGAGCTGGATTTTTGTATTCTGCAGACTTCCACGTTCCTCTGAGACCCTCGCCATTGGGGTCATAACAGTTTGCCAGGCCAGTATTAAATGTTTAATGCATTGCAGAAGAGGGATTATAAGAAAGAAGATTCTGAGTTTTTTTTTTTTTTTTCTTCTTCCCCTTTACCTCAGAGTGGCTATGCTTGCTGCAGACATGAATGTCCAGACCTTGATTACAAGTGTGGACCAGCTGGCTACTCGTGTGCAGGGCATACAAGACTATGTTATCAGAAATCCTAGGTCAGAACCTAAAATACCGATTCCTGAACTGTTTTCCGGAGACAGGTTTAAGTTTAGGAATTTCGTGAATAATTGTAAATTGTTTTTGTCCCTGAGACCCTGTTCATCTGGAGATTCTGCTCAGCAAGTAAAAATTGTTATTTCGTTCTTACGGGGCGACCCTCAGGATTGGGCTTTTTCGCTGGCGCCAGGAGATCCGGCATTGGCTGATCTTGATGCGTTTTTTCTGGCGCTCGGTTTACTTTATGAGGAACCCAATCTTGAGATTCAGGCAGAAAAGGCCTTGCTGGCTATGTCTCAGGGGCAGGACGAGGCTGAAGTGTATTGCCAAAAATTTCGGAAATGGTCCGTGCTGACACATTGGAACGAGTGTGCACTGGCCGCTAATTTTAGAAATGGCCTTTCTGAAGCCATTAAGAATGTTATGGTGGGTTTTCCCATTCCCACAGGTCTGAATGATACTATGGCACTGGCTATTCAAATTGACCGGCGGTTGCGGGAGCGCAAAACCGCAAATTCCCTCATGGTGTTGTCTGAACAGACACCTGATTTAATGCAATGTGATAGAATCCTGACTAGAAATGAGCGGAAAATTCATAGACGCCGGAATGGCTTGTGCTACTACTGTGGTGATTCTACACATGTTATCTCAGCATGCTCTAAACGTATAGCTAAGGTTGTTAGTCCTGTCACCGTTGGTAATTTGCAACCTAAATTTATTCTGTCTGTAACTTTGATTTGCTCACTGTCATCTTATCCTGTCATGGCGTTTGTAGATTCAGGTGCTGCCCTGAGTCTCATGGATCTCTCATTTGCTAAGCGCTGTGGTTTTACTCTTGAACCATTAGAAAATCCTATTCCTCTTAGGGGTATTGATGCTACACCATTGGCAGCAAATAAACCGCAGTATTGGACACAGGTTACCATGTGCATGACTCCTGAACACCGCGAGGTGATACGTTTCCTGGTTTTACATAAGATGCATGATTTGGTTGTTTTAGGGCTGCCATGGTTACAGACCCATAATCCAGTCCTGGACTGGAAGGCTATGTCAGTCTCAAGTTGGGGCTGTCGTGGTATTCATGGGGATTCCCTGCCTGTGTCTATTGCTTCTTCTACGCCTTCGGAAGTTCCGGAGTATTTGTCTGATTATCAGGATGTCTTCAGTGAGTCTGAGTCCAGTGCACTGCCTCCTCATAGGGACTGTGACTGTGCTATAGATTTGATCCCAGGCAGTAAATTTCCTAAGGGAAGACTGTTTAATCTGTCGGTACCTGAACATACCGCTATGCGTTCATATATCAAGGAGTCTCTGGAGAAAGGACATATTCGTCCGTCTTCTTCCCCTCTTGGTGCGGGATTCTTTTTTGTGGCAAAAAAGGACGGATCTTTGAGACCTTGTATTGATTATCGGCTTTTAAATAAGATCACTGTCAAATTTCAGTATCCTTTACCGCTGTTGTCTGACTTGTTTGCCCGGATTAAGGGTGCCAAGTGGTTCACCAAGATAGACCTTCGTGGTGCGTACAACCTTGTGCGCATTAAGCAAGGTGATGAATGGAAAACCGCATTCAATACGCCCGAGGGTCATTTTGAGTACTTGGTGATGCCTTTTGGGCTCTCCAATGCGCCTTCAGTTTTTCAGTCCTTTATGCATGACATTTTCCGGAAGTATCTGGATAGATTTTTGATTGTTTATCTGGATGATATTTTGGTTTTTTCTGATGATTGGGATTCGCATGTGGAGCAGGTCAGGTTGGTCTTTAAAATTTTGCATGAAAATTCTTTGTTTGTCAAGGGCTCAAAGTGTCTCTTTGGTGTACAGAAGGTTCCCTTTTTGGGGTTCATTTTTTCCCCTTCTGCTGTGGAGATGGACCCAGTCAAGGTCCGAGCTATTCTTGATTGGACTCAGCCCTCGTCAGTTAAGAGTCTTCAGAAGTTCTTGGGCTTCGCTAACTTCTACCGTCGTTTTATCGCTAATTTTTCTAGCATTGTGAAACCTTTGACGGATATGACCAAGAAGGGCTCCGATGTAGCTAACTGGGCTCCTGCTGCCGTGGAGGCTTTCCAGGAGTTGAAACGCCGGTTTACTTCGGCGCCTGTTTTGTGCCAGCCTGACGTCTCACTTCCCTTTCAGGTTGAGGTGGATGCTTCGGAGATTGGGGCAGGGGCCGTTTTGTCGCAGAGAGGCCCTGGTTGCTCTGTTATGAAACCTTGTGCCTTTTTCTCTAGGAAGTTTTCGCCTGCCGAGCGAAATTATGATGTGGGCAATCGGGAGTTGTTGGCCATGAAATGGGCATTTGAGGAGTGGCGTCATTGGCTCGAGGGTGCTAAGCATCGTGTGGTGGTCTTGACTGATCACAAAAATCTGATGTATCTCGAGTCTGCTAAACGCCTTAATCCGAGACAGGCCCGCTGGTCATTGTTTTTCTCCCGCTTTGATTTTGTTGTCTCGTATTTACCAGGTTCAAAGAATGTGAAGGCCGATGCTCTTTCTAGGAGCTTTGTGCCTGATGCTCCTGGAGTCGCTGATCCTGTTGGTATTCTTAAAGGTGGAGTTATCTTGTCAGCTATTTCTCCGGATCTGCGACGTGTGTTGCAGAGATTTCAGGCTGATAGGCCTGAGTCTTGTCCACCTGACAGACTGTTTGTCCCGGATAAGTGGACCAGCAGAGTCATTTCCGAGGTTCATTCCTCGGTGTTGGCAGGTCACCCGGGAATTTTTGGCACCGGAGATCTGGTGGCCAGGTCCTTTTGGTGGCCTTCCTTGTCAAGGGATGTGCGGTCATTTGTGCAGTCCTGTGGGACTTGTGCTCGAGCTAAGCCTTGCTGTTCTCGTGCCAGCGGTTTGCTCTTGCCCTTGCCTGTCCCGAAGAGACCTTGGACACATATCTCCATGGATTTCATTTCTGATCTTCCGCTATCTCAGGGCATGTCCGTTATCTGGGTGATATGTGATCGCTTCTCCAAGATGGTCCATTTGGTTCCTTTGCCTAAGCTGCCTTCCTCTTCCGATCTGGTTCCTGTGTTTTTCCAGAACGTGGTTCGTTTGCACGGCATCCCTGAGAATATTGTGTCAGACAGAGGATCCCAGTTCGTTTCCAGGTTCTGGCGATCCTTTTGTAGTAGGATGGGCATTGATTTGTCGTTTTCGTCTGCTTTCCATCCTCAGACTAATGGACAGACGGAGCGAACCAATCAGACTTTGGAGGCTTATTTGAGGTGTTTTGTCTCTGCTGATCAGGACGATTGGGTGACATTCTTGCCGTTGGCTGAGTTTGCCCTTAATAATCGGGCTAGTTCCGCCACCTTGGTTTCGCCTTTTTTCTGCAACTCTGGTTTCCATCCTCGCTTTTCTTCGGGTCATGTGGAGCCTTCTGACTGTCCTGGGGTGGATTCTGTGGTGGATAGGTTGCAGCAGATCTGGAATCATGTGGTGGACAACTTGAAGTTGTCACAGGAGAAGGCTCGGCGCTTTGCCAACCGCCGCCGCGGTGTGGGTCCCCGACTACGCGTTGGGGATTTGGTATGGCTTTCTTCCCGCTTTGTTCCTATGAAGGTCTCCTCTCCCAAATTTAAGCCTCGTTTTATTGGGCCTTACAAGATATTGGAAATCCTTAATCCTGTATCTTTTCGTCTGGATCTTCCTGTGTCGTTTGCTATTCACAATGTATTTCATAGGTCCTTGTTGCGGCGGTACATTGTGCCTGTAGTTCCTTCTGCTGAGCCTCCTGCTCCGGTGTTGGTTGAGGGCGAGTTGGAGTACGTGGTGGAGAAGATCTTGGATTCTCGCCTCTCCAGGCGGAGGCTTCAGTACCTGGTCAAGTGGAAGGGCTATGGTCAGGAGGATAATTCCTGGGTGGTCGCCTCTGATGTTCATGCGGCCGATTTAGTTCGTGCCTTTCATGCCGCTCATCCTGATCGCCCTGGTGGTCGTGGTGAGGGTTCGGTGACCCCTCACTAAAGGGGGGGTACTGTTGTGAATTTGCTTTTTGCTCCCTCTAGTGGTTACTAGTTTTTTGACTCTGGTTTTTCTGTCATTCCTTTTATCCGCACCTGGGTCGTTAGTTAGGGGTGTTGCTATATAAGCTCCCTGGACCTTCAGTTCTATGCCTGGCAACGTAGTTATCAGAGCTAGTCTGCTGTGCTCTTGTCTACTGATCCTGGTTCCAGTTATATCAGCTAAGTCTGCCTTTTGCTTTTTGCTATTTGTTTTGGTTTTGTATTTTTGTCCAGCTTGTTCCAAATCTATATCCTGACCTTTGCTGGAAGCTCTAGGGGGCTGGTGTTCTCCCCCCGGACCGTTAGACGGTTCGGGGGTTCTTGAATTTCCAGTGTGGATTTTGATAGGGTTTTTGTTGACCATATAAGTTACCTTTCTTTATTCTGCTATCAGTAAGCGGGCCTCTCTGTGCTAAACCTGGTTCATTTCTGTGTTTGTCATTTCCTCTTACCTCACCGTCATTATTTGTGGGGGGCTTCTATCCAGCTTTGGGGTCCCCTTCTCTGGAGGCAAGAAAGGTCTTTGTTTTCCTCTACTAGGGGTAGCTAGATTCTCCGGCTGGCGCGTGTCATCTAGAATCAACGTAGGAATGATCCCCGGCTACTTCTAGTGTTGGCGTTAGGAGTAGATATATGGTCAACCCAGTTACCACTGCCCTATGAGCTGGATTTTTGTATTCTGCAGACTTCCACGTTCCTCTGAGACCCTCGCCATTGGGGTCATAACACGCAGTGTTCCGGCAGTATAGGGAAGCATCGCGCAGGGAGGGGGCTCCCTGCGTGCTTCCCTGAGACCCCCGAAGCAACGTCCTCCTCGCTGCAGCAGGCCCGGATCCAAAATGGCTGCTGCATCCGAGTCCTGCCGGGAGATGGCTTCACAGCGCCTGCTAAGAGCAGGCGCCGGGAAGCCTGGAGCTGTGGACATCAGATTGCTGATCTGACACAGTGCACAGCAAAGTGTGAGATCAGCGATCTTGCACTATAACATAATGCCCCCTGGGGCAATGTTATAGTGTTAAAAAAAAAATATTCACATGTGTAAAAAAAAAAAAGAAATTCCATAAAAAAAAAAATATATATATTGTTTCTATAAATAAATTTCTTTATCTAAATAAAAAAAACAATAAAAGTACACATATTTAGTATCGCCGCGTCCATAACGTCCCGACCTATGAAACTGTCCCACTAGTTAACCCATTCAGTGAACACCGTAAAAAAAAAAAAAAAAAAAAAGGGGGCAAAAAACAACGCTTTATTATCATACCGACAAACAAAAAGTGGAATAACACGCGATCAAAAAGACGGATATAAATAACCATGGTAACGCTGAAAATGTCATCTTGTCCCGCAAAAAAGGAGCCACCATGCAGTGTCATAAAAAAAAAAAAAAAAGTTATAGTCCTCAGAATAAAGCGATGCAAAAATAATTATTTTTTCTATAAAATAGTTTTTATCGTATAAAAGTGCCAAAACATAAAAAAGTTATATAGATGAGGTATCGCTGTAATTGTACTGACCCGAAAATAAAACTGCTTTATCCATTTTACCAAACGCGGAATGGTATAAACGCCTCCCCCAAAAGAAATTCATGAATAGCTGGTTTTTGGTTATTCTGCCTCACAAAAATCGGAATAAAAAGCGATCAAAAAATGTCACGTGCCCAAAAATGTTACCAATAAAAATGTCAACTCGTCCCGCAAAAAAAAAAAGACCTCACATGACTCTGTGGACCAAAATATGGAAAAATTATAGCTCTCAAAATGTGGTAACGCAAAAAATATTTTTTGCAATAAAAAGCGTCTTTCAGTGTGTGACGGCTGCCAGTCATAAAAATCCACTAAAAAACCCACTATAGAAGTAACTCAAACCCCCCTTCATCACTCCCTTAGTTAGGGAAAAATAAAAAAAATTAAAAAATGTATTTATTTCCATTTTCCCGTTAGGGTTAGGGTTAGGGCTAGGGTTAGGGCTAGGGTTAGGGCTAGGGTTAGGGTTGGAGCTAGGGTTAAGGCTGCAGTAAGGGTTGGGGCTAAAGTTAGGGTTAGTGTTGGGGCTAAAGTTAGGGTTAGGGTTTGGATTACATTTACGGTTGGGAATAGGGTTGGGATTAGGGTTAGGTGTGTATCAGGGTTAGGGTTGTGGTTAGGGTTACCATTGGGATTAGAGTTAGAGATGTGTTTGGATTAGGGTTTCAGTTATAATTGGGGGGTTTCCACTGTTTAGGCACATCAGTGGCTCTCCAAATGCGACATGGTGTCCGATCTCAATTCCAGCCAATTCTGAGTTGAAAAAAAAAAACAGTGCTCCTTCCCTTCTCAGCTCTCCCGTGCACCCAAACAGGGGTTTACCCCAACATATGGGGTATCCGTGTACTCAGAACACTTTGTGCAACAACTTTTGGGGTCCAATTTCTCCTGTTACCCTTGGAAAAATACAAAACTGGGGGCTAAAAAATAATTTTTGTGGAAAAAAAAAGATTTTTTATTTTCATGGCTCTGCGTTATAAACTGTAGTGAAACACTTAGGGGTTCAAAGTTCTCACAACACATCTAGATAAGTTCCTTGGGGAGTCTAGTTTACAATATGGGGTCACTTGTGGGGGGTTTCTACTGTTTAGGTACATTAGGGGCTCTGCAAACGCAATGTGACGCCTGCAGACCAATCCACCTAAGTCTGCATTCCAAATGACACTCCTTCCATTCCGAGCTCTGCCATGCGCTCAAACGGTGGTTCCCCCCACATATGGGGTATCAGCGTACTCAGGACAAATTGGAAACAACTTTTGGGGTCCAATTTCAACTGTTACCCTTGGAAAAATACATAACTGGGGGCTAAAAAAGAATTTTTGTGGAAATAAAAAATAATTTTTATTTTCATGGCTCTACGTTATAAACTGTAGTGAAACACTTGGGGGTTCAAAGCTCTCACAACACATCTAGATGAGTTCCTTAGGGAGTCTACTTTCCAAAATGGTGTGACTTGTGGGGGGTTTCAATGTTTAGACACATCAGTGGCTCTCCAAACGCAACATGGCGTCCCATCTCAATTCCTGTCAATTTTGCATTGAAAAGTCAAATGGCACTCCTTCGCTTCCAAGCTCTGCCATGTGCCCAAACAGTGGTTTACCCCAACATTTGTGGTATCGGCATACTCAGGACAAATTGTACAACAACTTTTGAGGTCCATGTTCTCCTGTTACCCTTGGGAAAATAAAATAAATTGGAGCTTAAATAAATTTCTTGTGAAAAAAAGTTAAATGTTTATTTTTATTTAAACATTCCAAAAATTCCTGTGAAACACCTGAATTGTTAATAAACTTCTTGAATGTGGTTTTGAGCACCTTGAGGAGTGCAGTTTTTAGAATGGTGTCACACTTGGTTATTTTCTATCATATAGACCCCTCAAAATGACTTCAAATGAGATGTGGTCCCTAAAAAAAATGGTGTTGTAAAAATTTGAAATTGCTGGTCAACTTTTAACCCTTAAAACTCCCTAACAAAAAAAATGTTGGTTCCAAAATTGTGCTGATGTAATGTAGATATGTGGGAAATGTTACTTATTAAGTATTTTGTGTGACATATCTCTGAGATTTAATTGCATAAAAATTCAAATTTGGAAAATTGCAAAATTTTCAAACTTTTCGCCAAATTTCCATTTTTTTCACAAATAAATGCAGGTAATAGCAAATAAATTTTACCACTATCATGAAGAACAATATGTCATGAGAAAACAGTGTCAGAATCACTGGGATCCGTTGAAGGGTTCCAGAGTTATAACCTCATAAAGGGACAGTGGTCAGAATTGCAAAAATTGGCCTGGTCATTAACGTGCAAACCACCCTTGGGGGTAAAGGGGATAAATCACAGAGATATGTTACAAAAAATACTTAATATGTAACATTTCCCACATGTCTACTTTACATTAGCATAATTTTGAAACTTAATTTTGTTTTGTTAGGGAGTTATAAGGGTTAAAAGTTGACCAGCGATTTCTCATTTTTACACCATTTTTTTTAGGGACCTCATCACATTTGAAGTCACTTTGAGGGGTTTATAAGATAGAAAACACAAAAATGTTACACCATTCTAAAAACTGCACCCCTCCAGGTGCTCAAACCCACATTTAAGAAGTTTATTAACCCTTCAGGTGCTTCACAGGAATTTTTGGAATGTTTGAAAAAAATGAACATTTAACTTTTTTCACAAAAAAATTATTCAGATCCAATTTGTTTTATTTTCCCAAGGGTAACAGGAGAAATTGGACCACAAAAGTTATTGTACAATTTGTCCTGAGTACGCAAATACCCTCTATGTGAGGGTAAACCACTGTTCAAGCGCATGGCAGAGCTCAGAAGGGAAGGAGCGCGATTTGACTTTTTAATGCAAAATTGGCTGGAATTGAGATAGGACGCCATGTCACATTTGGAGAGCCCCTGATGTGCCTAAACAGTGGAATCCCCCCACAAGTGACCCCATTTTGGAAAGTAGACCCCCTAAGGAACTTATCTAGATGTATGGTGAGCACTTTGAACCCCCAAGTGCTTCATAGAAGTTTATAATGTAGAGCCGTAAATATAATCATATTTTTTTCACAAAAATGATCTTTTCGCCCCTAATTTTTTATTTTCTCAAGGGTAACAGGAGAAATTGGACCCCAAAGCAGAATTGGCTGGAATTGAGATCAGATGCCTTTTGGAGAGCCCCTGATGTGCCTAAATAGTAGAAACCCCCCACAAGTGATCCGATTTTGGAAACTAGACCACCTAAGGAACTTATCTAGATGTGTTGTGTGCACTTTGAACCCTCAATTGTTTCACTAAAGTTTATAATGTAGAGCAGTGAAAATTAAAAAATCTTTTTTTTTCTACAAGAAATGATCTTTTAGCCCCCAATTTTGTTTTTTTCCCAAGGGTATCTGGAGAAACTAGACCCAAAAAGTTGTTGTGCAATTTGTCCTGAGTATGCTATATATGGGAGAAAACTACTGTTTGGGCACATGTCGGGGCTCAGAAGGGAAGAAGTGGCATTTTGGAATACAGACTTTGATGGAATGGTCTGCGGGCATCACGCTACGTTTGCAGAGTCACTGATGTAGCTATACAGTAGAAACTCCCCACAAGTGACCGCATATTAGAAACTAGACCCCCCCAAGGAACTTATCTAGATGTGCTGTGAGAACTTTTAACCCCCAAGTGTTTCACTAAAGTTTATAATGCAGAGTCAATTTGTCCTGAGTACGCTGATACCCCATATGTGGGAGAAAACTACTGTTTGGGCACACATCAGGGCTCGGAAGGGAAGAAGTGGTGTTTTGGAATGCAGACTTTGATGGAATGGTCTGCGGGCATCATGCCTAAACAGCGGAAAACCACCAATTCTAACTCTATCCCTAACCCCAACACACCCCTAAACCTAATCCCAACCCCAACACACCCCGAACCCTAATCTCAACCCTAACCATAACCCTAACCACACCCCTAACCCTGACACACCCGTAACCCAACCGTAAACGTAATCCAAACCCTAAACCCAACTCTAGCCCCAACCCTAAATCTAACTTTAGCCCCAACGCTTACCCTAATTTTAGCCCTATCCCTAACCCTAATGGGAAAGTGGAAATAAATACATTTGTATTATCTTATTACTTTTCCCTAACTAAGGCAGCGATAAAGGGGGGTTTGATTTACTATTTATAGCGGGTTTTTATGTTTGGCAGCTGTCACTAAAAGACGCTTTTTATTGCAAAAAAATCGTTTTTGCGTTCTAACATTTTGAGAGCTATAATTTTTTGATATTTTGGTCCACAGAGTCATGTGAGGTCTTGTTTTTTGGGGGACGTTTTTATTGTTACCATTTTTGGGTACATGACATTTTTTTATTGCTTTTTATTCCGATTTTTGTTATTCAGAATGAACAAAAACCAGCAATTAGTGAATTTCTTTTGGGAGGCATTTATACCGTTCCACGTGTGGTAAAACTGATAAAGCAGTTTTATTCTTCGGGTTAGAACAATTACAGCGATACCTCATTTATATCTTTTTTTTATGTTTTGGCGCTTTTATACAATAAAAACTATTTTATATAAAAAATAATTATTTTTGCATCGCTTTATTCTGAGGGCTATAACTTTTTTATTTTCTTGCTGATGATGCTGTATCATGGCTCGTTTTTTGCGGGACAAGATGATGTTTTCAGCGGTACCATGTTTATTTATATCCGTCTTTTTGATCGCTTGTTGTTCCACTTTTTGTTTGGTGGTATGATGATAAGGCATTGCTTTTGCCTCTTTTTTTTTTTAACGGTGTTTACTTAAGGGGTTAAGTAGTGGGACAGTTTTATAGGTCAGGTTGTTACGGACGCGGGGATACTAAATATGTGTACTTACATTGTTTTTTTATTTACATAAAGAAATGTATTTATTGGAACAAAATGTATTTATTTTTTTCTTTATTTAGGATATTTAAAAAAATATTTTTACACAGTGTAATATTTCTTTTTTTTACTTTGTCCCAGGGTCATTTGACACTTTGTAGAGCACTGTGTCAGATCAGCAATCTGACAGGCAGTACTGGAGGCTTGCTGGCGCCTGTTCTCAGCAGGGACTGACAAGCCACCTCCCTGCAGGACACGGAAGGACCCCGCGGCCATCTTCGATCCGGGGGCCTGCAGTGAGAAGACAGGAGGAGATGCTCGGAACAACGTCCATCTCTCCTACCCTCCTGGCTTGCTCTATGCATTCCTTTCAGGTAATTCCTGCATTCGCATAGAGTTACCGTGCGTGCGCATTCAAATGGTCCCATCCCATCTGACCGGACAGAGCATATTTACATACACCGTGGGAGGAATGAAAATGATATTTATGTATCATTGGTTTGGAGTCAAGAGGTTTAAAAAGTACTTGTATAATGCAGAGCTGACACTAAATTGAATGATACAAGAGGCATCGTGATTACTCACTAATCCCGCCCCCTGCACAGTAGCTCCGCCCCCACACATCACCACAAACAATTTCGCCCCCCACCACATTACCACACACAATCCCACCCCCCACCACATTGCTACACATAATCCCGCCTCCCCACCACATTACCACACACAAACCCGCCCCCCACCACATTACCACACACAATCCCGCCCCCCACCACATTACCACACACAATCCCGCCCCCCCACCACATTATCACACACAATCCCGCCCTCCCACCACATTACCACACATAATCCCACCCCCACCACATTACCACACATAATCCCGCCCCCCACCACATTAAAACATATAATCCCGCCCCCCACCACATTACCACACATAATCCCACCCCCCACCACATTGCCACACATAATCCCACCCCCCACCACATTACCACACATAATCCCGACCCCCACAACATTACCACAGATAATCCCGCCCCCTGCACAGTAGCTCCGCCCCCACCACATTACTACACATACTCCCGCCCCCCACCACATTACCACACATAATCCTGCCCCCTCATAACATTACTACACATAATCCCGCCTGCACCACATTACCACAGATAATCCCACCCCCTGCACAGTAGCTCTGTCCCCACCCCATCACCACACATAATCCCGCCCCCCACCACATTACTACACATAATCCTGCCCCCCACCACATTACCACACATAATCCCGCCCCCCACCACATTACCACACATAATCCCGCCCTCCACCACATTACCACACATAATCCCGCCCCCACAACATTACCACACATAATCCCACCCCCCACCACATTAACACACATAATCCCGCCCCCAGCACATTACCACACATAATCACGCCCCCCACCACATTACCACACATAATCCCGCCCCCCACCACATTCCCACACGTAATCCCGCCCCCCACCACATTACAACACATAATCCCACCCCCCACCACATTACCACACATAATCCCACCCCCCACCACATTACCAAACATAATCCCGCCCCCCACCACATTACCACACATAATCCCGCCCCCCACCACATTACCACACATAATCCCGCCCCCTGCACATTAGCTCCGCCCCCATCTCCCCTCCCCATCACCACACACAATAATTTATCACACACAATCCCGCCCTCCCACCACATTACCACACACAATCCCGCCCCCCACCACATTACCACACATAATCCCGCCCCCACCACATTACCACACATAATCCCACCCCCCACCACATTGCCACACATAATCCCACCCCCCACCACATTATCACACATAATCCCGACCCCCACAACATTACCACAGATAATCCCGCCCCCTGCACAGTAGCTCCACCCCCACCACATTACTACACATACTCCCGCCCCCCACCACATTACCACACATAATCATGCCCCCTCACAACATTACTACACATAATCCCGCCCGCACCACATTACCACAGATAACCCCGCCCCCCCACCACACATCATCCCGCCTCCCACCACATTACCACAGATAATCCCACCCCCTGCACAGTAGCTCTGTCCCCACCCCATCGCCACACATAATCCCGCCCCCACCACATTACTACACATAATCCTGCCCGCCACCACATTACCACACATAATCCCGCCCCCCACCACATTACCACACATAATCCCGCCCCCCACCACATTACCACACATTATCCCGCCCCCACAACATTACCACACATATTCCCACCCCCCACCACATTACCACACATAATCCCGCCCCTCACCACATTACCACACATATTCCCGCCGCCCCACCTCATTACCACACATAATCCCGCCCCCCACCACATTACCACACATAATCCCGCCCCCCAGCACATTACCACACATAATCCCGCCCCCCACCACATTACCACACATAATCCCGCCCCCCACCACATTCCCACACATAATCCCGCCCCTCACCACATTACCACACATATTCCCGCCGCCCCACCTCATTACCACACATAATCCCGCCACCCACCACATTACCAAACATAATCCCGCCCCCCACCACATTACCACACATAATCCCGCCCCCACCACATTACCACACATAATCCCGCCCCCCACCACATTACCACAGATAATCCCGCCCCCTGCACATTAGCTCCGCCCCATCTCCCCTCCCCATCACCACACATAATCCCGCCCCCCCACCACATTACTACATATAATCCCGCCCCCCCACCCCATCACCACACATAATCCCGCCCCCCCATCACATTACTACACATAATCCCGCCCTCCCACCACATTACCACACATAATCCCGCCCCCTCACCACATTACCACATATAATCCCTCCCCACCACATTACCACAGATAATCCCGCCCCCCACCATGCATAATCCTGCCCCCCACCACATTACCACAGATAATCCCACCCCCTGTACAGTAGCTCTGCCCCCACCCCATCACCACACATAATCCTGCCCCTCACAATACTACACATAATCCTGCCCCCCACCACATTGCCACACATGATCCCGCCCCCCCACCACATTACCACACCCAATCCCGCCCCCCACAACATTACCACACATAATCCCACCCCCCACCACATTAACACACATAATCCCGCCCCCCAGCACATTACCACACATAATCCCGCCCCCCACCACATTACCACACATAATTCCACCCCCACCACATTCCCACACATAATCCCGCCCCCCACCACATTACCACACATATTCCCGCCGCCCCACCACATTACCACACATAATCCCACCCCCCACTACATTACCAAACATAATCCCGCCCCCCACCACATTACCACACATAATCCTGCCCCCACCACATTACCACACATAATCCCGCCCCCCACCACATTACCACAGATAATCCCGCCCCCTGCACATTAGCTCCGCCCCATCTCCCCTCCCCATCACCACACACAATCCCGCCCCCCCACCACATTATCACACACAATCCCGCCCTCCCACCACATTACCACACATAATCCCGCCCCCCACCACATTACCACACATAATCCCACCCCCACCACATTAAAACATATAATCCCGCCCCCCACCACATTACCACACATAATCCCACCCCCCACCATATTACCACACATAATCCCAACCCCACAACATTACCACAGATAATCCCGCCCCCTGCACAGTAGCTCCACCCCCACCACATTACTACACATACTCCCGCCCCCCACCACATTACCACACATAATCCTGCCCCCTCATAACATTACTACACATAATCCCGCCCACACCACATTTCCACAGCTAACCCCGCCCCCCACCACACATCATCCCGCCTCCCACCACATTACCACAGATAATCCCACCCCCTGCACAGTAGCTCTGTCCCCACCCCATCACCACACATAATCCCGCCCCCCACCACATTACTACACATAATCCTGCCCCCCACCACATTACCACACATAATCCCGCCCCCCACCACATTACCACACATAATCCCGCCCCCCACCACATTACCACACATAATACCGCCCCCACAACATTACCACACATATTCCCACCCCCCACCACATTACCACACATAATCCCGCCCCCCAGCACATTACCACACATAATCCCGCCCCCACCACATTCCCACACATAATCCCGCCCCCCACCACATTCCCACACATAATCCCGCCCCCCACCACATTACCACACATATTCCCGCCGCCCCACCACATTACCACACATAATCCCACCCCCCACCACATTACCAAACATAATCCCGCCCCCCACCACATTACCACACATAATCCTGCCCCCACCACATTACCACACATAATCCCGCCCCCCACCACATTACCACAGATAATCCCGCCCCCTGCACATTAGCTCCGCCCCATCTCTCCTCCCCATCACCACACATAATACCGCCCCCCACCACATTACTACACATAAAGCCGCCCCCCCCACCCCATCACCACACATAATCCCGCCCCCCCACCACATTACTACACATAATCCCGCCCTCCCACCACATTACCACACATAATCCCGCCCCCTCACCACATTACCACATATAATCCCTCCCCACCACATTACCACAGATAATCCCGCCCCCCACCATGCATAATCCTGCCCCCCACCACATTACCACAGATAATCCCACCCCCTGTACAGTAGCTCTGCCCCCACCCCATCACCACACATAATCCTGCCCCTCACATTACTACACATAATCCTGCCCCCCACCACATTGCCACACATGATCCCGCCCCCCACCACATTACCACACCCAATCCCGCCCCCCACAACATTACCACACATAATCCCGCCCCCCCACCAATTACCACACAAAATTCAGCCCCCCACCACTTTACCACACATAATCCCGCCCCCCACCACTTTACCACACATAATCCCACCCCCTCACCACATTACCACATATAATCCCGCCCCCCACCACTTTGCCACACATAATCCCGCCCCCACCACATTACCACTTAATCCTGCCATTCCACCACATTACCACAAATAATCCCGCCCCCACCACATAACCACACATAATCCCGCCCCCCACCACATTACCACACATAATCCCGCCCCCACCACATTACCACACATAATCCTGCCCTCCCACCACATTACCACACATAATCTCGCCCCTCACCACATTACCACACATAATCCCGCCCCCCACCACATTACCACACATAATCCCACCCCCCACCACATTACCACACATAATCCCGCCCCCCACCACATCACCACACATAATCCCACTCCCCACCATATTACCACACATAATCCCGCCCCCACATTACCACACGAGGCTCTGTCCCCACACATTACCACACGAGGCTCTGTCTCCCCACATTACCACACGAGGCTCCGTAGCCACACAGTACCACACGAGGCTCCGTCCCCACACATTACCACACGAGGCTCCGTCCTCACACATTACCACACGAGGCTCCGTCCTCACACATTACCACATGAGGCTGCGTCCCCACACATTACCACACAAGGCTCTGTCCCTACACATTACCACTAGTGTTGAGCATTCCGATGCTGCAAGTATCGGGTATCGGCCGATACTTGCTGTATCGGAATTTCCGATACCGAGATCCGATATTTTTGTAATATCGGATATCGGTATCGAAACAACATTAATGTAAAAAGGTGTAAAAGAAAGAATTAAAATAAAAAAAATCGCTATACTCACCTGTCCGACGCAGCCGGGACCTCGGCGATTGTAAGCGGCAGCGTTGTTTCTTTAAAATTCGCGCTTTTACTTGCTTACGTGAATTCCCGGCTTCTGATTGGTCAGGGCGGCCATGTTGCCGGGACTCGGACCAATCACAGCAAGCCGTGACGAAATTACGTCACGGCTTGCTGTGATTGGTCCGCGTCCCGGCAACATGGCCGCCATTAACCAATCACAAGCCGTGACGTCACGGGAGGCTGGACACGCGCTTATTTTGAAAAGCGCGCGTGTCCAGCCTCCCGTGACGTCACGGCTTGTGATTGGTCACGGCGCCATATTGCCGGGATGCGGACCAATCACAGCAAGCCGTGACGAAATTACGTCACGGCTTGCTGTGATTGGTCCGCGTCCCAGGAACATGGCCGCCATTAACCAATCACAAGCCGTGACGTCACGGGAGGCTGGACACGCGCTTATTTTGAAAAGCGCGCGTGTCCAGCCTCCCGTGACGTCACGGCTTGTGATTGGTCACGGCGCCATATTGCCGGGACGCGGACCAATCACAGCAAGCCGTGACGTAATTTCGTCACGGCTTGCTGTGATTGGTCCGAGTCCCGGCAACATGGCCGCCCTGACCAATCAGAAGCCGGGAATTCACGTAAGCAAGTAAAAGCGCGAATTTTAAAGAAACAACGCTGCCGCTTACAATCGCCGAGGTCCCGGCTGCGTCGGACAGGTGAGTATAGCGATATTTTTTATTTTAATTCTTTATTTTACACATTTATATGGTTCCCAGGGCCTGAAGGAGAGTTTCCTCTCCTTCAGACCCTGGGAACCATCAGGAATACCGTCCGATACCTGAGTCCCATTGACTTGTATTGGTATCGGGTATCGGTATCGGATTGGATCCGATATTTTGCCGGTATCGGCCGATACTTTCCGATACCGATACTTTCAAGTATCGGACGGTATCGCTCAACACTAATTACCACACAAACCCAGTTTGCTTTTGATTTTACACTGTGAAAAAAATGTATTAGTATTATTCTGATTTTTAATTATTATTATTGTTATTAACTTCATTTTAAGTTAATTTACCACCTGCGTAAGCGCTATTGAATGTTGTCATTATTTATTTCAGTTTAATCACTAGCAGCGTTAATAAGATAGCAACGAGCATGCCGAGCATTAGCTGGCTGGAAACAGCTAGTTGAATGATATTTTTACATGATATGCCAAAAAAGTGTCCTTTAAAAAGTATGCATAAGGAGTAGAGATGAGTGAATTTGATTGGGTCCCTGCTTATTCAGTGAGCTATAGCGCTTACCGAATAAGCGAACCTGTGTGTTGGTCTCTCCATGTATGTGTTGAGACTGTGACACAGCCGCGATACATGCAGCTGCAGTTCCAAGCAGCTTATCAACCGACGCACTCCATGTATCCAGATACCCTTTGCAGCTTATTCGGTAAGCGATATAGCTTGCCGAATAAGCAGGGACCCGATCAAATTAGCTCATCTCTAGTAGGGAGGCCATAAAAAGGACGGTAGAGAATTGGACTGTCTCCTCCCATAGCGGTCGTATTCTATCAGGAAAGTTTCACAAGCCTCTATCTGATTCTCTCTATTTGAACTTCTGTATGGCTGACATCCACAGGGTCTCCTTGATATAGCAAAGGAAACCTGGGAAGCCGAAGTCATGCCCCCCCGGAGCATCATCGAGCACGTCACCCAGAAGCAGGAGAGGGTTGTGAAAGTATTATCCATTGTAAAGGAGCATCTCCTCCAGGCACAAGAGTTCTCATGTTTAGTCTCACTGTAGGGAGTAAGTTTTGGCCAAATGGGAAGACCCCTTTGAGGTGGTAGAGATGCTTGACTAAGTGAACTACAAGGTTAATCAACCAGGAAAATGTAAACTGTACCAGGTCTACCACGTCAATATTATCAATCTATGGCAAGACAGTAACCCCGTTGAAACTCCATATTTGATGGTCAAGCAAGAAACTGACAATGAAGGCGTGACAGTAGCGGAGCAGTGTCTGAAATTGAATATGAAGAACAAGGCCCTTTCCCAGATTTGCCGGGGTATACAAATGTCATAGAACATGAGGTTCTGATGGAACTCCAGGTGCGGGTGAACTTGAAGTGCTATCGAATTCCCGAAGTCCTGTGAAAGCTGATCTCCAAGGAAGTAAAGTGCATGCTGAATCTCGGAGACATTGAGAAATCCAAGAGACGGTAGTCTTGACCAACTGTCTTTGTTACAAAGCCTGATGTCGAATAGAGATTCTGTAATGATTATCGGAAGCTGAACGAAGTCTTCAAGTTCAACATATATCCAATGCAAAGTGTCAATGAGCTGATAGAGAGACTTTGGTCAGCAAGTAGTGATGAGCGAACGTGCTCACCACTACTCGTTAATCACCCGAGTATCACTGTACTCGGTGTACTCGGTGAGCACCGAGCATTTCCGAGATTACTCTGTGGGAACTCGAGTCTCCACCCTGCATTTTGGTGGTCTTTAGAGACCCAATCAACATGCAGGGATTGTCTGCCAGGCACTGTAACGCCACAACCATCTTTGTTGTGGTCTTACAGTGATTGGCTAGCAGCACAGCATCATCAGGGGTATAAGAGACCTGACGTCGCCCTGCTCGGCGCATTCAGCTCTGGAATCAGACAGTGTAGGGAGAGCTGCTGCTGAGATGGGTCAGATTTGGGGATTTCTTAGTTAGTGTGTAGTGTTGAGCGATACCTTCCGATATCGGAAAGTATCGGTATCGGAAAGTATCGCCCGATACGGTCAAAGTATCGGATCTAATCCGATACCGATACCCGATCCCAATGCAAGTCAATGGGACGAAAATATCGGAATTAAAATAAACCCTTTCTTTCCTTGTAGGTTAATTCTACATGAAGGAAAACAACTAAGAATAATGTAGGATGTATTGGGGGAGGTGGCGGAGACATTAAAGGCACAGAGGTTTAGCCCAAACAAATAGAATAGCAGGTTTTTTTGTTTTTTTTTATGACGTTCGGCGTTAGAAAGATTTTGACTATGTTATTTATTTTATTTTTTTTTCAGATATTGATGTTTCACTACTTCCACGTCCTTCACCTTCTTTTTTACTTCTCCCACACTTTCTTCTTCATTATCCTCATCATCAGCTTCTTTGACATCAACTATCTTCACCTTATTCATCTTCTTCTTCTTCTACCTATTTTTTTTTTTTTTTTTTTACATTGTTCATATTCTTTTTATTTAACTATTATCTTTTTCATATTCAACTTCTTCATCATATTCTTATTTGTGACAGGCATTCCCGTAGTTGTTATCTATAAAAGTTTGAAGATTACACCTTCCGTTCTGCCTGTCACAAAAGAGTTACATTTGTCCGCGTTCAGTTTGGCCTGCAGCATCAGGCTTTATCCAGGGGCACCACGAGGAGGAACGGACTCACCCCCATACACTGCTTAGTCTTCTTCTGCTTATAATTTAGATAATATCTTTTGCTGTGATATTTAGTCTTATGCTTAATGTTCTTCTGCTCTTTGTTCTGCAGCCTCTTGTTCTTCTGCTTCTCGGTCTCCCATGTCGTCATCGTCTCCAGGGTCGTCGTCTCCAGGGTCGTCGTCTCCGGGGTCGTCGTCATCGGGGTGGTCTTCAGGGTCATCGTCTCCAGGGTCGTCGTCATCTCAGTGGTCGTCGTCTCTGGTGTCGTCGTCATCTTAGGGGTGGTCTTCCGGGTCGTCATCTTTAGGGTCTTGAACTTGGAAATGTAGCAGAAGGTACAAGAAGGCTGAGAAAATGCCGAGAAACAGCTGATGGAACTGGAACTCGGATGGCTACCCGAAGGTCCAAGAGCCAATGGAACTACCGAGGACCAGCTGACGTTACTGGAACCCGGTTACTAAGCAGGAGGTACCCGTGCCTGAAAGCACTACCAAGGACCACCTGACGTTGGTGGAACTCGGATACCCAGAGGGAGGCACCTAAGCCAAAGGCTCTGCCCGGAACCAGCTGACGGTACTGGAACCAGGATGGGGAGCAGAAGGTACAAGAGCAAAAGACACTGCCGAGAACCAGCTGACGGTACTGGAACCCGGATGGGTAGCCGAAGGTCCAAGAGCCAATGGAACTACCGAGGACCAGCTGACGTTACTGGAACCCGGTTACTAAGCAGGAGGTACCCGTGCCTGAAAGCACTACCAAGGACCACCTGACGTTGGTGGAACTCGGATACCCAGAGGGAGGCACCTAAGCCAAAGGCTCTGCCCGGAACCAGCTGACGGTGCTGGAACCAGGATGGGGACCTATTCAAGCTTGTCTTCCTAGAGCCCCAACTAGCGGTGTTGGAGCAAAGGGTCAGCAGGGGGAGAAGAGTGTAGGCCGAAGCCTGCACTGGAGGCATTTGTAGGTCTGTTGTGTCTGCGTGGCTGTTGCAGGACACATTGCCGGCTACACAGCAGGGGAACAGCTGGCGGTGCTGAACCCCACTGACACATTGGCTGGTGTTTATCTCTGTGCAGCTAGCAGTAGCGGGCCCCAACTGGCGGTGTTAGAGCCCAGGGTCAGCAGGAGGAGGAGAGGGAGCAGAGTGTAGGCCGAAGCCTGCACTGGCGGCAGCTTTGTGTCTGCGTGGCTGTTGCAGGACACGTTGCCGGCTACACAGCAGGGGAACAGCTGGCGGTGCTGAACCCCACTGACACATTGGCTGGTGTTTTTCTCTGTGCAGCTAGCAGTACCGGGCCCCAACTGGCGGTGTTAGAGCCCAGGCTCTGCAGGGTGAGCAGAGTGTAGGCCGAAGCCTAATTGAACCAATTTTAAAGGTAACCTTTAACCCCCCCCTCAGGGGTTACAAACTAGAAGAGCCACAACTTATGCAGCAGTAGTGCTGCACAAGTCAAAGGTTGCTCTTTTAATTTTTCTCCTTGCACACGCTGAATGAAACACGTATAACATTTAGCCCTTTATACAGTCAAACTGTGTTGGAGGCGAGAGTTCCCTTCGTAATGAGACGCACTTCAGATGTCAAAAATCCCACCTTGGTGCTTGGCGCGGCCTCCTGAGCATCGCATTTTGCTGTACAGGAGTCTGTGTTGTTGCGTTATCCCTTGGCCATGCGCTGCCCGTCTTCTGACATCATTTCATGTCGGCTGGTGCGGTTCACGATGCCCATGAATCCCAGCCCCGCAGTGTCTTTACAGTGTTTCACACTGCGGGGCTGGGATTCATGGCCTGGAGCAGTACATATGTTCGCCTCTCGCTCGGGTCCTTACACCTGCTACAGACTGTGCGGCGTCAGCTGATCCCTTATCGCATGCCGCGGCCATGAAGCCGCATTGTCTGAAGAAGGTGGAAGGAGCTGAGTGACAGCCTGGCGAAGATATGCACTGCTCATGCCCGTCAATCACACCCTCGCAGTCAAAATAAATAAGACACCGAGGGGCGTTGTGTCGGGCAGGGCGGCCGCAGAGGCGCAGCCAGAAAAACAATGATGTCAGAAGAAGGGCTGTGCTACCAAGGGGGTTGTTGCGTGTCATTACAAAGTAAAGTCCCACCTCAGGGACGTTTTAATGGTCTCAGGGGACACATTGTAGACGTGTTCTGTTCCACGTGTGCAAGGAGAATAAGTTTATGAGCCACCTTGCACACATGCAGCATTACTGCTGTACAAGGTGGCTGGAAAACAAAAATGTTATACGTGTTTCATTCAGCGTGTGCAAGGAGAAAAATTAAAAGAGCAACCTTTGACTTGTGCAGCACTACTACTACTACCAACACCGCACAGCAGGGGAACAGCTGGCGGTGCTGAACCCCACTGACACATTGGCTGGTGTTTTTCTCTGTGCAGCTAGCAGTACCGGGCCCCAACTGGCGGTATTAGAGCCCAGGGTCAGCAGGAGGAGGAGAGGGAGCAGAGTGTAGGCCGAAGCCTGCACTGGCGGCAGTTTTGGGTCTGTTGTGCCTGCGTGGCTGTTGCAGGACACATTGCCGGCTGCACAGCAGGGGAACAGCTGGCGTTGCTGAACCCCACTGACACTTTGGCTGGTGTTTTTCTCTGTGCAGCTAGCAGTACCGGGCACCAACTGGCGGTGTTAGAGCCCAGGCTCTGCAGGGGGAGCAGAGTGTAGGCCGAAGCCTAATTGAACCAATTTTAAAGGTAACCTTTAACCCCCCCCTCAGGTGTTACAAACTAGAAGAGCCACAGCTTATGCAGCAGTAGTGCTGCACAAGTCAAAGGTTGCTCTTTTAATTTTTCTCCTTGTACACGCTGAAAGGAACACGTATAACATTTAGGCCCTTACACAGTCAAACTGTGTTGGAGGCGAGAGTTCCCTTCGTAATGAGACGCAGCACAGATGTCAAGAATCCCACCTTGGTGCTGGGCGCAGCCTCCTGAGCGTTGTTATTTGCTGTACAGGAGTCTGCGCTGTTGTGTTATCCCTTGGCCTTGCGCTGTTAGCGCTGCCCATCTTCTGACATCATTTCATGTCGGCTGTTGCGGTTTGCGATGACCATGAATCCGAGCCACGCAGTGTCTTTACATAGTTAAAATACTGCGGGGCTGGGATTCATGGCCTGGCGCAGTACATAGGTTCGCCTCTCACACTCGGGTCCTTACACCCGCTTCAGACTGTGCGGCGTCAGCTGATCCCTTATCGCATGCCACGGCCATGAAGCCGCACAGTCTGAAGAAGGCGGAAGGAGATGAGGGACAGGCGAACATATGCACTGCTCATGCCCATCAATCACACCCTCGCAGTCCAAATAAATAAGACACCGAGGGGCGTTGTGTGGGTCAGGGCGGCCGCAGAGGCGCAGGCAGCCAAACAATGATGCCAGAAGATGGGCAGCGCTACCAAGGGGGTTGCAGCGTGTCATTACAAAGGAAAGTCACACCTCCGGGACGGTTAAATGGTCACACAGAGGACACATTTTAGACGTGTTTTCAGTTCCACATGTGCGAGGAGAATAAGTTTATGAGCCACCTTGCACACATGCAGCATTACTGCTGTACAAGGTGGCTGTAAAACATACAAACGCCTGGGGGAGGGGGGACAGGTTCCCTTCAATTTCAGTTCTTGTGTCTGCGTGGCTGTTGCAGGACACGTTGCCGGCTGCACAGCAGGGGAACAGCTGGCGGTGCTGAACCCCACTGACACATTGGCTGGTGTTTTTCTCTGTGCAGCTAGCACATCTGGGCCCCAACTGGCGGTGTTAGAGCCCAGGGTCAGCAGGAGGAGGAGAGGGAGCAGAGTGTAGGCCGAAGCCTGCACTGGCGGCAGCTTTGGGTCTGTTGTGTCTGCGTGGCAGTTGCAGGACACGTTAACGGCTACACAGCAGGGGAACAGCTGGTGGTGCTGAACCCCACTGACACATTGGCGAGGTGTTTGGCTCTGTGCAGCCAGCACATCTGGGCCCCAACTGGCGGTATTAGAGCCCAGGGTCAGCAGGAGGAGGAGAGGGAGCAGAGTGTAGGCCGAAGCCTAATTGAACCAATTTCAAAGGTAACCTTTAACCCCCCCTCAGGTGTTACAAACTAGAAGAGCCACAGCTTATGCAGCAGTAATGCTGCACAAGTCAAAGGTTGCTCTTTTAATTTTGCTCCTTGCACACGCTGAAAGGAACACGTATAACATTTAGGCCCTTACACAGTCAAACTGATTTTGAGGCGTGAGTTCCCTTCGTAAAGAGACGCAGTTGTCATGATCTCCATGGCCAGAGAACTAGCATAAGCCTCAATAGGAACAAGCTCTTGGAAGATGTAACTGTACTGACCATGAACTAAACCTACCGCATCATCTAGAAGTAGCCAGGTAGCATGTCCTACTTTTTATCCCTATATGCCCAGCGCCGGCCGGAGAACTAAATAATGCTAGCAGAGGGAAATATAAGACCTGACTCACCTCTAGAGAAATGCCCAAAAAGGAGACAGAAGCCCCCCACATATATTGGCGGTGATATGAGATGAAACAACAAACGCAGCAGGAAAATAGTTTTAGCAAATTTGAGGTCCGCTTTCTAGATAGCAGAAGACAGAAAGCATACTTTCATGGTCAGTAGAAAACCCTAACAAAACACATCCAGAAATTACTTTAGGACTCTGGCATTAACTCATAATACCAGAGTGGCAATTCCTGATCAACAAGAGCTTTCCAGACACAGTAACGAAACTGCAGCTGTGAACTGGAACCAAAATACAAAAACAAAACATGGACGAATGTCCAACTTATCTAGTAGATGTCTGGGAGCAGGAACAAGCACAGAGAGGCTTCTGATAACATTGTTGACCGGCAAGCATCTAACAGAGAAGCCAGGTTATATAGCGACACCCAGATCTAATCAGAACAGGTGAACAGGGAAGATGATGTCACAAGTTCAATTCCACCAGTAGCCACCGGGGGAGCCCAGAATCCAAATTCACAACAGTACCCCCCCCCTCAAGGAGGGGGCACCGAACCCTCACCAGAACCACCAGGGCGATCAGGATGGGCCCTATGAAAGGCACGAACCAGATCAGAGGCATGAACATCAGATGCAGTGACCCAAGAATTATCCTCCTGGCCGTATCCCTTCCACTTGACCAGATACTGGAGTCTCCGTCTGGAAACACGGGAGTCTAGGATTTTTTCCACAACGTACTCCAACTCACCCTCAACCAACACCGGAGCAGGAGGCTCAACGGAAGGCACAACCGGTGCCTCATACCTGCGCAATAACGACCGATGAAAAACGTTATGAATAGAAAAGGATGCAGGGAGGTCCAAACGGAAGGAAACAGGGTTAAGAATCTCCAATATTTTATACGGACCGATGAACCGAGGCTTAAACTTAGGAGATGAGACCCTCATAGGGACAAAACGAGAAGACAACCACACCAAATCTCCAACACAAAGCCGAGGACCAACACGACGGTGACGGTTGGCAAAAAGCTGAGTCTTCTCCTGGGACAACTTTAAATTGTCCATCACCTGCCCCCAGATATGATGCAATCTCTCCACCACCGCATCCACTCCAGGACAATCCGAGGATTCCATCTGACCGGAGGAAAATCGAGGGTGGAACCCCGAATTACAGAAAAACGGGGACACCAAAGTGGCAGAGCTGGCCCGATTATTGAGGGCGAACTCCGCCAATGGCAAAAAAGCAACCCAATCATCCTGGTCAGCAGACACAAAACACCTCAGATATGTCTCCAGGGTCTGATTAGTCCGCTCGGTCTGGCCATTAGTCTGAGGGTGAAAAGCAGACGAAAAAGACAAATCTATGCCCATCCTAGCACAGAATGCCCGCCAAAATCTAGACACAAATTGGGTTCCTCTGTCAGAAACGATATTCTCAGGAATACCATGCAAACGAACAACATTTTGAAAAAACAGGGGCACCAACTCGGAAGAAGAAGGCAATTTGGGCAGGGGAACCAAATGGACCATCTTAGAAAAACGGTCACACACCACCCAGATGACAGACATCTTCTGAGAAACAGGCAGATCTGAAATAAAATCCATCGAGATGTGTGTCCAAGGCCTCTTAGGAATAGGCAAGGGCAACAATAATCCACTAGCCCGAGAACAACAAGGCTTGGCCCGAGCACAAACGTCACAAGACTGCACAAAGCCTCGCACATCTCGTGACAGGGAAGGCCACCAGAAGGATCTTGCCACCAAATCCCTGGTACCAAAAATTCCAGGATGACCTGCCAATGCAGAAGAATGTACCTCAGAGATGACTCTACTGGTCCAATCATCAGGAACAAACAACCTATCAGGCGGACAACGATCCGGTCTATCCGCCTGAAACTCCTGCAAGGCCCGCCGCAGGTCTGGAGAAACGGCTGACAAGATAACTCCCTCCTTAAGAATACCTGTGGGGTCAGAGTTGCCGGGTGAATCAGGCTCAAAACTCCTAGAAAGGGCATCCGCCTTAACATTCTTAGAACCCGGTAGGTACGATACCACAAAATTAAACCGAGAGAAAAATAATGACCAGCGCGCCTGTCTAGGATTCAGGCGCCTGGCGGTCTCAAGATAGATCAAATTTTTGTGGTCAGTCAATACCACCACCTGATGTCTGGCCCCCTCGAGCCAATGGCGCCACTCCTCAAACGCCCACTTCATGGCCAAAAGCTCCCGATTCCCAACATCATAATTCCGCTCAGCGGGCGAAAATTTACGGGAAAAGAAGGCACAAGGCCTCATCACGGCGCAGTCAGAACTTTTCTGCGACAACACTGCCCCAGCCCCGATCTCAGAAGCGTCGACCTCAACCTGAAAAGGAAGAGTCACATCAGGCTGACGCAACACAGGGGCAGAAGAAAAATGGCACTTAAGCTCCTGAAAGGCCTCCACAGCATCAGGGGACCAATTAGCAACATCAGCACCCTGTCTAGTCAAATCGGTCAATGGCTTAACGACATCCGAAAAACCAGAAATAAATCGACGATAAAAGTTGGCAAAGCCCAAAAATTTCTGAAGACTTTTAAGAGAAGAGGGCTGCGTCCAATCACAAATAGCTTGAACCTTGACAGGATCCATCTCAATGGAAGAGGGAGAAAAAATATATCCCAAAAAGGAAATTCTCTGAACCCCAAAAACGCACTTAGAACCCTTGACACACAGAGAATTAGACCGCAAAACCTGAAAAACCCTCTTAACTTGCCGGACATGAGAGTCCCAATCATCCGAAAAAATCAGAATATCATCCAGATACACTATCATAAATTTATCCAAAAAATCGCGGAAAATATCATGCATAAAGGACTGGAAGACTGAAGGGGCATTAGAAAGACCAAAAGGCATCACCAAATACTCAAAGTGGCCCTCGGGCGTATTAAATGCGGTTTTCCACTCATCCCCCTGCCTGATCCGCACCAAATTATACGCCCCACGGAGATCAATCTTAGAGAACCACTTGGCCCCCTTTATGCGAGCAAACAAATCAGTCAGCAACGGCAATGGGTATTGATATTTAACCGTGATTTTATTCAAAAGCCGATAATCAATACATGGTCTCAAAGAGCCGTCTTTTTTTTGACACAAAGAAAAAACCGGCTCCTAAGGGAGATGACGATGGACGAATATGTCCCTTTTCCAAGGACTCCTTTATATATTCTCGCATAGCAGTATGTTCAGGCACAGACAGATTAAATAAACGACCCTTTGGGTATTTACTACCCGGAATTAAATCTATAGCACAATCGCAGTCACGGTGCGGAGGTAGCGAACCCAGCTTGGGTTCTTCAAAGACGTCACGATAATCAGACAGGAACTCAGGGATTTCAGAGGGAATAGATGATGAAATGGACACCAAAGGTACGTCCCCATGAGTCCCCTTACATCCCCAGCTCAACACAGACATAGCTCTCCAGTCAAGGACTGGGTTGTGAGACTGCAGCCATGGCAATCCTAGCACCAAATCATCATGTAGATTATACAGCACCAGAAAACGAATAGTCTCCTGGTGATCCGGATTAATACACATAGTCACTTGTGTCCAGTATTGTGGTTTATTATTAGCCAATGGGGTGGAGTCAATCCCCTTCAGAGGAATAAGAGTCTCCAAAGGCTCTAAATCATACCCACAACGATTGGCAAAGGACCAATCCATAAGACTCAAAGCGGCGCCAGAGTCGATATAGGCGTCCGTGGTAATGGATGACAAAGAGCAAATCAGGGTCACAGACAAAATAAATTTAGACTGTAAAGTGCCAATGGGAACGGATTTATCAAGCTTTTTAGTACGCTTAGAGCATGCTGATATAACATGAGTAGAATCCCCACAATAGAAACACAACCCATTTTTCCGTCTAAAATTCTGCCGCTCGCTTCTGGACAGAATTCTATCACACTGCATGTTTTCTGGCGTCTTCTCAGTGGACACCGCCAGATGGTGCACTGGTTTGCGCTCCCGCAGACGCCTATCGATCTGAATGGCCATTGTCATGGACTCATTCAGACTTGCAGGCACAGGGAACCCCACCATAACATCCTTAATGGCATCAGAAAGACCCTCTCTGAAAGTAGCCGCCAAGGCGCACTCATTCCACTGAGTAAGCACAGACCATTTACGGAATCTTTGGCAGTAAATTTCAGCTTCATCTTGCCCCTGCGATAGGGACATCAAAGTTTTTTCTGCCTGAAGTTCCAAATGAGGTTCCTCATAAAGCAAGCCCAAGGCCAGAAAAAACGCATCCACATTGCGCAACGCAGGATCCCCTGGTGCCAATGCAAAAGCCCAATCTTGAGGGTCGCCGCGGAGCAAGGAAATCACAATCCCAACCTGCTGTGCAGGGTCTCCAGCAGAACGAGATTTCAGGGACAAAAATAACTTACAATTATTTCTAAAATTCTGAAAGCTAGATCTATTCCCTGAGAAGAATTCCGGCAAAGGAATTCTCGGCTCTGATACCGGAGCATGAACAACAAAATCTTGCAAACTTTGTACTTTCGTGGCGAGATTATTCAAACCTGCAGTTACACTCTGTAGATCCATTATAGACAGGTGAACATAGAGCCATTCAAAGATTAGAAGGAGAGAGAAAAAAAAGAAAGACTGCAGCATAGACAGACTGGCAAGTGATCCAATTAAGAGCACACTAACTACTAGAGAAAAAAAAAAAAAAAAAAAAAAAAAATTTTCAGCAGACTTCTTATTTCTCTCCTTTCTCAGCCAAGGATTTTAACCCTTTAGTGGGCCGGTCAAACTGTCATGATCTCCATGGCCAGAGAACTAGCATAAGCCTCAATAGGAACAAGCTCTTGGAAGATGTAACTGTACTGACCATGAACTAAACCTACCGCATCATCTAGAAGTAGCCAGGTAGCATGTCCTACTTTTTATCCCTATATGCCCAGCGCCGGCCGGAGAACTAAATAATGCTAGCAGAGGGAAATATAAGACCTGACTCACCTCTAGAGAAATGCCCAAAAAGGAGACAGAAGCCCCCCACATATATTGGCGGTGATATGAGATGAAACAACAAACGCAGCAGGAAAATAGTTTTAGCAAATTTGAGGTCCGCTTTCTAGATAGCAGAAGACAGAAAGCATACTTTCATGGTCAGTAGAAAACCCTAACAAAACACATCCAGAAATTACTTTAGGACTCTGGCATTAACTCATAATACCAGAGTGGCAATTCCTGATCAACAAGAGCTTTCCAGACACAGTAACGAAACTGCAGCTGTGAACTGGAACCAAAATACAAAAACAAAACATGGACGAATGTCCAACTTATCTAGTAGATGTCTGGGAGCAGGAACAAGCACAGAGAGGCTTCTGATAACATTGTTGACCGGCAAGCATCTAACAGAGAAGCCAGGTTATATAGCGACACCCAGATCTAATCAGAACAGGTGAACAGGGAAGATGATGTCACAAGTTCAATTCCACCAGTAGCCACCGGGGGAGCCCAGAATCCAAATTCACAACACGCAGTACAGCTTGCAAAAATGCCACCTTGGTGCTTTGCGCGGCCTTCTTAGCATCGTTATTTGTTGCACAGGAGTCTGCGCTTTCGTGTTATCCCTTGGCCTTGCGCTGTTAGCGCTGCCCATCCTCTGACATCATGTAATGTCGGCCGTTGCGGTTCGCGATGCCCATGAATCCCAGCCCCGCAGTGTCTTTACAGTGTTTCACACTGCGGGGCTGGGATTCATGGCCTGGCGCAGTACATATGTTTGCCTCTCGCTTGGGTTCTTACACCCGCTTCAGACAATGCGGCGTCAGCTGATCCCTTATCGCATGCCACGGCCATGAAGCCGCACAGTCTGAAGAAGGCGGAAGGAGATGAGGGACAGGCGAACATATGCACTGCTCATGCCCATCAATCACACCCTCGCAGTCCAAATAAATAAGACACCGAGGGGCATTGTGTGGGGCAAGGCGGCCGCAGAGGCGCAGGCAGCCAAACAATGATGCCAGAAGACGGGCAGCGCTACCAAGGAGCTTGTTGCGTGTCAATACAAAGGAAAATCACACCTGAGGGACATTTTAATGGTCGCAGAGGACTCATTTTAGACGTGTTCAGTTCAACATGGGCAAGGAGAATAAGTTTCTGAGCCACCTTGCACACATGCAGCATTACTGTCGTACAAGGTGGCTGTAAAACGTAGAAACGCCTGGGGGAGGGGGGACAGGTTTCCTTCAATTTCAGTTCTTGTGTCTGCGTGGCTGTTGCAGGACACGTTGCCGGCTACACAGCAGGGGAACAGCTGGCGGTGCTGAACCCCACTGACACATTGGCTGGTGTTTGGCTCTGTGCAGCTAGCACATCTGGGCCCCAACTGGCGGTGTTAGAGCCCAGGGTCAGCAGGAGGAGGAGAGGGAGCAGAGTGTAGGCCGAAGCCTGCACTGGAGCAAGTTGAAAGGGAAACTTTAACCCCCCCCAGGCATTTGTAGCTGAAAGAGCCATCGTGTACAGCACTAATGCTGGAAAAGGTAAACTTAGCTCTTTTAATTATGGTCCTTGCACATGCTGAACCTAACACTTATGAAAAGTGTCCCCTCCTACCGTGATACCGTCCGGTTGGTGGAACTTTCCTTTGTGATGTGACGCAGCACAGCCGTCATTCTTACCCCCTTGGCGCCGTGCGCCGCCTCCTCATCGTTGTTTGAATCAGTCCTGGAGCCTGCGCTGTTAGGTTAGCCCTTGGCCATGCACACATTTTGAGCTGCCCGTCTTCTGACATCATTTGGTGTCAGACTGGCTGTGCCTGTGCGGCTGCGCTGGCCGAGATCCCGCCTCGCAGTGTCGTCTAATGTAATCCCACCATGGGCCTGGGATCCGTGGCCATGCTCAGTGCATATCCTCACCTCTCACTCCCCTCACTACGGCTTCTTCAGACTGGGCGGTGTCACGGCCGTGGCATGCTATTAGGGATCAGCTGACACCGCACAGTCTGAAGAAGCCGTAGGGAGATGAGTGAGAGGTGGAGGTTCAGATATGCACTGCGCATGTCCATGGATCTCAGGCCCCCAGTGGGATTAAATCAGAAGACACTACGAGGCGGGATCTCGTCCAGCGCGGCCGCACAGGCGCAGCCAGCCTGACACCAAATGATGTCAGAAGACGGGCAGCGCAAAATGTGTGCATGGCCAAGGGCTAACCTAACAGCGCAGGCTCCGGGACTGATTCAAACAACGCTGAGGAGGCGGCGCACGGCGCCAAGGGGGTAAGAATGACGGCTGTGCTGCGTCACATCACAAAGGAAAGTTCCAACTACCGGACGGTATCACGGTAGGAGGGGACACATTTCATAAGTGTTAGGTTCAGCATGTGCAAGGAGCACCACGAAAAGAGGCACTTTTTCCCTTTGCATCATTACTGCTGCACAAGGTGGCTCCTTCAGTAACAAACGCCTGGGGGGGGACAGGTTCCCTTAAATTTAACTTGTTGTGCCTGCGTGGCGGTCGCAGTACACGTTGCCGTATACACAGCAGGGGAACAGCTGGCGGTGCTGAACCCCACTAACACATTGGCGAGGTGTTTGGCTCTGTGCGGACAGCACTTCTGGACGGCAACTAGCGGTGTTGGAGCCCAGGGATAGGAGGAGGAGGAGGAGGTGGAGGAGATAGGAGGGATTGCCACACACACAGCTGGGGAACAGCTGACGTTACTGAACCCCAATAACAGAGGAGGGACTGTTGGGACTGTGCGGACAGCACTTCTGGATGGCAATTAGCGGTGTTGGAGCCCAGGGACAGGTGGAGGAGGAGGAGGTGGAGGAGATAGGAGGGATTGCCACACACACAGCTGGGGAACAGCTGACGTTACTGAACCCCAATAACAGAGGAGGGACTGTTGGGACTGTGCGGACAGCACTTCTGGACGGCAACTAGCGGTGTTGGAGCCCAGGGACAGGAGGAGGAGGAGGAGGTGGAGGAGATAGGAGGGATTGCCACACACACAGCTGGGGAACAGCTGACGTTACTGAACCCCAATAACAGAGGAGGGACTGTTGGGACTGTGCGGACAGCACTTCTGGACGGCAACTAGCGGTGTTGGAGCCCAGGGACAGGAGGAGAAGGAGGAGGTGGAGGAGATAGGAGGGATTGCCACACACACAGCTGGGGAACAGCTGACGTTACTGAACCCCAATAACAGAGGAGGGACTGTAGGGACTGTGCGGACAGCACTTCTGGACGGCAACTAGCGGTGTTGGAGCCCAGGGACAGGTGGAGGAGGAGGAGGTGGAGGAGATAGGAGGGATTGCCACACACACAGCTGGGGAACAGCTGACGTTACTGAACCCCAATAACAGAGGAGGGACTGTAGGGACTGTGCGGACAGCACTTCTGGACGGCAACTAGCGGTGTTGGAGCCCATGGACAGGAGGAGGAGGAGGAGGTGGAGGAGATAGGAGGGATTGCCACACACACAGCTGGGGAACAGCTGACGTTACTAAACCCCAATAACAGAGGAGGGACTGTTGGGACTGTGCGGACAGCACTTCTGGACAGCAACTAGCGGTGTTGGAGCCCAGGGACAGGAGGAGGAGGAGGAGGTGGAGGAGATAGGAGGGATTGCCACACACACAGCTGGGGAACAGCTGACGTTACTGAACCTCAATAACAGAGGAGGGACTGTTGACTGTGCGTACAGCACTACCAGGCAACAACTAGCGGTGTTGGAGCCCAGGGACAGGAGGAGGAGGTGGAGGAGATAGGAGGGATTGCCACACACACAGCTGGGGAACAGCTGACGTTACTGAACCCCAATAACAGAGGAGGGACTGTAGGGACTGTGCGGACAGCACTTCTGGACGGCAACTGGCGGTGTTGGAGCCCAGGGAAAGGTGGAGGAGGAGGAGGTGGAGGAGATAGGAGGGATTGCCACACACACAGCTGGGGAACAGCTGACGTTACTGAACCCCAATAACAGAGTAGGGACTGTAGGGACTGTGCGGACAGCACTTCTGGACGGCAACTAGCGGTGTTGGAGCCCAGGGACAGGAGGAGGAGGTGGAGGAGATAGGAGGGTGTTGTGGATTCTGTTTGTGGGCTCCCTCTGGTGGTTACTGCTGGTACTGGGTGACTTTGGTGGGTTGCGGCCTTTGGTTTCCACCTGTCCATCAGAGGCTGGGTGTTTCCTATTTTACCTGGCCTTTCTGTCATTCCCTTGCCGGCTATCAATGTATTCAGATGTGCTCTGTTTGGTTCCTGCCTACCTGCTCCCAGATCCTTCAGGATAAGCTAAGTGCTGATTTTCAGTTGTTTGGTTTTTTGTCCAGCTTGCTTATTATGTCTCTATGCTAGCTGGTAGCTCTAGTGGACTGAGGTTCTCCCCATGTGCCATGAGTTGGCACATGGGTTCTTGTAATCTCAGGATGGTTTTTTGATTAGGGTTTTTTGCTGACCGCTCAGTCCCCTTTTGTATCATTCTGCTTTCTAGTTTACAGCGGGCCTCTATTTGCTAAAGCTATATATATCATCTCTATGTGTGTGCCTTCCTCTCATTTCACCGTCAATACATGTGGGGGGCAACTATATCTTTTGGGGTTCATTCCTCTGGAGGCAAGTGAGGTCTTTATTTTCTCTGCAGTGCTAGTTAGCTCTTAGGCTGGTGCGTGGCGTCTAGAACCAACGTAGGCACGCTCCCTGGCTATCTCTAGTTGCGTTTGTCAGGCGTAGGGCAGCGGTCAGCCCAGGTTCCATCACCCTAGAGCTCGTCCGTTATTTATTTGTACTTTGCTTGTCCTGTGCTATCCCTAGCCATTGGGGATTCATGACAGTATAGCCGGCCTACAAAGTGTTAATTGTTTGGGCTGAAGCAGGAGAAAAAGAAGTGTTTAAGGGAAATTTTTTTTTTTTTTTTTTTTTTCCCTTCAGAGTTTTGCTGCCTAGCCCTTAATTGCTGTCTAGCTGCTTCTTACCTCCTCTTAACCCTTGAATGGCTCTGACCTTAGCTGTTTAACATGGATGTCCAGAGTTTGGCTTCCAGCCTGAGTAATCTCGCGGCAAAAGTTCAAAACATACAGGATTTTGTTGTTCACACTCCCATGTCTGAACCTAGAATTCCTATTCCAGAGTTCTTTTCTGGAGATAGATCTACCTTCCTGAATTTCAGGAACAATTGTAAATTGTTTCTTTCTTTAAAATCTCGCTCCTCTGGAGACCCTGCTCAACAGGTCAAGATTGTAATATCTTTCCTGCGGGGCGACCCTCAGAATTGGGCATTTGCATTGGCACCAGGGGATCCTGCATTGCTCAGTGTGGATGCGTTTTTTCTGGCATTGGGATTGCTCTATGAGGAACCTAACCTGGAGATTCAGGCTGAAAAGGCTTTATTAGCCCTCTCTCAGGGGCATGATGAAGCGGAAATATATTGTCAAAAATTTCGGAAATGGTCGGTGCTTACTCAGTGGAATGAGTGCGCCCTGGCTGCAAACTTCAGAAATGGTCTTTCTGAGGCCATTAAGGATATTATGGTGGGGTTCCCTACGCCTACAGGTCTGAATGAGTCTATGGCTATGGCCATTCAGATTGATCGGCGTTTACGGGAGCGCAAACCCGTGCACCAGTTGGCGGTGTCTTCTGAACAGGCACCTGAGACTATGCAATGTGATAGAATTCAGTCCAGAAGTGAACGGCAAAATTATAGGCGGAAAAATGGATTGTGTTTTTATTGTGGTGATTCAGCTCATGTTATATCTGCATGCTCTAAACGCACAAAGAGGGTTGATAAATCTTTTGCCATTGGTACTCTGCAGCCTAAGTTCATTTTGTCTGTGACTCTGATTTTTTCACTGTCTTCCATTTCCGTCGATGCCTATGTGGATTCGGGCGCTGCCCTGAGTCTTATGGATTGGTCATTTGCTAAACGCTGCGGTTTTAGTCTGGAGCCTCTGGAAGTTCCTATTCCTCTGAAGGGAATTGATTCTACACCATTGGCTATGAATAAACCGCAGTATTGGACACAAGTGACCATGCGCATGACTCCCGTTCATCAGGAGGTGATTCGCTTCCTTGTACTGTATAATTTACATGATGTACTAGTGCTTGGTCTGCCATGGTTACAAACTCATAATCCTGTCCTGGACTGGAAAATAATGTCTGTGTTAAGCTGGGGATGTCAGGGGGTTCATGATGATGCACCTCCGATTTCAATCGCTTCATCTACTCCTTCTGAGATCCCTGCGTTTTTGTCTGACTATAGGGATGTTTTTGAGGAGCCTAAGCTCAATTCGCTCCCTCCTCATAGAGAGTGTGACTGTGCTATAGAATTGATTCCTGGCAGTAAGTTCCCTAAGGGTCGTTTATTTAATCTGTCACTGCCAGAGCATACTGCTATGCGGAATTATATTAAGGAGTCCTTGGAAAAGGGACATATTCGTCCATCTTCGTCCCCTCTGGGAGCAGGTTTTTTTTTCGTGGCAAAAAAAGATGGTTCCCTGAGGCCTTGTATAGATTATCGCCTTCTGAATAAGATTACAGTCAAATACCAGTATCCATTGCCATTATTAACTGATTTGTTTGCTCGCATTAAGGGGGCTAGGTGGTTCACTAAGATAGATCTTCGCGGTGCGTATAATCTGGTGCGGATAAAACAGGGTGATGAGTGGAAAACCGCATTTAATACGCCTGAGGGCCATTTTGAGTATTTGGTAATGCCTTTTGGACTCTCCAATGCTCCGTCAGTCTTTCAGTCCTTTATGCACAATATTTTCCGTGAATATCTGGATAAGTTTATGATTGTGTATTTGGATGATATTTTGGTGTTTTCTGATGACTGGGAGTCTCATGTTCTACAGGTCAGTAAGGTGTTTCAGGTTCTGCGGGCCAATTCTCTGTTTGTGAAGGGCTCAAAGTGTCTCTTCGGAGTCCAGAAGATTTCTTTTTTGGGGTACATTTTTTCTCCTTCTACTATTGAGATGGATCCCGTCAAGGTTCAGGCTATTTGTGACTGGACACAACCTACATCTGTTAAGAGCCTTCAGAAGTTCTTGGGGTTTGCTAATTTTTATCGTCGGTTCATTGCTAATTTTTCCAGTATTGTTAAACCTTTGACTGATTTGACTAAAAAGGGTGCTGATGTTGCTGATTGGTCTCCTGCGGCCGTGGAGGCCTTTCAGGAACTTAAGCGCCGGTTTTCTTCTGCTCCTGTGTTGTGTCAACCAGATGTTTCACTTCCTTTTCAGGTTGAGGTTGATGCTTCCGAGATTGGAGCGGGGGCGGTTTTGTCACAGAGAAGTTCTAATGGCTCGGTGATGAAGCCATGTGCATTCTTCTCTAGAAAATTCTCGCCCGCCGAGCGCAATTATGATGTGGGTAATCGGGAGCTTTTGGCCATGAAGTGGGCATTTGAGGAGTGGCGTCATTGGCTTGAGGGTGCTAAACATCGTGTGGTGGTCTTGACTGATCACAAGAATCTTATTTACCTTGAGTCTGCCAGGCGTTTGAATCCTAGACAAGCTCGTTGGTCGTTGTTTTTTTCTCGTTTCAATTTCGTGGTTTCATACCTGCCAGGTTCAAAGAATGTGAAGGCAGATGCTCTTTCCAGGAGTTTTGTGCCTGACTCTCCTGGAGACTCTGGGCCTACTGGTATCCTTAGGGATGGGGTAATATTGTCCGCCGTATCCCCAGACTTGCGACGTGCATTGCAGGAGTTTCAGGTGGATAAACCGGATCGTTGTCCACCAGAAAGACTGTTTGTTCCGGATGATTGGACCAGTAGAGTCATCTCCGAGGTCCATTCTTCTGTGTTGGCTGGTCATCCTGGAATATTTGGTACTAGAGACTTGGTGGCCAGGTCTTTTTGGTGGCCTTCCTTGTCTAGAGATGTGCGTACCTTTGTGCAGTCTTGTGAAGTGTGTGCTCGAGCTAAGCCTTGCTGTTCTCGGGCCAGTGGGTTGTTGTTATCCTTGCCCATCCCGAAGAGGCCTTGGACGCACATTTCCATGGATTTTATTTCTGATCTCCCGGTTTCACAGAAAATGTCCGTTATCTGGGTTTTGTGTGACCGCTTTTCTAAGATGGTTCATTTGGTGCCCTTGCCTAAGTTGCCCTCCTCATCTGAGTTGGTCCCTTTAATTTTTCAGAACGTGGTTCGTTTGCATGGGATTCCGGAGAATATCGTTTCTGACAGGGGATCCCAGTTTGTGTCTAGATTTTGGCGGACGTTTTGTGCCAAGATGGGCATTGATTTGTCTTTCTCGTCTGCATTCCATCCTCAGACGAATGGCCAGACGGAGGGAACTAATCAGACCTTGGAAACTTATTTGAGGTGTTTTGTTTCTGCTGATCAAGATGACTGGGTTGCTTTTTTGCCACTGGCCGAATTTGCTCTTAATAATCGGGCTAGTTCTGCCACGTTGGTCTCTCCTTTTTTTTGTAATTCGGGGTTTCATCCTCATTTTTCCTCTGGTCAGGTGGAGTCTTCGGATTGCCCTGGAGTGGACGTGGTGGTGGATAGGCTACATCAGATTTGGAATCAGGTGGTGGACAATTTGAAGTTATCTCAGGAGAAGACTCAGCAGTTTGCTAATCGCCGTCGCCGCGTGGGTCCCCGACTTCTTGTTGGGGATTTGGTGTGGTTGTCTTCTCGTTTTGTCCCTATGAAGGTCTCTTCTCCTAAGTTCAAGCCTCGGTTCATCGGTCCTTATAGGATCTCGGAGATTCTTAACCCTGTATCTTTTCGTTTGGATCTCCCAGCATCGTTTGCTATTCATAATGTGTTCCATCGGTCGTTGTTGCGGAGGTATGAGGTGCCCGTTGTTCCTTCGGTTGAGCCTCCTGCTCCGGTGCTGGTGGAGGGAGAATTGGAGTATGTTGTTGAGAAGATCTTGGATTCTCGTGTTTCCAGACGCAAACTCCAGTATTTGGTTAAGTGGAAGGGTTATGGTCAGGAGGATAATTCCTGGGTGGTCGCCTCCGATGTTCATGCGACTGATTTGGTCCGCGCCTTCCATAGAGCTCACCCTGATCGCCCTGGGGGTTCTCGTGAGGGTTCGGTGACCCCTCCTCAAGGGGGGGGGTACTGTTGTGGATTCTGTTTGTAGGCTCCCTCTGGTGGTTACTGCTGGTACTGGGTGACTTTGGTGGGTTGCGGCCTTTGGTTTCCACCTGTCCATCAGAGGCTGGGTGTTTCCTATTTTACCTGGCCTTTCTGTCATTCCCTTGCCGGCTATCAATGTATTCAGATGTGCTCTGTTTGGTTCCTGCCTACCTGCTCCCAGATCTTTCAGGATAAGCTAAGTGCTGATTTTCAGTTGTTTGGTTTTTTGTCCAGCTTGCTTATTATGTCTCTATGCTAGCTGGTAGCTCTAGTGGACTGAGGTTCTCCCCATGTGCCATGAGTTGGCACATGGGTTCTTGTAATCTCAGGATGGTTTTTTGATTAGGGTTTTTTGCTGACCGCTCAGTCCCCTTTTGTATCGTTCTGCTTTCTAGTTTACAGCGGGCCTCTATTTGCTAAAGCTATATATATCATCTCTATGTGTGTGCCTTCCTCTCATTTCACCGTCAATACATGTGGGGGGCAACTATATCTTTTGGGGTTCATTCCTCTGGAGGCAAGTGAGGTCTTTATTTTCTCTGCAGTGCTAGTTAGCTCTTAGGCTGGTGCGTGGCGTCTAGAACCAACGTAGGCACGCTCCCTGGCTATCTCTAGTTGCGTTTGTCAGGCGTAGGGCAGCGGTCAGCCCAGGTTCCATCACCCTAGAGCTCGTCCGTTATTTATTTGGACTTTGCTTGTCCTGTGCTATCCCTAGCCATTGGGGATTCATGACAGGAGGGATTGCCACACACACAGCTGGGGAACAGCTGACGTTACTGAACCCCAATAACAGAGGAGGGACTGTTGGGACTGTGCGGACAGCACTTCTGGATGGCAACTAGCGGTGTTGGAGACCAGGGACAGGAGGAGGAGGAGGAGGTGGAGGAGATAGGAGGGATTGCCACACACACAGCTGGGGAACAGCTGACGTTACTGAACCTCAATAACAGAGGAGGGACTGTTGACTGTGCGTACAGCACTACCAGGCAACAACTAGCAGTGTTGGAGCCCAGGGACAGGAGGAGGAGGTGGAGGAGATAGGAGGGATTGCCACACACACAGCTGGGGAACAGCTGACATTACTGAACCCCAATAACAGAGGAGGGACTGTAGGGACTGTGCGGACAGCACTTCTGGACGGCAACTAGCGGTGTTGGAGCCCAGGGACAGGAGGAGAAGGAGGAGGTGGAGGAGATAGGAGGGATTGCCACACACACAGCTGGGGAACAGCTGACGCTACTGAACCCCAATAACAGAGGAGGGACTGTAGGGACTGTGCGGACAGCACTTCTGGACGGCAACTAGCGGTGTTGGAGCCCAGGGACAGGTGGAGGAGGAGGAGGTGGAGGAGATAGGAGGGATTGCCACACACACAGCTGGGGAACAGCTGACGTTACTGAACCCCAATAACAGAGGAGGGACTGTAGGGACTGTGCGGACAGCACTTCTGGACGGCAACTAGCGGTGTTGGAGACCAGGGACAGGAGGAGGAGGAGGAGGTGGAGGAGATAGGAGTGATTGCCACACACACAGCTGGGGAACAGCTGACGTTACTGAACCTCAATAACAGAGGAGGGACTGTTGACTGTGCGTACAGCACTACCAGGCAACAACTAGCGGTGTTGGAGCCCAGGGACAGGAGGAGGAGGTGGAGGAGATAGGAGGGATTGCCACACACACAGCTGGGGAACAGCTGACGTTACTGAACCCCAATAACAGAGGAGGGACTGTAGGGACTGTGCGGACAGCACTTCTGGACGGCAACTGGCGGTGTTGGAGCCCAGGGAAAGGTGGAGGAGGAGGAGGTGGAGGAGATAGGAGGGATTGCCACACACACAGCTGGGGAACAGCTGACGTTACTGAACCCCAATAACAGAGGAGGGACTGTAGGGACTGTGCGGACAGCACTTCTGGACGGCAACTAGCGGTGTTGGAGCCCAGGGACAGGAGGAGGAGGAGGAGGTGGAGGAGATAGGAGGGATTGCCACACACACAGCTGGGGAACAGCTGACGTTACTGAACCCCAATAACAGAGGAGGGACTGTTGGGACTGTGCGGACAGCACTTCTGGACGGCAACTAGCGGTGTTGGAGCCCAGGGACAGGAGGAGAAGGAGGAGGTGGAGGAGATAGGAGGGATTGCCACACACACAGCTGGGGAACAGCTGACGTTACTGAACCCCAATAACAGAGGAGGGACTGTAGGGACTGTGCGAACAGCACTTCTGGACGGCAACTAGCGGTGTTGGAGCCCAGGGACAGGTGGAGGAGGAGGAGGTGGAGGAGATAGGAGGGATTGCCACACACACAGCTGGGGAACAGCTGACGTTACTGAACCCCAATAACAGAGGAGGGACTGTAGGGACTGTGCGGACAGCACTTGTGGACGGCAACTAGCGGTGTTGGAGCCCAGGGACAGGAGGAGGAGGAGGAGGTGGAGGAGATAGGAGGGATTGCCACACACACAGCTGGGGAACAGCTGACGTTACTAAACCCCAATAACAGAGGAGGGACTGTTGGGACTGTGCGGACAGCACTTCTGGACAGCAACTAGCGGTGTTGGAGCCCAGGGACAGGAGGAGGAGGAGGAGGTGGAGGAGATAGGAGGGATTGCCACACACACAGCTGGGGAACAGCTGACGTTACTGAACCTCAATAACAGAGGAGGGACTGTTGACTGTGCGTACAGCACTACCAGGCAACAACTAGCGGTGTTGGAGCCCAGGGACAGGAGGAGGAGGTGGAGGAGATAGGAGGGATTGCCACACACACAGCTGGGGAACAGCTGACGTTACTGAACCCCAATAACAGAGGAGGGACTGTAGGGACTGTGCGGACAGCACTTCTGGATGGCAACTGGCGGTGTTGGAGCCCAGGGAAAGGTGGAGGAGGAGGAGGTGGAGGAGATAGGAGGGATTGCCACACACACAGCTGGGGAACAGCTGACGTTACTGAACCCCAATAACAGAGTAGGGACTGTAGGGACTGTGTGGACAGCACTTCTGGACGGCAACTAGCGGTGTTGGAGCCCAGGGACAGGAGGAGGAGGTGGAGGAGATAGGAGGGTGTTGTGGATTCTGTTTGTGGGCTCCCTCTGGTGGTTACTGCTGGTACTGGGTGACTTTGGTGGGTTGCGGCCTTTGGTTTCCACCTGTCCATCAGAGGCTGGGTGTTTCCTTTTTTACCTGGCCTTTCTGTCATTCCCTTGCCGGCTATCAATGTATTCAGATGTGCTCTGTTTGGTTCCTGCCTACCTGCTCCCAGATCCTTCAGGATAAGCTAAGTGCTGATTTTCAGTTGTTTGGTTTTTTGTCCAGCTTGCCTATTATGTCTCTATGCTAGCTGGTAGCTCTAGTGGACTGAGGTTCTCCCCATGTGCCATGAGTTGGCACATGGGTTCTTGTAATCTCAGGATGGTTTTTTGATTAGGGTTTTTTGCTGACCGCTCAGTCCCCTTTCGTATCATTCTGCTTTCTAGTTTACAGCGGGCCTCTATTTGCTAAAGCTATATATGTCATCTCTATGTGTGTGCCTTCCTCTCATTTCACCGTCAATACATGTGGGGGGCAACTATATCTTTTGGGGTTCATTCCTCTGGAGGCAAGTGAGGTCTTTATTTTCTCTGCAGTGCTAGTTAGCTCTTAGGCTGGTGCGTGGCGTCTAGAACCAACGTAGGCACGCTCCCTGGCTATCTCTAGTTGCGTTTGTCAGGCGTAGGGCAGCGGTCAGCCCAGGTTCCATCACCCTAGAGCTCGTCCGTTATTTATTTGTACTTTGCTTGTCCTGTGCTATCCCTAGCCATTGGGGATTCATGACAGTATAGCCGGCCTACAAAGTGTTAATTGTTTGGGCTGAAGCAGGAGAAAAAGAAGTGTTTAAGGGAAATTTTTTTTTTTTTTTTTCCCTTCAGAGTTTTGCTGCCTAGCCCTTAATTGCTGTCTAGCTGCTTCTTACCTCCTCTTAACCCTTGAATGGCTCTGACCTTAGCTGTTTAACATGGATGTCCAGAGTTTGGCTTCCAGCCTGAGTAATCTCGCGGCAAAAGTTCAAAACATACAGGATTTTGTTGTTCACACTCCCATGTCTGAACCTAGAATTCCTATTCCAGAGTTCTTTTCTGGAGATAGATCTACCTTCCTGAATTTCAGGAACAATTGTAAATTGTTTCTTTCTTTAAAATCTCGCTCCTCTGGAGACCCTGCTCAACAGGTCAAGATTGTAATATCTTTCCTGCGGGGCGACCCTCAGAATTGGGCATTTGCATTGGCACCAGGGGATCCTGCATTGCTCAGTGTGGATGCGTTTTTTCTGGCATTGGGATTGCTCTATGAGGAACCTAACCTGGAGATTCAGGCTGAAAAGGCTTTATTAGCCCTCTCTCAGGGGCATGATGAAGCGGAAATATATTGTCAAAAATTTCGGAAATGGTCGGTGCTTACTCAGTGGAATGAGTGCGCCCTGGCTGCAAACTTCAGAAATGGTCTTTCTGAGGCCATTAAGGATATTATGGTGGGGTTCCCTACGCCTACAGGTCTGAATGAGTCTATGGCTATGGCCATTCAGATTGATTGGCGTTTACGGGAGCGCAAACCCGTGCACCAGTTGGCGGTGTCTTCTGAACAGGCACCTGAGACTATGCAATGTGATAGAATTCAGTCCAGAAGTGAACGGCAAAATTATAGGCGGAAAAATGGATTGTGTTTTTATTGTGGTGATTCAGCTCATGTTATATCTGCATGCTCTAAACGCACAAAGAGGGTTGATAAATCTTTTGCCATTGGTACTCTGCAGCCTAAGTTCATTTTGTCTGTGACTCTGATTTTTTCACTGTCTTCCATTTCCGTCGATGCCTATGTGGATTCGGGCGCTGCCCTGAGTCTTATGGATTGGTCATTTGCTAAACGCTGCGGTTTTAGTCTGGAGCCTCTGGAAGTTCCTATTCCTCTGAAGGGAATTGATTCTACACCATTGGCTATGAATAAACCGCAGTATTGGACACAAGTGACCATGCGCATGACTCCCGTTCATCAGGAGGTGATTCGCTTCCTTGTACTGTATAATTTACATGATGTACTAGTGCTTGGTCTGCCATGGTTACAAACTCATAATCCTGTCCTGGACTGGAAAATAATGTCTGTGTTAAGCTGGGGATGTCAGGGGGTTCATGATGATGCACCTCCGATTTCAATCGCTTCATCTACTCCTTCTGAGATCCCTGCGTTTTTGTCTGACTATAGGGATGTTTTTGAGGAGCCTAAGCTCAATTCGCTCCCTCCTCATAGAGAGTGTGACTGTGCTATAGAATTGATTCCTGGCAGTAAGTTCCCTAAGGGTCGTTTATTTAATCTGTCACTGCCAGAGCATACTGCTATGCGGAATTATATTAAGGAGTCCTTGGAAAAGGGACATATTCGTCCATCTTCGTCCCCTCTGGGAGCAGGTTTTTTTTTCGTGGCAAAAAAAGATGGTTCCCTGAGGCCTTGTATAGATTATCGCCTTCTGAATAAGATTACAGTCAAATACCAGTATCCATTGCCATTATTAACTGATTTGTTTGCTCGCATTAAGGGGGCTAGGTGGTTCACTAAGATAGATCTTCGCGGTGCGTATAATCTGGTGCGGATAAAACAGGGTGATGAGTGGAAAACCGCATTTAATACGCCTGAGGGCCATTTTGAGTATTTGGTAATGCCTTTTGGACTCTCCAATGCTCCGTCAGTCTTTCAGTCCTTTATGCACAATATTTTCCGTGAATATCTGGATAAGTTTATGATTGTGTATTTGGATGATATTTTGGTGTTTTCTGATGACTGGGAGTCTCATGTTCTACAGGTCAGTAAGGTGTTTCAGGTTCTGCGGGCCAATTCTCTGTTTGTGAAGGGCTCAAAGTGTCTCTTCGGAGTCCAGAAGATTTCTTTTTTGGGGTACATTTTTTCTCCTTCTACTATTGAGATGGATCCCGTCAAGGTTCAGGCTATTTGTGACTGGACACAACCTACATCTGTTAAGAGCCTTCAGAAGTTCTTGGGGTTTGCTAATTTTTATCGTCGGTTCATTGCTAATTTTTCCAGTATTGTTAAACCTTTGACTGATTTGACTAAAAAGGGTGCTGATGTTGCTGATTGGTCTCCTGCGGCCGTGGAGGCCTTTCAGGAACTTAAGCGCCGGTTTTCTTCTGCTCCTGTGTTGTGTCAACCAGATGTTTCACTTCCTTTTCAGGTTGAGGTTGATGCTTCCGAGATTGGAGCGGGGGCGGTTTTGTCACAGAGAAGTTCTAATGGCTCGGTGATGAAGCCATGTGCATTCTTCTCTAGAAAATTCTCGCCCGCCGAGCGCAATTATGATGTGGGTAATCGGGAGCTTTTGGCCATGAAGTGGGCATTTGAGGAGTGGCGTCATTGGCTTGAGGGTGCTAAACATCGTGTGGTGGTCTTGACTGATCACAAGAATCTTATTTACCTTGAGTCTGCCAGGCGTTTGAATCCTAGACAAGCTCGTTGGTCGTTGTTTTTTTCTCGTTTCAATTTCGTGGTTTCATACCTGCCAGGTTCAAAGAATGTGAAGGCAGATGCTCTTTCCAGGAGTTTTGTGCCTGACTCTCCTGGAGACTCTGGGCCTACTGGTATCCTTAGGGATGGGGTAATATTGTCCGCCGTATCCCCAGACTTGCGACGTGCATTGCAGGAGTTTCAGGTGGATAAACCGGATCGTTGTCCACCAGAAAGACTGTTTGTTCCGGATGATTGGACCAGTAGAGTCATCTCCGAGGTCCATTCTTCTGTGTTGGCTGGTCATCCTGGAATATTTGGTACTAGAGACTTGGTGGCCAGGTCTTTTTGGTGGCCTTCCTTGTCTAGGGATGTGCGTACCTTTGTGCAGTCTTGTGAAGTGTGTGCTCGAGCTAAGCCTTGCTGTTCTCGGGCCAGTGGGTTGTTGTTATCCTTGCCCATCCCGAAGAGGCCTTGGACGCACATTTCCATGGATTTTATTTCTGATCTCCCGGTTTCACAGAAAATGTCCGTTATCTGGGTTTTGTGTGACCGCTTTTCTAAGATGGTTCATTTGGTGCCCTTGCCTAAGTTGCCCTCCTCATCTGAGTTGGTCCCTTTAATTTTTCAGAACGTGGTTCGTTTGCATGGGATTCCGGAGAATATCGTTTCTGACAGGGGATCCCAGTTTGTGTCTAGATTTTGGCGGACGTTTTGTGCCAAGATGGGCATTGATTTGTCTTTCTCGTCTGCATTCCATCCTCAGACGAATGGCCAGACGGAGCGAACTAATCAGACCTTGGAAACTTATTTGAGGTGTTTTGTTTCTGCTGATCAAGATGACTGGGTTGCTTTTTTGCCACTGGCCGAATTTGCTCTTAATAATCGGGCTAGTTCTGCCACGTTGGTCTCTCCTTTTTTTTGTAATTCGGGGTTTCATCCTCGTTTTTCCTCTGGTCAGGTGGAGTCTTCGGATTGCCCTGGAGTGGACGTGGTGGTGGATAGGCTACATCAGATTTGGAATCAGGTGGTGGACAATTTGAAGTTATCTCAGGAGAAGACTCAGCAGTTTGCTAATCGCCGTCGCCGCGTGGGTCCCCGACTTCTTGTTGGGGATTTGGTGTGGTTGTCTTCTCGTTTTGTCCCTATGAAGGTCTCTTCTCCTAAGTTCAAGCCTCGGTTCATCAGTCCTTATAGGATCTCGGAGATTCTTAACCCTGTATCTTTTCGTTTGGATCTCCCAGCATCGTTTGCTATTCATAATGTGTTCCATCGGTCGTTGTTGCGGAGGTATGAGGTGCCCGTTGTTCCTTCGGTTGAGCCTCCTGCTCCGGTGCTGGTGGAGGGAGAATTGGAGTATGTTGTTGAGAAGATCTTGGATTCTCGTGTTTCCAGACGCAAACTCCAGTATTTGGTTAAGTGGAAGGGTTATGGTCAGGAGGATAATTCCTGGGTGGTCGCCTCCGATGTTCATGCGACTGATTTGGTCCGCGCCTTCCATAGAGCTCACCCTGATCGCCCTGGGGGTTCTCGTGAGGGTTCGGTGACCCCTCCTCAAGGGGGGGGGTACTGTTGTGGATTCTGTTTGTAGGCTCCCTCTGGTGGTTACTGCTGGTACTGGGTGACTTTGGTGGGTTGCGGCCTTTGGTTTCCACCTGTCCATCAGAGGCTGGGTGTTTCCTATTTTACCTGGCCTTTCTGTCATTCCCTTGCCGGCTATCAATGTATTCAGATGTGCTCTGTTTGGTTCCTGCCTACCTGCTCCCAGATCTTTCAGGATAAGCTAAGTGCTGATTTTCAGTTGTTTGGTTTTTTGTCCAGCTTGCTTATTATGTCTCTATGCTAGCTGGTAGCTCTAGTGGACTGAGGTTCTCCCCATGTGCCATGAGTTGGCACATGGGTTCTTGTAATCTCAGGATGGTTTTTTGATTAGGGTTTTTTGCTGACCGCTCAGTCCCCTTTTGTATCGTTCTGCTTTCTAGTTTACAGCGGGCCTCTATTTGCTAAAGCTATATATATCATCTCTATGTGTGTGCCTTCCTCTCATTTCACCGTCAATACATGTGGGGGGCAACTATATCTTTTGGGGTTCATTCCTCTGGAGGCAAGTGAGGTCTTTATTTTCTCTGCAGTGCTAGTTAGCTCTTAGGCTGGTGCGTGGCGTCTAGAACCAACGTAGGCACGCTCCCTGGCTATCTCTAGTTGCGTTTGTCAGGCGTAGGGCAGCGGTCAGCCCAGGTTCCATCACCCTAGAGCTCGTCCGTTATTTATTTGGACTTTGCTTGTCCTGTGCTATCCCTAGCCATTGGGGATTCATGACAGGAGGGATTGCCACACACACAGCTGGGGAACAGCTGACGTTACTGAACCCCAATAACAGAGGAGGGACTGTTGGGACTGTGCGGACAGCACTTCTGGATGGCAACTAGCGGTGTTGGAGACCAGGGACAGGAGGAGGAGGAGGAGGTGGAGGAGATAGGAGGGATTGCCACACACACAGCTGGGGAACAGCTGACGTTACTGAACCTCAATAACAGAGGAGGGACTGTTGACTGTGCGTACAGCACTACCAGGCAACAACTAGCAGTGTTGGAGCCCAGGGACAGGAGGAGGAGGTGGAGGAGATAGGAGGGATTGCCACACACACAGCTGGGGAACAGCTGACATTACTGAACCCCAATAACAGAGGAGGGACTGTAGGGACTGTGCGGACAGCACTTCTGGACGGCAACTAGCGGTGTTGGAGCCCAGGGACAGGAGGAGAAGGAGGAGGTGGAGGAGATAGGAGGGATTGCCACACACACAGCTGGGGAACAGCTGACGCTACTGAACCCCAATAACAGAGGAGGGACTGTAGGGACTGTGCGGACAGCACTTCTGGACGGCAACTAGCGGTGTTGGAGCCCAGGGACAGGTGGAGGAGGAGGAGGTGGAGGAGATAGGAGGGATTGCCACACACACAGCTGGGGAACAGCTGACGTTACTGAACCCCAATAACAGAGGAGGGACTGTAGGGACTGTGCGGACAGCACTTCTGGACGGCAACTAGCGGTGTTGGAGCCCAGGGACAGGAGGAGGAGGAGGAGGTGGAGGAGATAGGAGTGATTGCCACACACACAGCTGGGGAACAGCTGACGTTACTGAACCCCAATAACAGAGGAGGGACTGTTGGGACTGTGCGGACAGCACTTCTGGACGGCAACTAGCGGTGTTGGAGCCCAGGGACAGGAGGAGGAGGAGGTGGAGGAGATAGGAGGGATTGCCACACACACAGCTGGGGAACAGCTGACGTTACTGAACCTCAATAACAGAGGAGGGACTGTTGACTGTGCGTACAGCACTACCAGTCAACAACTAGCGGTGTTGGAGCCCAGGGACAGGAGGAGGAGGTGGAGGAGATAGGAGGGATTGCCACACACACAGCTGGGGAACAGCTGACGTTACTGAACCCCAATAACAGAGGAGGGACTGTAGGGACTGTGCGGACAGCACTTCTGGACGGCAACTGGCGGTGTTGGAGCCCAGGGAAAGGTGGAGGAGGAGGAGGTGGAGGAGATAGGAGGGATTGCCACACACACAGCTGGGGAACAGCTGACGTTACTGAACCCCAATAACAGAGGAGGGACTGTAGGGACTGTGCGGACAGCACTTCTGGACGGCAACTAGCGGTGTTGGAGCCCAGGGACAGGAGGAGGAGGAGGAGGTGGAGGAGATAGGAGGGATTGCCACACACACAGCTGGGGAACAGCTGACGTTACTGAACCCCAATAACAGAGGAGGGACTGTTGGGACTGTGCGGACAGCACTTCTGGACGGCAACTAGCGGTGTTGGAGCCCAGGGACAGGAGGAGAAGGAGGAGGTGGAGGAGATAGGAGGGATTGCCACACACACAGCTGGGGAACAGCTGACGTTACTGAACCCCAATAACAGAGGAGGGACTGTAGGGACTGTGCGAACAGCACTTCTGGACGGCAACTAGCGGTGTTGGAGCCCAGGGACAGGTGGAGGAGGAGGAGGTGGAGGAGATAGGAGGGATTGCCACACACACAGCTGGGGAACAGCTGACGTTACTGAACCCCAATAACAGAGGAGGGACTGTAGGGACTGTGCGGACAGCACTTGTGGACGGCAACTAGCGGTGTTGGAGCCCAGGGACAGGAGGAGGAGGAGGAGGTGGAGGAGATAGGAGGGATTGCCACACACACAGCTGGGGAACAGCTGACGTTACTAAACCCCAATAACAGAGGAGGGACTGTTGGGACTGTGCGGACAGCACTTCTGGACAGCAACTAGCGGTGTTGGAGCCCAGGGACAGGAGGAGGAGGAGGAGGTGGAGGAGATAGGAGGGATTGCCACACACACAGCTGGGGAACAGCTGACGTTACTGAACCTCAATAACAGAGGAGGGACTGTTGACTGTGCGTACAGCACTACCAGGCAACAACTAGCGGTGTTGGAGCCCAGGGACAGGAGGAGGAGGTGGAGGAGATAGGAGGGATTGCCACACACACAGCTGGGGAACAGCTGACGTTACTGAACCCCAATAACAGAGGAGGGACTGTAGGGACTGTGTGGACAGCACTTCTGGATGGCAACTGGCGGTGTTGGAGCCCAGGGAAAGGTGGAGGAGGAGGAGGTGGAGGAGATAGGAGGGATTGCCACACACACAGCTGGGGAACAGCTGACGTTACTGAACCCCAATAACAGAGTAGGGACTGTAGGGACTGTGCGGACAGCACTTCTGGACGGCAACTAGCGGTGTTGGAGCCCAGGGACAGGAGGAGGAGGTGGAGGAGATAGGAGGGTGTTGTGGATTCTGTTTGTGGGCTCCCTCTGGTGGTTACTGCTGGTACTGGGTGACTTTGGTGGGTTGCGGCCTTTGGTTTCCACCTGTCCATCAGAGGCTGGGTGTTTCCTTTTTTACCTGGCCTTTCTGTCATTCCCTTGCCGGCTATCAATGTATTCAGATGTGCTCTGTTTGGTTCCTGCCTACCTGCTCCCAGATCCTTCAGGATAAGCTAAGTGCTGATTTTCAGTTGTTTGGTTTTTTGTCCAGCTTGCCTATTATGTCTCTATGCTAGCTGGTAGCTCTAGTGGACTGAGGTTCTCCCCATGTGCCATGAGTTGGCACATGGGTTCTTGTAATCTCAGGATGGTTTTTTGATTAGGGTTTTTTGCTGACCGCTCAGTCCCCTTTTGTATCATTCTGCTTTCTAGTTTACAGCGGGCCTCTATTTGCTAAAGCTATATATGTCATCTCTATGTGTGTGCCTTCCTCTCATTTCACCGTCAATACATGTGGGGGGCAACTATATCTTTTGGGGTTCATTCCTCTGGAGGCAAGTGAGGTCTTTATTTTCTCTGCAGTGCTAGTTAGCTCTTAGGCTGGTGCGTGGCGTCTAGAACCAACGTAGGCACGCTCCCTGGCTATCTCTAGTTGCGTTTGTCAGGCGTAGGGCAGCGGTCAGCCCAGGTTCCATCACCCTAGAGCTCGTCCGTTATTTATTTGTACTTTGCTTGTCCTGTGCTATCCCTAGCCATTGGGGATTCATGACAGTATAGCCGGCCTACAAAGTGTTAATTGTTTGGGCTGAAGCAGGAGAAAAAGAAGTGTTTAAGGGAAATTTTTTTTTTTTTTTTTTTTTTCCCTTCAGAGTTTTGCTGCCTAGCCCTTAATTGCTGTCTAGCTGCTTCTTACCTCCTCTTAACCCTTGAATGGCTCTGACCTTAGCTGTTTAACATGGATGTCCAGAGTTTGGCTTCCAGCCTGAGTAATCTCGCGGCAAAAGTTCAAAACATACAGGATTTTGTTGTTCACACTCCCATGTCTGAACCTAGAATTCCTATTCCAGAGTTCTTTTCTGGAGATAGATCTACCTTCCTGAATTTCAGGAACAATTGTAAATTGTTTCTTTCTTTAAAATCTCGCTCCTCTGGAGACCCTGCTCAACAGGTCAAGATTATAATATCTTTCCTGCGGGGCAACCCTCAGAATTGGGCATTTGCATTGGCACCAGGGGATCCTGCATTGCTCAGTGTGGATGCGTTTTTTCTGGCATTGGGATTGCTCTATGAGGAACCTAACCTGGAGATTCAGGCTGAAAAGGCTTTATTAGCCCTCTCTCAGGGGCATGATGAAGCGGAAATATATTGTCAAAAATTTCGGAAATGGTCGGTGCTTACTCAGTGGAATGAGTGCGCCCTGGCTGCAAACTTCAGAAATGGTCTTTCTGAGGCCATTAAGGATATTATGGTGGGGTTCCCTACGCCTACAGGTCTGAATGAGTCTATGGCTATGGCCATTCAGATTGATTGGCGTTTACGGGAGCGCAAACCCGTGCACCAGTTGGCGGTGTCTTCTGAACAGGCACCTGAGACTATGCAATGTGATAGAATTCAGTCCAGAAGTGAACGGCAAAATTATAGGCGGAAAAATGGATTGTGTTTTTATTGTGGTGATTCAGCTCATGTTATATCTGCATGCTCTAAACGCACAAAGAGGGTTGATAAATCTTTTGCCATTGGTACTCTGCAGCCTAAGTTCATTTTGTCTGTGACTCTGATTTTTTCACTGTCTTCCATTTCCGTCGATGCCTATGTGGATTCGGGCGCTGCCCTGAGTCTTATGGATTGGTCATTTGCTAAACGCTGCGGTTTTAGTCTGGAGCCTCTGGAAGTTCCTATTCCTCTGAAGGGAATTGATTCTACACCATTGGCTATGAATAAACCGCAGTATTGGACACAAGTGACCATGCGCATGACTCCCGTTCATCAGGAGGTGATTCGCTTCCTTGTACTGTATAATTTACATGATGTACTAGTGCTTGGTCTGCCATGGTTACAAACTCATAATCCTGTCCTGGACTGGAAAATAATGTCTGTGTTAAGCTGGGGATGTCAGGGGGTTCATGATGATGCACCTCCGATTTCAATCGCTTCATCTACTCCTTCTGAGATCCCTGCGTTTTTGTCTGACTATAGGGATGTTTTTGAGGAGCCTAAGCTCAATTCGCTCCCTCCTCATAGAGAGTGTGACTGTGCTATAGAATTGATTCCTGGCAGTAAGTTCCCTAAGGGTCGTTTATTTAATCTGTCACTGCCAGAGCATACTGCTATGCGGAATTATATTAAGGAGTCCTTGGAAAAGGGACATATTCGTCCATCTTCGTCCCCTCTGGGAGCAGGTTTTTTTTTCGTGGCAAAAAAAGATGGTTCCCTGAGGCCTTGTATAGATTATCGCCTTCTGAATAAGATTACAGTCAAATACCAGTATCCATTGCCATTATTAACTGATTTGTTTGCTCGCATTAAGGGGGCTAGGTGGTTCACTAAGATAGATCTTCGCGGTGCGTATAATCTGGTGCGGATAAAACAGGGTGATGAGTGGAAAACCGCATTTAATACGCCTGAGGGCCATTTTGAGTATTTGGTAATGCCTTTTGGACTCTCCAATGCTCCGTCAGTCTTTCAGTCCTTTATGCACAATATTTTCCGTGAATATCTGGATAAGTTTATGATTGTGTATTTGGATGATATTTTGGTGTTTTCTGATGACTGGGAGTCTCATGTTCTACAGGTCAGTAAGGTGTTTCAGGTTCTGCGGGCCAATTCTCTGTTTGTGAAGGGCTCAAAGTGTCTCTTCGGAGTCCAGAAGATTTCTTTTTTGGGGTACATTTTTTCTCCTTCTACTATTGAGATGGATCCCGTCAAGGTTCAGGCTATTTGTGACTGGACACAACCTACATCTGTTAAGAGCCTTCAGAAGTTCTTGGGGTTTGCTAATTTTTATCGTCGGTTCATTGCTAATTTTTCCAGTATTGTTAAACCTTTGACTGATTTGACTAAAAAGGGTGCTGATGTTGCTGATTGGTCTCCTGCGGCCGTGGAGGCCTTTCAGGAACTTAAGCGCCGGTTTTCTTCTGCTCCTGTGTTGTGTCAACCAGATGTTTCACTTCCTTTTCAGGTTGAGGTTGATGCTTCCGAGATTGGAGCGGGGGCGGTTTTGTCACAGAGAAGTTCTAATGGCTCGGTGATGAAGCCATGTGCATTCTTCTCTAGAAAATTCTCGCCCGCCGAGCGCAATTATGATGTGGGTAATCGGGAGCTTTTGGCCATGAAGTGGGCATTTGAGGAGTGGCGTCATTGGCTTGAGGGTGCTAAACATCGTGTGGTGGTCTTGACTGATCACAAGAATCTTATTTACCTTGAGTCTGCCAGGCGTTTGAATCCTAGACAAGCTCGTTGGTCGTTGTTTTTTTCTCGTTTCAATTTCGTGGTTTCATACCTGCCAGGTTCAAAGAATGTGAAGGCAGATGCTCTTTCCAGGAGTTTTGTGCCTGACTCTCCTGGAGACTCTGGGCCTACTGGTATCCTTAGGGATGGGGTAATATTGTCCGCCGTATCCCCAGACTTGCGACGTGCATTGCAGGAGTTTCAGGTGGATAAACCGGATCGTTGTCCACCAGAAAGACTGTTTGTTCCGGATGATTGGACCAGTAGAGTCATCTCCGAGGTCCATTCTTCTGTGTTGGCTGGTCATCCTGGAATATTTGGCACTAGAGACTTGGTGGCCAGGTCTTTTTGGTGGCCTTCCTTGTCTAGGGATGTGCGTACCTTTGTGCAGTCTTGTGAAGTGTGTGCTCGAGCTAAGCCTTGCTGTTCTCGGGCCAGTGGGTTGTTGTTATCCTTGCCCATCCCGAAGAGGCCTTGGACGCACATTTCCATGGATTTTATTTCTGATCTCCCGGTTTCACAGAAAATGTCCGTTATCTGGGTTTTGTGTGACCGCTTTTCTAAGATGGTTCATTTGGTGCCCTTGCCTAAGTTGCCCTCCTCATCTGAGTTGGTCCCTTTAATTTTTCAGAACGTGGTTCGTTTGCATGGGATTCCGGAGAATATCGTTTCTGACAGGGGATCCCAGTTTGTGTCTAGATTTTGGCGGACGTTTTGTGCCAAGATGGGCATTGATTTGTCTTTCTCGTCTGCATTCCATCCTCAGACGAATGGCCAGACGGAGCGAACTAATCAGACCTTGGAAACTTATTTGAGGTGTTTTGTTTCTGCTGATCAAGATGACTGGGTTGCTTTTTTGCCACTGGCCGAATTTGCTCTTAATAATCGGGCTAGTTCTGCCACGTTGGTCTCTCCTTTTTTTTGTAATTCGGGGTTTCATCCTCGTTTTTCCTCTGGTCAGGTGGAGTCTTCGGATTGCCCTGGAGTGGACGTGGTGGTGGATAGGCTACATCAGATTTGGAATCAGGTGGTGGACAATTTGAAGTTATCTCAGGAGAAGACTCAGCAGTTTGCTAATCGCCGTCGCCGCGTGGGTCCCCGACTTCTTGTTGGGGATTTGGTGTGGTTGTCTTCTCGTTTTGTCCCTATGAAGGTCTCTTCTCCTAAGTTCAAGCCTCGGTTCATCGGTCCTTATAGGATCTCGGAGATTCTTAACCCTGTATCTTTTCGTTTGGATCTCCCAGCATCGTTTGCTATTCATAATGTGTTCCATCGGTCGTTGTTGCGGAGGTATGAGGTGCCCGTTGTTCCTTCGGTTGAGCCTCCTGCTCCGGTGCTGGTGGAGGGAGAATTGGAGTATGTTGTTGAGAAGATCTTGGATTCTCGTGTTTCCAGACGCAAACTCCAGTATTTGGTTAAGTGGAAGGGTTATGGTCAGGAGGATAATTCCTGGGTGGTCGCCTCCGATGTTCATGCGACTGATTTGGTCCGCGCCTTCCATAGAGCTCACCCTGATCGCCCTGGGGGTTCTCGTGAGGGTTCGGTGACCCCTCCTCAAGGGGGGGGGTACTGTTGTGGATTCTGTTTGTAGGCTCCCTCTGGTGGTTACTGCTGGTACTGGGTGACTTTGGTGGGTTGCGGCCTTTGGTTTCCACCTGTCCATCAGAGGCTGGGTGTTTCCTATTTTACCTGGCCTTTCTGTCATTCCCTTGCCGGCTATCAATGTATTCAGATGTGCTCTGTTTGGTTCCTGCCTACCTGCTCCCAGATCTTTCAGGATAAGCTAAGTGCTGATTTTCAGTTGTTTGGTTTTTTGTCCAGCTTGCTTATTATGTCTCTATGCTAGCTGGTAGCTCTAGTGGACTGAGGTTCTCCCCATGTGCCATGAGTTGGCACATGGGTTCTTGTAATCTCAGGATGGTTTTTTGATTAGGGTTTTTTGCTGACCGCTCAGTCCCCTTTTGTATCGTTCTGCTTTCTAGTTTACAGCGGGCCTCTATTTGCTAAAGCTATATATATCATCTCTATGTGTGTGCCTTCCTCTCATTTCACCGTCAATACATGTGGGGGGCAACTATATCTTTTGGGGTTCATTCCTCTGGAGGCAAGTGAGGTCTTTATTTTCTCTGCAGTGCTAGTTAGCTCTTAGGCTGGTGCGTGGCGTCTAGAACCAACGTAGGCACGCTCCCTGGCTATCTCTAGTTGCGTTTGTCAGGCGTAGGGCAGCGGTCAGCCCAGGTTCCATCACCCTAGAGCTCGTCCGTTATTTATTTGGACTTTGCTTGTCCTGTGCTATCCCTAGCCATTGGGGATTCATGACAGGAGGGATTGCCACACACACAGCTGGGGAACAGCTGACGTTACTGAACCCCAATAACAGAGGAGGGACTGTTGGGACTGTGCGGACAGCACTTCTGGATGGCAACTAGCGGTGTTGGAGACCAGGGACAGGAGGAGGAGGAGGAGGTGGAGGAGATAGGAGGGATTGCCACACACACAGCTGGGGAACAGCTGACGTTACTGAACCTCAATAACAGAGGAGGGACTGTTGACTGTGCGTACAGCACTACCAGGCAACAACTAGCAGTGTTGGAGCCCAGGGACAGGAGGAGGAGGTGGAGGAGATAGGAGGGATTGCCACACACACAGCTGGGGAACAGCTGACATTACTGAACCCCAATAACAGAGGAGGGACTGTAGGGACTGTGCGGACAGCACTTCTGGACGGCAACTAGCGGTGTTGGAGCCCAGGGACAGGAGGAGAAGGAGGAGGTGGAGGAGATAGGAGGGATTGCCACACACACAGCTGGGGAACAGCTGACGCTACTGAACCCCAATAACAGAGGAGGGACTGTAGGGACTGTGCGGACAGCACTTCTGGACGGCAACTAGCGGTGTTGGAGCCCAGGGACAGGTGGAGGAGGAGGAGGTGGAGGAGATAGGAGGGATTGCCACACACACAGCTGGGGAACAGCTGACGTTACTGAACCCCAATAACAGAGGAGGGACTGTAGGGACTGTGCGGACAGCACTTCTGGACGGCAACTAGCGGTGTTGGAGCCCAGGGACAGGAGGAGGAGGAGGAGGTGGAGGAGATAGGAGTGATTGCCACACACACAGCTGGGGAACAGCTGACGTTACTGAACCCCAATAACAGAGGAGGGACTGTTGGGACTGTGCGGACAGCACTTCTGGACGGCAACTAGCGGTGTTGGAGCCCAGGGACAGGAGGAGGAGGAGGAGGTGGAGGAGATAGGAGGGATTGCCACACACACAGCTGGGGAACAGCTGACGTTACTGAACCTCAATAACAGAGGAGGGACTGTTGACTGTGCGTACAGCACTACCAGTCAACAACTAGCGGTGTTGGAGCCCAGGGACAGGAGGAGGAGGTGGAGGAGATAGGAGGGATTGCCACACACACAGCTGGGGAACAGCTGACGTTACTGAACCCCAATAACAGAGGAGGGACTGTAGGGACTGTGCGGACAGCACTTCTGGACGGCAACTGGCGGTGTTGGAGCCCAGGGAAAGGTGGAGGAGGAGGAGGTGGAGGAGATAGGAGGGATTGCCACACACACAGCTGGGGAACAGCTGACGTTACTGAACCCCAATAACAGAGGAGGGACTGTAGGGACTGTGCGGACAGCACTTCTGGACGGCAACTAGCGGTGTTGGAGCCCAGGGACAGGAGGAGGAGGAGGAGGTGGAGGAGATAGGAGGGATTGCCACACACACAGCTGGGGAACAGCTGACGTTACTGAACCCCAATAACAGAGGAGGGACTGTTGGGACTGTGCGGACAGCACTTCTGGACGGCAACTAGCGGTGTTGGAGCCCAGGGACAGGAGGAGAAGGAGGAGGTGGAGGAGATAGGAGGGATTGCCACACACACAGCTGGGGAACAGCTGACGTTACTGAACCCCAATAACAGAGGAGGGACTGTAGGGACTGTGCGAACAGCACTTCTGGACGGCAACTAGCGGTGTTGGAGCCCAGGGACAGGTGGAGGAGGAGGAGGTGGAGGAGATAGGAGGGATTGCCACACACACAGCTGGGGAACAGCTGACGTTACTGAACCCCAATAACAGAGGAGGGACTGTAGGGACTGTGCGGACAGCACTTGTGGACGGCAACTAGCGGTGTTGGAGCCCAGGGACAGGAGGAGGAGGAGGAGGTGGAGGAGATAGGAGGGATTGCCACACACACAGCTGGGGAACAGCTGACGTTACTAAACCCCAATAACAGAGGAGGGACTGTTGGGACTGTGCGGACAGCACTTCTGGACAGCAACTAGCGGTGTTGGAGCCCAGGGACAGGAGGAGGAGGAGGAGGTGGAGGAGATAGGAGGGATTGCCACACACACAGCTGGGGAACAGCTGACGTTACTGAACCTCAATAACAGAGGAGGGACTGTTGACTGTGCGTACAGCACTACCAGGCAACAACTAGCGGTGTTGGAGCCCAGGGACAGGAGGAGGAGGTGGAGGAGATAGGAGGGATTGCCACACACACAGCTGGGGAACAGCTGACGTTACTGAACCCCAATAACAGAGGAGGGACTGTAGGGACTGTGCGGACAGCACTTCTGGATGGCAACTGGCGGTGTTGGAGCCCAGGGAAAGGTGGAGGAGGAGGAGGTGGAGGAGATAGGAGGGATTGCCACACACACAGCTGGGGAACAGCTGACGTTACTGAACCCCAATAACAGAGTAGGGACTGTAGGGACTGTGCGGACAGCACTTCTGGACGGCAACTAGCGGTGTTGGAGCCCAGGGACAGGAGGAGGAGGTGGAGGAGATAGGAGGGTGTTGTGGATTCTGTTTGTGGGCTCCCTCTGGTGGTTACTGCTGGTACTGGGTGACTTTGGTGGGTTGCGGCCTTTGGTTTCCACCTGTCCATCAGAGGCTGGGTGTTTCCTTTTTTACCTGGCCTTTCTGTCATTCCCTTGCCGGCTATCAATGTATTCAGATGTGCTCTGTTTGGTTCCTGCCTACCTGCTCCCAGATCCTTCAGGATAAGCTAAGTGCTGATTTTCAGTTGTTTGGTTTTTTGTCCAGCTTGCCTATTATGTCTCTATGCTAGCTGGTAGCTCTAGTGGACTGAGGTTCTCCCCATGTGCCATGAGTTGGCACATGGGTTCTTGTAATCTCAGGATGGTTTTTTGATTAGGGTTTTTTGCTGACCGCTCAGTCCCCTTTTGTATCATTCTGCTTTCTAGTTTACAGCGGGCCTCTATTTGCTAAAGCTATATATGTCATCTCTATGTGTGTGCCTTCCTCTCATTTCACCGTCAATACATGTGGGGGGCAACTATATCTTTTGGGGTTCATTCCTCTGGAGGCAAGTGAGGTCTTTATTTTCTCTGCAGTGCTAGTTAGCTCTTAGGCTGGTGCGTGGCGTCTAGAACCAACGTAGGCACGCTCCCTGGCTATCTCTAGTTGCGTTTGTCAGGCGTAGGGCAGCGGTCAGCCCAGGTTCCATCACCCTAGAGCTCGTCCGTTATTTATTTGTACTTTGCTTGTCCTGTGCTATCCCTAGCCATTGGGGATTCATGACAGTATAGCCGGCCTACAAAGTGTTAATTGTTTGGGCTGAAGCAGGAGAAAAAGAAGTGTTTAAGGGAAAAAAATTTTTTTTTTTTTTTTTTTCCCTTCAGAGTTTTGCTGCCTAGCCCTTAATTGCTGTCTAGCTGCTTCTTACCTCCTCTTAACCCTTGAATGGCTCTGACCTTAGCTGTTTAACATGGATGTCCAGAGTTTGGCTTCCAGCCTGAGTAATCTCGCGGCAAAAGTTCAAAACATACAGGATTTTGTTGTTCACACTCCCATGTCTGAACCTAGAATTCCTATTCCAGAGTTCTTTTCTGGAGATAGATCTACCTTCCTGAATTTCAGGAACAATTGTAAATTGTTTCTTTCTTTAAAATCTCGCTCCTCTGGAGACCCTGCTCAACAGGTCAAGATTGTAATATCTTTCCTGCGGGGCGACCCTCAGAATTGGGCATTTGCATTGGCACCAGGGGATCCTGCATTGCTCAGTGTGGATGCGTTTTTTCTGGCATTGGGATTGCTCTATGAGGAACCTAACCTGGAGATTCAGGCTGAAAAGGCTTTATTAGCCCTCTCTCAGGGGCATGATGAAGCGGAAATATATTGTCAAAAATTTCGGAAATGGTCGGTGCTTACTCAGTGGAATGAGTGCGCCCTGGCTGCAAACTTCAGAAATGGTCTTTCTGAGGCCATTAAGGATATTATGGTGGGGTTCCCTACGCCTACAGGTCTGAATGAGTCTATGGCTATGGCCATTCAGATTGATTGGCGTTTACGGGAGCGCAAACCCGTGCACCAGTTGGCGGTGTCTTCTGAACAGGCACCTGAGACTATGCAATGTGATAGAATTCAGTCCAGAAGTGAACGGCAAAATTATAGGCGGAAAAATGGATTGTGTTTTTATTGTGGTGATTCAGCTCATGTTATATCTGCATGCTCTAAACGCACAAAGAGGGTTGATAAATCTTTTGCCATTGGTACTCTGCAGCCTAAGTTCATTTTGTCTGTGACTCTGATTTTTTCACTGTCTTCCATTTCCGTCGATGCCTATGTGGATTCGGGCGCTGCCCTGAGTCTTATGGATTGGTCATTTGCTAAACGCTGCGGTTTTAGTCTGGAGCCTCTGGAAGTTCCTATTCCTCTGAAGGGAATTGATTCTACACCATTGGCTATGAATAAACCGCAGTATTGGACACAAGTGACCATGCGCATGACTCCCGTTCATCAGGAGGTGATTCGCTTCCTTGTACTGTATAATTTACATGATGTACTAGTGCTTGGTCTGCCATGGTTACAAACTCATAATCCTGTCCTGGACTGGAAAATAATGTCTGTGTTAAGCTGGGGATGTCAGGGGGTTCATGATGATGCACCTCCGATTTCAATCGCTTCATCTACTCCTTCTGAGATCCCTGCGTTTTTGTCTGACTATAGGGATGTTTTTGAGGAGCCTAAGCTCAATTCGCTCCCTCCTCATAGAGAGTGTGACTGTGCTATAGAATTGATTCCTGGCAGTAAGTTCCCTAAGGGTCGTTTATTTAATCTGTCACTGCCAGAGCATACTGCTATGCGGAATTATATTAAGGAGTCCTTGGAAAAGGGACATATTCGTCCATCTTCGTCCCCTCTGGGAGCAGGTTTTTTTTTCGTGGCAAAAAAAGATGGTTCCCTGAGGCCTTGTATAGATTATTGCCTTCTGAATAAGATTACAGTCAAATACCAGTATCCATTGCCATTATTAACTGATTTGTTTGCTCGCATTAAGGGGGCTAGGTGGTTCACTAAGATAGATCTTCGCGGTGCGTATAATCTGGTGCGGATAAAACAGGGTGATGAGTGGAAAACCGCATTTAATACGCCTGAGGGCCATTTTGAGTATTTGGTAATGCCTTTTGGACTCTCCAATGCTCCGTCAGTCTTTCAGTCCTTTATGCACAATATTTTCCGTGAATATCTGGATAAGTTTATGATTGTGTATTTGGATGATATTTTGGTGTTTTCTGATGACTGGGAGTCTCATGTTCTACAGGTCAGTAAGGTGTTTCAGGTTCTGCGGGCCAATTCTCTGTTTGTGAAGGGCTCAAAGTGTCTCTTCGGAGTCCAGAAGATTTCTTTTTTGGGGTACATTTTTTCTCCTTCTACTATTGAGATGGATCCCGTCAAGGTTCAGGCTATTTGTGACTGGACACAACCTACATCTGTTAAGAGCCTTCAGAAGTTCTTGGGGTTTGCTAATTTTTATCGTCGGTTCATTGCTAATTTTTCCAGTATTGTTAAACCTTTGACTGATTTGACTAAAAAGGGTGCTGATGTTGCTGATTGGTCTCCTGCGGCCGTGGAGGCCTTTCAGGAACTTAAGCGCCGGTTTTCTTCTGCTCCTGTGTTGTGTCAACCAGATGTTTCACTTCCTTTTCAGGTTGAGGTTGATGCTTCCGAGATTGGAGCGGGGGCGGTTTTGTCACAGAGAAGTTCTAATGGCTCGGTGATGAAGCCATGTGCATTCTTCTCTAGAAAATTCTCGCCCGCCGAGCGCAATTATGATGTGGGTAATCGGGATCTTTTGGCCATGAAGTGGGCATTTGAGGAGTGGCGTCATTGGCTTGAGGGTGCTAAACATCGTGTGGTGGTCTTGACTGATCACAAGAATCTTATTTACCTTGAGTCTGCCAGGCGTTTGAATCCTAGACAAGCTCGTTGGTCGTTGTTTTTTTCTCGTTTCAATTTCGTGGTTTCATACCTGCCAGGTTCAAAGAATGTGAAGGCAGATGCTCTTTCCAGGAGTTTTGTGCCTGACTCTCCTGGAGACTCTGGGCCTACTGGTATCCTTAGGGATGGGGTAATATTGTCCGCCGTATCCCCAGACTTGCGACGTGCATTGCAGGAGTTTCAGGTGGATAAACCGGATCGTTGTCCACCAGAAAGACTGTTTGTTCCGGATGATTGGACCAGTAGAGTCATCTCCGAGGTCCATTCTTCTGTGTTGGCTGGTCATCCTGGAATATTTGGTACTAGAGACTTGGTGGCCAGGTCTTTTTGGTGGCCTTCCTTGTCTAGGGATGTGCGTACCTTTGTGCAGTCTTGTGAAGTGTGTGCTCGAGCTAAGCCTTGCTGTTCTCGGGCCAGTGGGTTGTTGTTATCCTTGCCTATCCCGAAGAGGCCTTGGACGCACATTTCCATGGATTTTATTTCTGATCTCCCGGTTTCACAGAAAATGTCCGTTATCTGGGTTTTGTGTGACCGCTTTTCTAAGATGGTTCATTTGGTGCCCTTGCCTAAGTTGCCCTCCTCATCTGAGTTGGTCCCTTTAATTTTTCAGAACGTGGTTCGTTTGCATGGGATTCCGGAGAATATCGTTTCTGACAGGGGATCCCAGTTTGTGTCTAGATTTTGGCGGACGTTTTGTGCCAAGATGGGCATTGATTTGTCTTTCTCGTCTGCATTCCATCCTCAGACGAATGGCCAGACGGAGCGAACTAATCAGACCTTGGAAACTTATTTGAGGTGTTTTGTTTCTGCTGATCAAGATGACTGGGTTGCTTTTTTGCCACTGGCCGAATTTGCTCTTAATAATCGGGCTAGTTCTGCCACGTTGGTCTCTCCTTTTTTTTGTAATTCGGGGTTTCATCCTCGTTTTTCCTCTGGTCAGGTGGAGTCTTCGGATTGCCCTGGAGTGGACGTGGTGGTGGATAGGCTACATCAGATTTGGAATCAGGTGGTGGACAATTTGAAGTTATCTCAGGAGAAGACTCAGCAGTTTGCTAATCGCCGTCGCCGCGTGGGTCCCCGACTTCTTGTTGGGGATTTGGTGTGGTTGTCTTCTCGTTTTGTCCCTATGAAGGTCTCTTCTCCTAAGTTCAAGCCTCGGTTCATCGGTCCTTATAGGATCTCGGAGATTCTTAACCCTGTATCTTTTCGTTTGGATCTCCCAGCATCGTTTGCTATTCATAATGTGTTCCATCGGTCGTTGTTGCGGAGGTATGAGGTGCCCGTTGTTCCTTCGGTTGAGCCTCCTGCTCCGGTGCTGGTGGAGGGAGAATTGGAGTATGTTGTTGAGAAGATCTTGGATTCTCGTGTTTCCAGACGCAAACTCCAGTATTTGGTTAAGTGGAAGGGTTATGGTCAGGAGGATAATTCCTGGGTGGTCGCCTCCGATGTTCATGCGACTGATTTGGTCCGCGCCTTCCATAGAGCTCACCCTGATCGCCCTGGGGGTTCTCGTGAGGGTTCGGTGACCCCTCCTCAAGGGGGGGGGTACTGTTGTGGATTCTGTTTGTAGGCTCCCTCTGGTGGTTACTGCTGGTACTGGGTGACTTTGGTGGGTTGCGGCCTTTGGTTTCCACCTGTCCATCAGAGGCTGGGAGTTTCCTATTTTACCTGGCCTTTCTGTCATTCCCTTGCCGGCTATCAATGTATTCAGATGTGCTCTGTTTGGTTCCTGCCTACCTGCTCCCAGATCTTTCAGAATAAGCTAAGTGCTGATTTTCAGTTGTTTGGTTTTTTGTCCAGCTTGCTTATTATGTCTCTATGCTAGCTGGTAGCTCTAGTGGACTGAGGTTCTCCCCATGTGCCATGAGTTGGCACATGGGTTCTTGTAATCTCAGGATGGTTTTTTGATTAGGGTTTTTTGCTGACCGCTCAGTCCCCTTTTGTATCGTTCTGCTTTCTAGTTTACAGCGGGCCTCTATTTGCTAAAGCTATATATATCATCTCTATGTGTGTGCCTTCCTCTCATTTCACCGTCAATACATGTGGGGGGCAACTATATCTTTTGGGGTTCATTCCTCTGGAGGCAAGTGAGGTCTTTATTTTCTCTGCAGTGCTAGTTAGCTCTTAGGCTGGTGCGTGGCGTCTAGAACCAACGTAGGCACGCTCCCTGGCTATCTCTAGTTGCGTTTGTCAGGCGTAGGGCAGCGGTCAGCCCAGGTTCCATCACCCTAGAGCTCGTCCGTTATTTATTTGTACTTTGCTTGTCCTGTGCTATCCCTAGCCATTGGGGATTCATGACAGGAGGGATTGCCACACACACAGCTGGGGAACAGCTGACGTTACTGAACCCCAATAACAGAGGAGGGACTGTTGGGACTGTGCGGACAGCACTTCTGGATGGCAACTAGCGGTGTTGGAGCCCAGGGACAGGAGGAGGAGGAGGAGGTGGAGGAGATAGGAGGGATTGCCACACACACAGCTGGGGAACAGTTGACGTTACTGAACCTCAATAACAGAGGAGGGACTGTTGACTGTGCGTACAGCACTACCAGGCAACAACTAGCAGTGTTGGAGCCCAGGGACAGGAGGAGGAGGTGGAGGAGATAGGAGGGATTGCCACACACACAGCTGGGGAACAGCTGACATTACTGAACCCCCATAACAGAGGAGGGACTGTAGGGACTGTGCGGACAGCACTTCTGGACGGCAACTAGCGGTGTTGGAGCCCAGGGACAGGAGGAGAAGGAGGAGGTGGAGGAGATAGGAGGGATTGCCACACACACAGCTGGGGAACAGCTGACGTTACTGAACCCCAATAACAGAGGAGGGACTGTAGGGACTGTGCGGACAGCACTTCTGGACGGCAACTAGCGGTGTTGGAGCCCAGGGACAGGTGGAGGAGGAGGAGGTGGAGGAGATAGGAGGGATTGCCACACACACAGCTGGGGAACAGCTGACGTTACTGAACCCCAATAACAGAGGAGGGACTGTAGGGACTGTGCGGACAGCACTTCTGGACGGCAACTAGCGGTGTTGGAGCCCAGGGACAGGAGGAGGAGGAGGAGGTGGAGGAGATAGGAGGGATTGCCACACACACAGCTGGGGAACAGCTGACGTTACTGAACCCCAATAACAGAGGAGGGACTGTTGGGACTGTGCGGACAGCACTTCTGGACGGCAACTAGCGGTGTTGGAGCCCAGGGACAGGAGGAGGAGGAGGAGGTGGAGGAGATAGGAGGGATTGCCACACACACAGCTGGGGAACACCTGACGTTACTGAACCTCAATAACAGAGGAGGGACTGTTGACTGTGCGTACAGCACTACCAGGCAACAACTAGCGGTGTTGGAGCCCAGGGACAGGAGGAGGAGGTGGAGGAGATAGGAGGGATTGCCACACACACAGCTGGGGAACAGCTGACGTTACTGAACCCCAATAACAGAGGAGGGACTGTAGGGACTGTGCGGACAGCACTTCTGGACGGCAACTGGCGGTGTTGGAGCCCAGGGAAAGGTGGAGGAGGAGGAGGTGGAGGAGATAGGAGGGATTGCCACACACACAGCTGGGGAACAGCTGACGTTACTGAACCCCAATAACAGAGGAGGGACTGTAGGGACTGTGCGGACAGCACTTCTGGACGGCAACTAGCGGTGTTGGAGCCCAGGGACAGGAGGAGGAGGAGGAGGTGGAGGAGATAGGAGGGATTGCCACACACACAGCTGGGGAACAGCTGACGTTACTGAACCCCAATAACAGAGGAGGGACTGTTGACTGTGCGTACAGCACTACCAGGCAACAACTAGCGGTGTTGGAGCCCAGGGACAGGAGGAGGAGGAGGAGGTGGAGGAGATAGGAGGGATTGCCACACACACAGCTGGGGAACAGCTGACGTTACTGAACCCCAATAACAGAGGAGGGACTGTTGGGACTGTGCGGACAGCACTTCTGGATGGCAACTAGCGGTGTTGGAGCCCAGGGACAGGAGGAGGAGGAGGAGGTGGAGGAGATAGGAGGGATTGCCACACACACAGCTGGGGAACAGCTGACGTTACTGAACCTCAATAACAGAGGAGGGACTGTTGACTGTGCGTACAGCACTACCAGGCAACAACTAGCGGTGTTGGAGCCCAGGGACAGGAGGAGGAGGTGGAGGAGATAGGAGGGATTGCCACACACAGCTGGGGAACAGCTGACGTTACTGAACCCCAATAACAGAGGAGGGACTGTAGGGACTGTGCGGACAGCACTTCTGGACGGCAACTGGCGGTGTTGGAGCCCAGGGAAAGGTGGAGGAGGAGGAGGTGGAGGAGATAGGAGGGATTGCCACACACACAGCTGGGGAACAGCTGACGTTGCTGAACCCCAATAACAGAGTAGGGACTGTAGGGACTGTGCGGACAGCACTTCTGGACGGCAACTAGCGGTGTTGGAGCCCAGGGACAGGAGGAGGAGGTGGAGGAGATAGGAGGGATTGCCACACACACAGCTGGGGAACAGCTGACGTTACTGAACCCCAATAACAGAGGAGGGACTGTTGGGACTGTGCGGACAGCACTTCTGGACGGCAACTAGCGGTGTTGGAGCCCAGGGACAGGAGGAGGAGGAGGAGGTGGAGGAGATAGGAGGGATTGCCACACACACAGCTGGGGAACAGCTGAAGTTACTGAACCTCAATAACAGAGGAGGGACTGTTGACTGTGCGTACAGCACTACCAGGCAACAACTAGTGGTGTTGGAGCCCAGGGACAGGAGGAGGAGGTGGAGGAGATAGGAGGGATTGCCACACACACAGCTGGGGAACAGCTGACGTTACTGAACCCCAATAACAGAGGAGGGACTGTAGGGACTGTGCGGACAGCACTTCTGGACGGCAACTAGCGGTGTTGGAGCCCAGGGACAGGAGGAGGAGGAGGAGGTGGAGGAGATAGGAGGGATTGCCACACACACAGCTGGGGAACAGCTGACGTTACTGAACCCCAATAACAGAGGAGGGACTGTTGGGACTGTGCGGACAGCACTTCTGGACGGCAACTAGCGGTGTTGGAGCCCAGGGACAGGAGGAAAAGCAGAGGAACACAATGTAGGCTGAAGCCTGATTGGAGAAAGTCGAAAGGGAACCTTTAACCCCCCCCAAGGCGTTTGTAGCTGAAAGAGCCAGCTTGTGCAGCACAAAAGATGCAAAAGGAAAAGGTGGCTCTTTTCATTATGCTCCTTGCAAACACAGAACTAAACACTTATAAAATGTGTCCCCTGAAACCGTGAGACCGTCCCGGAGGTGGGACTTTCCTTCGTAATATGACGCAGCACAGCCGTCATTCCTACCCCCTTGGCGCCGTGCCCCGGCTCCTCAGCGTTGTTTGATTCCGTCCCGGAGCCTACGCTGTTATGTTATCCCTTGGCCAGGCACACTTAGCGCTGCCCATCTTCTGACATCATTTGGTGTCAGGCTGTCTGCGCCTGTGCAGACGCGCTGGCCGAGAGCCCGCCTCGCAGTGTCGTCTAATGTAATCCCACCGCGGGCCTGGGATCCATGGCCATGCGCAGTGCATATCCTCGCCTCTCACTCCCCTCCCTACGGCTTCTTAAGACTGTGCTGTGTCACGGCCGTGGCATGCTATTAGGGACCAGCTGACACCGCACAGTCTGAAGAAGCCGTAGGGAGATGAGTGAGAGGTGGAGGTTCAGATATGCACTGTGCATGTCCATGGATCTCAGGCCCCCAGTGGGATTAAATCAGAAGACACTGCGAGGCGGGCTCTCGGCCAGCGCGGCCGCACAGGCACAGCCATCCTGACACCAAATGATGTCAGAAGACGGGCAGCGCTAAGTGTGCCTGGCCAAGGGATAACATAACAGCGCAGGCTCCGGGACGGAATCAAATAACGCTGAGGAGACGGGGCACGGCGCCAAGGGGGTAGGAATGACGGCTGTGCTGCGTCATATTACGAAGGAAAGTCCCACCTCCGGGACGGTTTTACGGTATCAGTGGACACATTTTATAAGTGTTAAGTTCTGCGTGTGCAAGGAGCTAAACAAAAATGGCTACCTTTTCCTTGTGCAGCATTACTGCTGCACAAGGTGGCTCTTTCAGTAACAAACGCCTTGGGGGGGGACAGGGTTCCCTTACATTTCAGTTGTTGTGTCAGCGTGGCGGTCGCAGGACACATTGCCGGCTACACAGCTGGGGATCAGCTGACGTTACTGAAACCCAATAACACTGGGTCGTATGTTTTGACTGTGCAGACGGCACTTCTGAGCCTCAACTGGCGGTGTTGGAGCCCAGGAATTTAAGTTCAGGTGGTAGAAAGATGAACACAACAGGAGACCTGGATAACGTAGACAGTGACCTAATTATTTAATCAGGAAGAGGAGTGGCAAATTCCTGCGAGATCCAGGCCTTGTTCATTTTCAGGAAAGTAAGCCGGTCAACGTTATCGGAGGATAGTCGCATGCGACGGTCAGTTAGTACACCACCTGCAGCACTAAAGACACGTTCCAATAATACACTAGCCGCAGGGCAAGCCAGCACCTCCAATGCATACTGGCTTAGCTCTGGCCATGTATCCAGCTTTGAGACCCAAAACTTGAAAGGGGAAGAGCCGTCTGGGAGTACAGCAAGAGGGCAAGACATGTAGTCTGTCACCATCTGACGGAACCGTTGCCTCCTGCTGACTGGAGCCGTCTGTGATGGTGTAGACTTTTGTGGCGGGCACAGAAAACTGTGCCACAGTTCGGCCATACTGGTCTTGCCTTGGGCAGAGGCACTGCTTCTGCTCCCTCTTTGTGCAGAGCCTCCACCACTGCCTGGACGCACTGAGCTGCTTTGTAATGCACTAGCAGCACTTCTCTCAGTTGGAATGGAGAAGATGATGGAATTCACCAGTGTGTCTTGGTACTCCCGCATTTTTCGCTCCCGGTTCAACGGTGTGATGAGGCTTTCTACGTTGTCCCGGTAGCGAGGATCGAGGAGGGTGAACACCCAATAATCAGACATGTTGAGAATGTGGGCGATGCGGCGGTTGTTTCTCAGGCACTGCAGCATGTAATCCACCATGTGCTGCAGACTGCCAACTGCCCAAGAAACGCTGTCCCCTGCTGGAGGCGTGATCTCTGCCCGCTCGTCATCACCACACCCTCGCTGTACACACTGAGTACTGGACAATTGTGTAACTCCCTCCTCTGGACGGATGTCTTCCTCCTCCACCATTGACTCCTCCTCATCCTCCTCACAAACTGTCCCCTGCCTACGCGTTTGTGAGGAACCACGTGGCGCTGACTGTCCAGAAGATGATGGAAATGCTGAATCCTCATCCTCCACCTCTTCCACAACATCATCCCTTAGCGCTTGCAGTGATTTTTCAAGCAGGCAGATAAGGGGGACAGTCATGCTGACTAGTGCATCATCTGCACTCGCCATCCGCGTGGAATAATCGAAGGGACGCAAAACCTGGCAGACGTCCTTCATAGTGGCCCACTCTGTGGTTGTGAAGTCTGAACGGCGCGGAGTGCGACTTCTTTGCGCCTGATGCAGCTGGTACTCCATTACAGCTTGCTGCTGCTCACACAACCGCTCCAACATATGTAACGTGGAATTCCACCTGGTAGGTAGGTCACATATGATGCGATGTTCCGGCAGGTGGTGTCGGCGCTGCAGAGCCGCAATGCGCGCTTTTGCCGTGCTGGAACGCCGCAAGTGAGCACACTCTAGGCGGACCTTGTGCAGCAGTGCATCAAGATCCGGATAGTCCCTCAAAAAACTCTGCACGACCAAATTGAGCACATGTGCCAGACATGGGATGTGAGTGAGGTTGCCGAGGCCCAGAGCTGCCACCAGATTTCGGCCATTATCACACACTACCATGCCTGGCTGGAGATTCGCTGGCACAAACCACACATCGCTCTCCTGCTTGATGGCATTCCAGAGCTCCTGTGCTGTGTGGCTTCGATTCCCCAAAGAAATTAATTTCAAGACGGCCTGTTGACGTTTGGCCACGGCTGTGCTCATGTCGGTCGTTACAGGTAAACGTTCATCACGGGTCCATGTGGAGGTGGACTGTGACGGCTCCTGCAGCGATGATTCTGAGGAACTGGTGTAAGAGGAGGAGTCAATGCGTACAGAATGGATTCCTGCAATCCTTGGAGTGGGCAGGACACGTCCTGCACCACTCGCACGGTCTGTACCCGGCTCAACGACATTAACCCAATGGGCAGTGAGGGAAAGGTATCGCCCCTGTCCATGTTGACTGGTCCTCGCATCGGTGGTGAGGTGGACCTTGCTACTGACGGCATTCAGTAGCGCGTGTTTTATGTGTCCCTCCACATGCTTGTGCAGGGCAGGGACGGCTTGCCTGCTGAAGTAAAAGCGGCTGGGCACATTGTACTGTGGGACTGCCAATGACATCAAGTCACGGAAGCTGTCAGTCTCCACCAGCCTGAATGACAGCATTTCCAGTGACAGAAGTTTGGCAATGCCTGCAGTCAGAGCCTGTGCTCGTGGGTGGTTTGACGAGAAAGGCCGCCTTTTCTCCCATGCCTGTACTACCGATGGCTGTAGACTGGGCTGGGAGTGTGTGGATGACTGGGAAAGTGGTGCTGCGGGTGGAATTACAGCGGGTCTCTGGACAACAAGGCCAGAGGTTCTTCCACGGCGTTCCTGGGAGGAAGCCGAACCAGCTGCGTGTGAGCTGGAGGAAGAGGCAACACGAGCTGAAGGGTGTTAGCTGCCGCTGTTGGTTGGCCTAGCTCTTCAGTGTTTTTCTAACTCCGCCGCGTGCCTGGTGCGCACATGTTTCCACATGTTGGAGGTATTGAGGTTGCTGACATTTTTCCCTCTTTTGACATTTTGATGACACACCTTGCATTTGACATAGCAAATGTCATCTGCAACTGTGTCAAAAAAGGACCAGGCACTGCAAGTCTTGGGAGCGCCCTTTTTGGCTTTTGGAAGAGACATGCTCCTAACGGGTGCCAAAGCGGAGGCTGCAGGATCCGCAGTCTTCCCCCTCCCTCTCCCTCTTTGGGCCGTACGGGGAATCTCTTCCTCAGAGCTGCTCCCACCACCTTCCTGTCCCTCACGCCAAGATGGGTCAAGGACCTCATCATCTACACTACCCTCTGCCCCCAACTGCTCCTCCTGGGTAGTCTCAGCAGCAGAGCACGCACCAGTAAGTGGCACCTGAGTGTCATCATCAGCTGATGCGGCCTGCGATGTGGTGAACGGAGCCACTGGCCCACCCGCCTCTTCAGAGGAAGAGAGAAAAAGCTGTTGGGCATCACTGCACCCTGCCTCTTCTTCCATTTCTCCAATGCTGCTTGGCTGGCCCCCTGTTTCCAAGCCAAGAGATTCAGAGAACAGAAGTATAGACAGCTCCTGTCCTGGGCTCTCTGTCTGCCTGGGCAATTTGGCAGGTGGTGAAGAGACAGATGGCTGCTCTCCAGTGCTCTGTGTCTGAGAGGATGTGGCACTAATTGAAGTTGATGCATTAGCTGCCATCCATCCGACAATGGCTTCAATTTGTTCTTCACGCAGCAGCGGTGTACGGCGCTCTGCGACAAAGCTGCGCATGAATGACTGTTCCCTGGTGAAAGTGGGTGCTGATGAGTCACCGGTGCCCGCAGCAGGCACAGAATCCCCATGTCCCCTCCCTGCTCCGCGCCCACGCCCATGCCCACGTGCCTTACTCACTGCCTTCTTCATCTTGGTTGACTGATAAAGATAAGCAGAAAAGTACTAACGGCTTTGTGTGCTTATTCCAGAACAACTCCTAACTAGTGTTGAGCATTCCGATACTGCAAGTATCGGGTATCGGCCGATACTTGCTGTATCGGAATTCCGATACCGAGATCCGATATTTTTGTGGTATCGGGTATCGGTATCGAAACAACATTAATGTAAAAATGTGTAAAAGAAAGAATTAAAATAAAAAATATCGCTATACTCACCTCTCCGACGCAGCCTGGACCTCGGCGAAGGAACCGGCAGCGTTGTTTGTTTAAAATTCGCGCTTTTACTTGGTTACGTGAAGTCCCGGCTTGTGATTGGTCAGGGCGGCCATGTTACCGGGACGCGGACCAATCACAGCAAGCCGTGACGAAATTACGTCACGGCTTGCTGTGATTGGTCCGCGTCCCGGCAACATGGCCGCCATTAACCAATCACAAGCCGTGACGTCACGGGAGGCTGGACTTGCGCGTTTTTTAAAAAGCGCGCGTGTCCAGCCTCCAGTGACGTTCCGGCTTATGATTGGTCACGGCGCCATGTTGCCGGGACGCGGACCAATCACAGCAAGCCGTGACGAAATTACGTCACGGCTTGCTGTGATTGGTCCGCGTCCCGGCAACATGGCCGCCATTAACCAATCACAAGCCGTGACGTCACGGGAGGCTGGACTTGCGCGTTTTTTAAAAAGCGCGCGTGTCCAGCCTCCAGTGACGTTCCGGCTTATGATTGGTCACGGCGCCATGTTGCCGGGACGCGGACCAATCACAGCAAGCCGTGACGAAATTACGTCACGGCTTGCTGTGATTGGTCCGCGTCCCGGCAACATGGCCGCCATTAACCAATCACAAGCCGTGACGTCACGGGAGGCTGGACACGCGCGCTTTTTAAAAAACGCGCAAGTCCAGCCTCCCGTGACGTCACGGCTTGTGATTGGTTAATGGCGGCCATGTTGCCGGGACGCGGACCAATCACAGCAAGCCGTGACGTAATTTCGTCACGGCTTGCTGTGATTGGTCCGCGTCCCGGCAACATGGCCGCCCTGACCAATCACAAGCCGGGACTTCACGTAACCAAGTAAAAGCGCGAATTTTAAACAAACAACGCTGCCGGTTCCCTCGCTGAGGTCCCGGCTGCGTCGGAGAGGTGAGTATAGCGATATTTTTTATTTTAATTCTTTCTTTTACACATTTATATGGTTCCCAGGGCCTGAAGGAGAGTTTCCTCTCCTTCAGACCCTGGGAACCATCAGGGATACCGTCCGATACATGAGTCCCATTGACTTGTATTGGTATCGGGTATCGGTATCGGATTGGATCCGATACTTTGCCGGTATCGGCCGATACTTTCCGATACCGATACTTTCAAGTATCGGACGGTATCGCTCAACACTACTCCTAACAGGTATAAGAAACACTAATTTTCTAAAGTGTGGACTAGACTTTAATATGAGCTAATGTGGCCTACACAAATGTAAAGTGGTGTCACTGGTGTGTTTGGTGAACTTTATTATTTATTTATTTTTTGGGGGCTGAACTGACAACAGATAGAGCTGCAGTCACACGGAGACCGTGCAGACAGCCGTAAACGGCGCTGCAAGGCCCAAAAACCCTCCTCTACGTTATCTGTTGTGAAATTGGATTCTGGGCTCCCCCGGTGGCCACTTGTGGAATTGAACTTGTGTTCATCATCCCCTCTGTTCACCTGCTCCTATCAGGATGTGGGAGTCGCTATATAACCTTGCTCCTCTGTCAGTTTCATGCCGGTCAACAATGTAATCAGAAGCCTTCTGTGCTTGTTCCTGCTACTAGACAACCCCCAGCTAAGTTGGACTTTTGTCCTTGTGTGTTTTTGCATTTTGTTCCTGTTCACAGCTGCTGTTTCGTTACTGTGTCTGGAAAGCTCTCGTGATCGGAAATTGCCACTCTGGTGTTATGAGTTAATGCCAGAGTCTTAAAGTAATTTCTGGATGGTGTTTTGATAGGGTTTTCTGCTGACCATGAAAGTGCCCTTTCTGTCTTCCTGCTATCTAGTAAGCGGACCTCGATTTTGCTAAACCTATTTTCATACTACGTTTGTCATTTCATCTAAAATCACCGCCAATATATGTGGGGGCCTCTGTCTGCCTTTTGGGAAAATTTCTCTAGAGGTGAGCCAGGACTGTCTTTTCCTCTGCTAGGATTAGGTAGTTCTCCGGCTGGCGCTGGGCATCTAGGGATAAAAAAACATAGGCATGCTACCCGGCCACTTCTAGTTGTGCGGCAGGTTTAGTTCATGGTCAGTATAGTTTCCATCTTCCAAGAGCTAGTTCTCATATATGCTGGGCTATGTTCTCTCGCCATTGAGAATCATGACAGTTTGACCGGCCCAAAAAGGGTTAAATTACTGCTGAGAAAGGAGAGAAAAAAGAAGTCTGCTACAATTTTTTTTTTTTTTTTTTCCCCTCTAGTTCTGAGTGTGCTCTTAATTGAATCACTTGCTAGTCTGCCTATACTGCAGCCTTCCTCTCTTTCTCTCCTTCTAATCCTTGAATGGCTCTGTGTTCACCTGTTTGAAATGGATCTTCAGAGTGTGGCTGCAGGTTTGAATAATCTCGCCACAAAGGTACAAAATTTGCAAGATTTTGTTGTTCATGCACCTATGTCTGAGCCTAGAATTCCTTTGCCTGAATTCTTCTCGGGGAATAGATCTCACTTTCAAAATTTTAAAAATAATTGCAAATTGTTTTTGTCCCTGAAGTCTCGCTCTGCCGGAGACCCTGCACAGCAGGTCAGGATTGTAATTTCCTTGCTCCGGGGCGACCCTCAAGACTGGGCTTTTGCATTGGCACCAGGGGATCCTGCGTTGCTCAATGTGGATGCGTTTTTTCTGGCCTTGGGGTTGCTTTATGAGGAACCTCATTTAGAGCTTCAGGCGGAAAAGGCCTTGATGTCCTTGTCTCAGGGGCAAGATGAAGCTGAAATATACTGCCAAAAATTCCGCAAATGGTCTGTGCTTACTCAGTGGAATGAGTGCGCCCTGGCGGCGATTTTCAGAGAAGGTCTCTCTGATGCCATTAAGGATGTTATGGTGGGGTTCCCTGTGCCTGCGAGTCTGAATGAGTCCATGACGATGGCTATTCAGATCGATAGGCGTCTGCGGGAGCGCAAACCTGTGCACCGTTTGGCGGTGTCTACTGAGAAAACGCCAGAAAATATGCAATGTGATAGAATTCTGTCCAGAAGCGAGCGGCAGAATTTTAGACGTAAAAATGGGTTGTGCTTCTATTGTGGTGATTCAACTCATGTTATATCAGCATGCTTTAAGCGTACTAAGAAGCCTGACAAGTCTGTTTCAATTAGCACTTTACAGTCTAAGTTTATTCTATCTGTGACCCTGATTTGTTCTTTGTCATCTATTACCGCGGACGCCTATGTCGACTCTGGCGCTGCTTTGAGTCTTATGGATTGGTCCTTTGCCAAACGCTGTGGGTATGATTTGGAGCCATTGGAGGCTCCGATACCTCTGAAAGGGATTGACTCCACCCCATTGGCTAGTAATAAACCACAATACTGGACACAAGTGACTATGCATGTTAATCCGGATCACCAGGAGGTTATTCGCTTTCTGGTGCTGTATAATCTACATGATGTTTTGGTGCTGGGATTGCCATGGCTGCAATCTCATAACCCAGTCCTCGACTGGAGAGCTATGTCTGTGTTAAGCTGGGGATGTAAAGGAACTCATGGGGACGTACCTTTGGTTTCCATTTCATCATCTATTCCCTCTGAGATTCCTGAATTCTTGTCCGACTTTCGTGATGTTTTCGAAGAACCCAAGGTTGGTTCACTACCTCCGCACCGGGAGTGCGATTGTGCCATAGACTTGATCCCGGGTAGTAAATACCCTAAGGGTCGTTTATTTAATCTGTCTGTGCCTGAACACGCTGCTATGCGAGAATATATAAAGGAGTCCTTGGAAAAGGGACATATTCGTCCTTCGTCATCTCCCTTAGGAGCCGGTTTTTTCTTTGTGTCTAAGAAAGACGGCTCTTTGAGGCCGTGTATTGATTATTGACTTTTGAATAAAATCACGGTTAAATATCAATATCCGTTACCACTGCTTACTGATTTGTTTGCTCGCATAAAGGGGGCCAAGTGGTTCTCTAAGATTGATCTCCGTGGGGCGTATAATTTGGTGCGAATCAAGCAGGGGGATGAGTGGAAAACCGCATTTAATACGCCCGAGGGCCATTTTGAGTATTTGGTGATGCCTTTTGGTCTTTCAAATGCCCCTTCAGTCTTCCAGTCCTTAATGCATGACATTTTCCGCGATTATTTGGATAAATTTATGATTGTGTATCTGGATGATATTCTGATTTTTTCGGATGACTGGGACTCTCATGTCCAGCAGGTCAGGAGGGTTTTTCAGGTTTTGCGGTCTAATTCCTTGTGTGTGAAGGGTTCTAAGTGTGTTTTTGGGGTTCAAAAGATTTCCTTCTTGGGATACATTTTTTCCCCCTCTTCCATCGAGATGGATCCTGTCAAGGTTCAGGCTATTGGTGATTGGACGCAACCCTCTTCTCTTAAGAGTCTTCAGAAATTTTTGGGCTTTGCTAACTTTTATCGTCGATTTATTGCTGGTTTTTCTGATGTTGTGAAACCATTGACTGATTTGACTAAGAAGGGTGCTGATGTTGCTGATTGGTCCCCTGATGCTGTAGAGGCCTTTCGGGAGCTCAAGCGCCGTTTTTCTTCCGCCCCAGTGTTGCGTCAGCCTGATGTTGCTCTTCCTTTTCAGGTTGAGGTCGACGCTTCTGAAATCGGAGCTGGGGCGGTGTTGTCGCAGAGAAGTTCCGACTGCTCCGTGATGAGACCTTGTGCTTTTTTTTCCCGTAAATTTTCGCCCGCCGAGCGGAATTATGATATTGGGAATCGGGAGCTTTTGGCCATGAAGTGGGCTTTTGAGGAGTGGCGTCACTGGCTTGAGGGGGCCAGACATCAGGTGGTGGTATTGACTGACCACAAAAATTTAATTTACCTTGAGTCTGCCAGGCGCCTGAATCCTAGACAGGCGCGCTGGTCGTTGTTTTTCTCTCGGTTTAATTTTGTGGTGTCGTACCTACCGGGTTCTAAGAATGTTAAGGCGGATGCCCTTTCTAGGAGTTTTGAGCCTGACTCCCCTGGTAATTCTGAGCCCACAGGTATCCTTAAAGATGGAGTGATATTGTCTGCCGTTTCTCCAGACCTGCGGCGGGCCTTGCAGGAGTTTCAGGCGGATAGACCTGATCGTTGCCCACCTGGTAGACTGTTTGTTCCTGATGATTGGACCAGTAGAGTCATCTCTGAGGTTCATTCTTCTGCGTTGGCAGGTCATCCTGGAATCTTTGGTACCAGGGATTTGGTGGCAAGGTCCTTCTGGTGGCCTTCCCTGTCACGAGATGTGCGAGGCTTTGTGCAGTTTTGTGACGTTTGTGCTCGGGCCAAGCCTTGTTGTTCTCGGGCTAGTGGATTGTTGTTACCCTTGCCTATCCCAAAGAGGCCTTGGACGCACATCTCGATGGATTTTATTTCGGATCTGCCTGTTTCTCAGAAGATGTCTGTCATCTGGGTGGTGTGTGACCGTTTCTCTAAGATGGTCCATCTGGTTCCCTTGCCTAAGTTGCCTTCTTCTTCCGAGTTGGTTCCTCTGTTTTTTCAAAATGTTGTTCGTTTGCATGGTATTCCTGAGAATATCGTTTCTGACAGAGGGACCCAATTCGTGTCTAGATTTTGGCGGGCATTCTGTGCTAGGATGGGCATAGATTTGTCTTTTTCGTCTGCTTTCCATCCTCAGACTAATGGCCAGACCGAGCGGACTAATCAGACCTTGGAGACATATTTGAGGTGTTTTGTGTCTGCGGATCAGGATGATTGGGTTGCTTTTTTGCCTTTGGCGGAGTTCGCCCTCAATAATCGGGCCAGCTCTGCCACCTTGGTGTCCCCGTTTTTCTGTAATTCGGGGTTTCATCCTCGATTTTCCTCCGGTCAAGTGGAATCTTCGGATTGTCCTGGAGTGGATGCTGTGGTGGAGAGGTTGCATCAGATTTGGGGGCAGGTGGTGGACAATTTGAAGTTGTCCCAGGAGAAGACTCAGCTTTTTGCCAACCGCCGTCGTCGTGTTGGTCCTCGGCTTTGTGTTGGGGACTTGGTGTGGTTGTCTTCTCGTTTTGTCCCTATGAGGGTTTCTTCTCCTAAGTTTAAGCCTCGGTTCATCGGCCCGTACAAGATATTGGAGATTCTTAACCCTGTGTCCTTCCGTTTGGACCTCCCTGCATCCTTTTCGATTCATAATGTTTTTCATCGGTCATTGTTGCGCAGGTATGAGGTACCGGTTGTGCCTTCCGTTGAGCCTCCTGCTCCGGTGTTGGTTGAGGGTGAGTTGGAGTACGTTGTGGAAAAGATCTTAGACTCTCGTGTTTCCAGACGGAAACTCCAGTATCTGGTCAAATGGAAGGGATACGGTCAGGAGGATAATTCTTGGGTCACTGCCTCTGATGTTCATGCCTCCGATCTTGTCCGTGCCTTTCATAGGGCTCATCCTGATCGCCCTGGTGGTTCTGGTGAGGGTTCGGTGCCCCCTCCTTGAGGGGGGGGTACTGTTGTGAAATTGGATTCTGGGCTCCCCCGGTGGCCACTTGTGGAATTGAACTTGTGTTCATCATCCCCTCTGTTCACCTGCTCCTATCAGGATGTGGGAGTCGCTATATAACCTTGCTCCTCTGTCAGTTTCATGCCGGTCAAAAATGTAATCAGAAGCCTTCTGTGCTTGTTCCTGCTACTAGACAACCCCCAGCTAAGTTGGACTTTTGTCCTTGTGTGTTTTTGCATTTTGTTCCTGTTCACAGCTGCTGTTTCGTTACTGTGTCTGGAAAGCTCTCGTGATCGGAAATTGCCACTCTGGTGTTATGAGTTAATGCTAGAGTCTTAAAGTAATTTCTGGATGGTGTTTTGATAGGGTTTTCTGCTGACCATGAAAGTGCCCTTTCTGTCTTCCTGCTATCTAGTAAGCGGACCTCGATTTTGCTAAAACTATTTTCATACTACGTTTGTCATTTCATCTTAAATCACCGCCAATATATGTGGGGGCCTCTGTCTGCCTTTTGGGAAAATTTCTCTAGAGGTGAGCCAGGACTGTCTTTTCCTCTGCTAGGATTAGGTAGTTCTCCGGCTGGCGCTGGGCATCTAGGGATAAAAAAACGTAGGCATGCTACCCGGCCACTTCTAGTTGTGCGGCAGGTTTAGTTCATGGTCAGTATAGTTTCCATCTTCCAAGAGCTAGTTCTCATATATGCTGGGCTATGTTCTCTCGCCATTGAGAATCATGACAGTTATCCTATGTAGTGTTTTTCCACAAGTTAGCTGGAGATGGGTGGAAAGACACTAATAGGAATTTTTTGAAAAAATGTGCAGCAGCCTGCACTACTTAAAACAAAATGAAAATTGATTTTGCGGTATGACGCAGTGAAGAACCCTGAGCTGGAGACAACCAGGCTATGGCTGCTCACAGACTACAGGGCGAGCTGCAGTCACACGGAGACCGTGCAGACAGCCGTAAACGGCGCTGCAAGGCCCAAAAACCCTCCTCTACGTTATCCTATGTAGTGTTTTTCCACAAATTAGCTGGAGACGGGTGGAAAGACACTAATAGGAATTTTTTGAAAAAATGTGCAGCAGCCTGCACTACTTAAAACAAAATGAAAATTGATTTTGCGGTATGACGCAGTGAAGAACCCTGAGCTGGAGACAACCAGGCTATGGCTGCTTACAGACTACAGGGCGAGCTGCAGTCACACGGAGACCGTGCAGACAGCCGTAAACGGCGCTGCAAGGCCCAAAAACCCTCCTCTACGTTATCCTATGTAGTGTTTTTCCACAAATTAGCTGGAGACAGGTGGAAAGACACTAATAGGATTTTTTTGAAAAAATTAGCAGCAGACTACACTACTTGGAAAAAAAAAAAAAAGAACAGTATGAGGCAATGAACCACCCTCCCTGAACTGAATACAACCAGCTATGGATGGCCTATGGCTGCACACAGACTAGAGAGTGGGCTGCACTCACACACACACACACACACACAGACCTTGCAGATCGCTGTGAAAACAACGCTACAAGGCAAAAGCAAGGTGATTAGTAGGCGAACACAGCGGTTGCTAAATTAGCCTTGGAAAAGCACAAAGAAGCAAATCGCTATCTCTAAACTGGCCCTCAGTCAGCAAACAGCGTCCTGTCACTAACTGAATTCACAGCAGACTGAGCGCAAAATGGCGCCAGCGACTTTTAAACTGCATCATGACATCATTTCAGCAGCCAATCACAGCCTTGCCAGTAGTTTCATGCCCTCCATGCTGAACAGGATGTGCCCACACTTGGAATAATTCTCATTGGCTGATTTCGTACAAATTTGTGCAGTTTGAATCCTGGGAACTTCCGATTCCGGTATCCGATACGCGGCAAGTATCGGATCTCGGTATCGGAATTCCGATACCGCTAAGTATCGGCCGATACTCGATACTTGCGGTATCGGAATGCTCAACACTATTAGTGTGTGGTCTACCATCCTAAACTACTCAAATCCAGCTAAACTAACAGTTCTTCTAAGGACTAATTCCGGAGTATATAGGTTGCAGTGTTAGGTAGGAAGGGGAGTGTATGTCACTCTATACATATCAGTGCAAGGCCTGCAGGCACTGTATATGTGTATATAAATATCATTGCATACATCAAGAGGGTCCATTCCATTACTGTCTGCTGCTGCTACCTATAGCATATATTGACCGTATATACCTAGCCCCAAGTATAATTAGCTAAGAAATTTTTTTTGCCAGGTTAATAGAGATTTTTTTTATTGCAATCCAGAGCCATTTTTTCTCTATTTGCTTTTTGACACTGCACAATATAGCTAGATTATTTGCCGTGAAAATCCAGCAATTTTAAAGAGGTCACAAAAATCACTTATGAGTGCTCAGAAAAATCTTTCATTTTTTTGTGGTACGTTAGAGTAGAATTTTTTTGGAGTGTCTCACGCAATTTACTATCGAAATTCACCGCACTCTCTAGTAGATTGGTTATGCAAAAGATGATATCAGTTTATTGGGAGCGTAACAGAATATTACAGTATATGCGATTAACAATGTTTCGGCCCAACCAGAGCCTTTGTCACGTGTTCGCTTAAGTAATGTACTGGATATAGAGGCTCCCTTCAGATGATGTGGACCTGTGTTATTCAGATCAAGAGCGGCGCTCCCGTGCTGTGCTCTGGTGCAGCGTGTGCCTGGTCAGTAATATTCTGTTACGCTCCCAATAAACTGATATAATCTTGTGCATAACCAATCTACTAGAGAATGTGGTGAATTTTGATAATTCTGCTATTGGGACCACTGGTCCATTACACCAGCACCTCGCCTCAATTCAGGCTGAGTGCACGCCAAATAACCTCTTCTCATGCAATTTATTGACACCATTTTCCTGAACCCTCAAAAAATACATACAGGCCACATATTTTACAGTGTGGTATATCTGTGACACACCTCATAGATCCGGGGGCTAAACATTTGGGCCTTTTAGGCCTAAATTCTATTTTTTTGCTGTCTGTTACTCTAGTTATATACAGCACTATTTTGCAGACCTCCCAAAAAATACAGGCCACATATTTGGCAGTGTGGTATTTCCGTGACAGGCCTCATATATCTGCGTGCTCCAACTTTGGGCATTTTAGGTAATTGTTCCAGTTTGTTTCCTGTCTGTTACTCTACTTACATATGCAGCGCCCCAGAGTCCTGGTCGATGCAGTAACGTCGCTCTGCCACTAAGGGGAGTGATGTTACGTCTGATTGCACTAAAGGAGTTCACCTGACCAGGTAACACACACACTACACTTCACACTCCGGCCACCAGGGGGAGTGGTTCTATCTAGTAGGCCACTCCTCACACTCTGGTAAAACTGGGGGTTGGACAGGAAGACAGGGAGAAGTAGCTGGGAAGAGCTAGAGAGAGGACCTGTCAGGGATGGGATCCTGACAGATTCCTAAGAAAGGACAAAAAGTGAGAAAACGGGAATACAGCAAAGAGGCGATAGGACCAGAAGGAGTCATGCTGTAAGATCGAGGCAACATCCTTCTGAGGCGCAAACAGTCGGTGGCCGGAACGCCGAGCGAGTAAGAGACTCTAAGCATTACTGCAAACCACGGCAGGATAGCCAATTATAGGTTGGCTGTCTCACCCAAAACACCTAAGCAGACAACGGAGGCAGCTGTGGGAGAGGGGCGACTCTAGGGTCCCGGAAGAACTCCAGGCCTACCCCGTCATACGGGTGCGTCCTAACCATATCATCTGGGGGACGGAGAGAACGAGCATCAGAGACAGACAGAATCAGTTGTGAGGACTATCCCGGGGTGCTCAGCAGGGAAGGACTACAACACACAGGTGCTAGAAGGTAGACGCTGATTCCCACCTGTTAAGGGGACTCCTGATGTGCCTTCGGACCGGCCGGTCTCAGACAGCCCGGTTAACAGTGCCCTGGATTGGACACCTCGAGACTAGTGTTGAGCATTCCGATACCGCAAGTATCGGGTATCGGCCGATACTTGCGGGTATCGGAATTCCGATACCGAGATCCGATACTTTTGTGGTATCGGGTATCGGTATCGAAACAACATTAATGTGTAAAATTAAGAATTAAAATAAAAAATATTGCTATACTCACCTCTCCGACGCAGCCTGGACCTCACCGAGGGAACCGGCAGCGTTCTTTTCTTAAAATGCGCGCTTTTCCTTCCTTCCGTGACGTCACGGCTTCTGATTGGTCGCGTGCCGCCCATGTGGCCGCGACGCGACCAATCACAGCAAGCCGTGACGTAATTTTCAGGTCCTTCTAGGCATTCAGTATTTTAAAATTACGTTCCGGCGTTGTGATTGGTCGCGTCGCGGTCACATGGGCGACGCGACCAATCACAAGCCGTGACGTCACGGGAGGCAGGAGACGCGCGCATTTTAAAATGCGCGCGTGTCCAGCCTCCCGTGACATCACGGCTTGTGATTTGTCGCGTCGCACATGTGACCGCGACGCGACCAATCACAACGCCGGAACGTAATTTTAAAATCCTGAAGGACCTGAAATTACGTCACGGCTTGCTGTGATTGGTTGCGTCGCGGCCACATGGGCGACGCGACCAATCACAAGCCATGACGTCACGGGAGGCTGGACACGCGCGCATTTTAAAATGCGCGCGTCTCCTGCCTCCCGTGACTTCACGGCTTGTGATTGGTCGCGTCGCCCATGTGACCGCGACGCGGCCAATCACAAAGCCGGAACGTAATTTTAAAATCCTGAAGGACCTGAAATTACGTCACGGCTTGCTGTGATTGCTCGCGTCGCGGCCACATGGGCGGCGCGCGACCAATCACAAGCCGGGACTTCACGTAAGGAAGTTAAAGCGCAAATTTTAAGCAAACAACACTGCCGGTTCCCTCGGTAAGGTGCAGGCTGCGTCGGAGAGGTGAGTATAGCAATATTTTTTATTTTAATTCTTTATTTTACACATTAATATGGTTCCCAGGGCCTGAAGGAGAGTTTCCTCTCCTTCAGACCCTGGGAACCATCAGGAATACCGTCCGATACATGAGTTCCATTGACTTGTATTGGTATCGGGTATCGGTATCGGATTAGATCCGATACTTTGCCGGTATCGGCCGATACTTTCCGATACCGATACTTTCAAGTATCGGACGGTATCGCTCAACACTACTCGAGACCATCAGTAAAGCGGTAAAGAGACTGCAACCTGGTGTCCTCGTTATTCACCGCGACCTGCACTGCACCACAACATCATCACATTCTCAACTTTCACTGGACGCCCCTCAGCAGGGTCACGGACTGGGCCTAGCCACTGTGACAACCCCAGAACTGAGACGCAGAGGCCCGGTATCGGGTGCCCCTCAGCCCTGCGGCAGTGGGGGCGCTCCACATACAGCACTATTTAGCAAACCTCAAAGAATTTACAGGCCACATATTTGGCAGTGTGGTATTTCCATGAAAGCCCTCATATATCTGTGTGCTCCAAGTTTAGGCATTTTAGGCTGGTATTACAGTTTTTTTCCTGTCTATTAGGCTAGGTTCACATTTGCATTTGAGTACTCAGCGTATCATCAGCATTCCCAAATGCATGGTTACACAGCGTTTTTAATCCGCATCATCTTACGCATGACGCCAAAAAAATGCAGCGTGTGCAAGCGTGTGTATGCGTTTTTGCATGCATTAGCGTTTTTTATGCACATGTGTTAGAAAATTTCCAATTTTTTCCAGTAGCTTTTTTCTTGACATCAGACACTCAGTAGGCATGTTTCATGGGATTTATATATACAATGCTCAAATAAAGGGAACAATTAAACAACAGAATATAACTCCAAGTAAATCAAACTTCTGTGAAATCAAACTGTCCACTTAGGAAGCAACACTGTATGACAATCAATTTCACATGCTGTTGTACAAATGTAAAAGACAACAGATGGAAATTATTTGCAATTATCTTGATTACACACTCAATAAAGGAGTGGTTCTGCTGGTGGGTACCACAGACCACATCTCAGTACCAATGCTTTCTGGCTGATGTTTTGGTCACTTTTGAATGTTGGTTGTGCTTTCACACTCGTGGTAGAATGAGACGTCTCTAACCCACACAAGTGGCTCGGGTAGTGCAGCTCATCCAGGATGGCACATCAATGTGAGCAGTGGCAAGAAGGTTTGCTGTGTCTGTCAGTGTAGTGTCCAGTGGCTGGGGGCACTACCAGGAGACAGGCAATACACCAGGAGACATGGAGGGGGTCGTAGGAGGGCAACAACTTAGCAGCAGGACCGCTACCTCAGCCTTTAAGCAAGGAGGAACACGAGGAGCACTGCCAGAGCCCTGCAAAATGACCTCCAGCAGGCCACAAATGTGCATGTGTCTGCGCAAATGGTTAGAAACCAACTCTATGAGGATGGTCTGAGTACCCGACGTCCATAGATGGGGGTTGTGCTCACAGCCCAACACCGTGCAGGACAATTGGCATTTGCTACAGAACACCAGGATTGGCAAATTCGCCACTAGTGTCCTGTGCTCTTCACAGATGAAATCAGGTTCAAACTGAGCACATGTGACAGACGTGACAGAGTCTGGGGACACCGTGGATAGCGATCTGCTGCCTGCAACATCCTTCAACATGACCGGTTTGGCAGTGGGTCAGTAATGGTGTGGGGTGGCATTTCTTTGGAGGGCTGCACAGTCGCCAGAGGTAGCCTGACTGCCATTAGGTACCGAGATGAGATCCTTAGACCCCTTGTGAGATCATACGCTGGTGCGGTTGGCCCTTGGTTCCTCCTAATGCAGGACAATGCCAGACCTCTTATGGCTGAAGTGTGTCAGCAATTCCTGCAAGATGAATGCATAGAAGCTATGGACTGGCCCGCCCATTCCCCAGACCTGAATCTGATTGAACACATCTGGGACATCATATCTAGCACCAGCCACCAAAGTCAGTTTGCACCACAGACTGTCCAGGAGTTGGCAGACGCTTTAGTCCAGGTCTGGGAGGAGATCCCTCAGGAGACCATCTGCCGCCTCATCAGGAGCATGCCCAGGTGTTGTAGGGAGGTCATACAGGCACATGGAGGAAACACACACACAACTGAACATAATTTCCTTGTCTTGAGGCATTTACACTGAAGTTGGATCAGCCTGTAATTTGATTTTCCACTTTAATTTTGAGTATCATTCCAAATCCAGACCTCCATTGGATATTCATTTTGATTTACAGTGATCATTTTTATGTTTTATTGTTCTCAATGCATTGCACTATGTAATGAATAAAGATTTGCAACAAAAATATTTCATTTAGTGATATCTAGGATGTGGTGTTTTAGTGTTCCCTTTATTTTTTTCGAGCAGGGGTATATAGACACACTGCACTGAGGAAATCCTCATCTTTGGCTGCTGTATCTAGCTGTAAGATAGATCTTGATCTGGACAGCTTACTAGAAGATCTGGATTTACAACTGAAGTTGGCTGCTGTCTTTGCTTTTGCTTGTCAAGAACACAGAAGAGAAAGACTGAGAAGACGTCATTGTCACTATTGGCAACACACAATCCTTGAACTCCAAGAGAGCTGTGGAGGCTACCACTCTTTATACACTGAGCTGCAGCAAAACCCAAAGAAGTTTTTTGACTACATGAGGATGTCGCAACAGAGCTTCCATGACATGCTGCTAGACATGCTGCTACATGTCCAAGGATCCATCGCATGGCAGGACACACAGCTCCGTCGAGTATTTCCTGCTGAGGAACGTCTCTTGGTCACCCTGAGGTACCTAGTGTGGAAAAAGAAACTCATGTTACAAATAACCCTATCCCTAACCCTATCCCTAAGGCCTCTTTCACACTTCTGTCTTTGTAGTTCCGTCGAGATACGTCATTTTTTGACAAAACAGGATCTTGCAAAAAAATTTGCAGGATCCTGCATTTTCTCATAGACTTGTATTAGCGACGTATCGCGACGGGTGGCCACTCGTTTCGTCCGTCATGCACTGGAACCTGTGGAATTTGACGGCCAGTCTTTTCAAAAAAACGTTCCTTGAAACGTTTTTTTTTGTGTGCAGTGGAAAAACGTTCCTCGACGCCTCCTGCGGCATACGACGTTCCACAGAATGGGAGCCTATGGACACTGTATCCTGCTCACACTGTGAAATGCAGGAATCCAGTGATGGATGCAGTTTTTACATCTGAGCATGCCTGGAAGCATATTCCAATCTGGGGAAAAGAGTCTCTCTCTCTCTCTCTCATCTTATCTTATAAAATTCAGCCAGAAACTCAGTCGACGCATCCATCATAATACTGGATGCGTGACACACGTTTTCCTCTATTTTTACAACGTCTGTCGACGCAGCATTTCCCTGCACTATGATGCACCACCAACAACGGAAGTGTGAAAGAGGCCTAACTCTAAGCAGTGTACTGATTTTTGGTTTTCATTTTCGTTTCCGCAGATTCCTGGCTACTGGAGGGACATTGTCATCGTTACACTTCCAATTCCCGATTGGAGTATCCACCCTTTCTGGGATTATTGTAGACACTTAGGCACTGTCGTGCTTTAGTTGGCATTCTGCGGCAAGAATTCCTCCCCCAACCCACAAACGAACTCTGGATTGAAAATGCTTCCAAATTCCAGAAAATATGTAATTTTCCTAACTGTGTGGGGGCTGTGGATGGGAAACACATTAGGATTATGAAACCAGCTGGAAGTGGAACAGAGTACTTCAATTATAAAAAATATTTTTCCATTGTTCTAATGGCTATTGCGGATGCCGGTTGTAGATTTGTTGCCGTGGACATTGGGTCATTTGGACGAGGAAATGACTCGCAGACGTTCAAAAACTCTGTCATGGGCCAACGTCTGTATGGGAATGATTTTAATTTTCTACCACCACGACCTCTTCCCAACACTGATGGACCGCCAATACATTTTGAGGTTGTTGGGGATGAGGCGTCCCAAATGTGTGCCAACCTCATTAAACCATACTCAAATCGGAACTTAAATCACACAAACACTGACTGGGCACGAAGAACCGTGGAGTGTGCATTTGGATTGCTGGTATCAAAATGGAGCATTTTGTGCACATCCATTAATCTAAAACTTGACACTATTGATGAGGTTGTGAAAGCATGTGTTGTTCTGCACAACTACATCATGGTAAAAGGGCGACCAAGCTTACAACCTGAGGAAGCTGTTACATTGCATGATTACCAATTTCACCCTCTGAGAACCACAGTGGAAGTTGCCCAGATGAGGGATAAGTTTTCCGCTTACTTTGTTTCAGATAATGGACGTGTGGCATGGCAAGAAGAGATCATTTAAGCCGTTAAGTTAAATGTACCTGTTATGTTTTGTACCTGTTATGTTTAAAACATACCTCTAATGTCAAATATTACATACCTGTTATGTTTAAATGTACCTGTGATGTTTAAATGTACATGTCATGCAAAAATTTAACCCTAATGTTTGCTGAGTTAAATATAAACTACCTTCCCTCAAAAATTTTAGTGTTTGTGTTGTACCTTCCCTCAAAAATAAAGTGTGTTTGTGTCGGCGACGGCGCATAAAGATATAAATAACACAAGATATACTGCTAACAAAATACACCTTTCATTTTCAACACTTTTACAAACAAAAATGCTTAAGGTTGAGGTGATTTGTTTTTTCTTCAGGGTTTACGTAAGGTTGAAATGGGGAGGACTTTAGGGGTATGGAGCTGTGAGGATTGGGTGGTAGTTGATGAGGAAGGGTTTACAAGGGAAGGGGCAACAAATTGAAGGAATGGATCAGGGATGGCAGTGGAGACATTGGGGATAGATGACAAAGCGGAATCATGGGAATCGATAGACAAACTTGAAGGAACAGACAGAGACACAAGGGAAGGTAGTGACATATTGGTAGGTGAGGGTGGAGGTAGTGGGTTCAATGTGGGCATAGTTTTTGGCTTCTGGTTTTGGTCCTGGTGCCAAGATTTTTTTTTGGACCTTGATTTTCTTGGCAGAGTGTGAGTGCTGGGCTCTGTAGCAGTCATCTGGCATCGTGGAGGACTGGGTCGCATTGTGGATACTGCTGGCTGCAGGGGTGCTGGAATGGACAGGGGTGCTGGACTGGGCAGGGGTGCTGTAGTACGCAGGGGTGCTGGACTGGGCAGGGTGCTGTAGTGGGCAGGGATGGTGGACTGGGCAGCATCTTTGATCCTGCTGGCTGCATGGGTGCTGGACTCTGGAGCATGGTGGATGTTGCTGGCTGCAGAGTTGAAGGAATTGGCAGCGTGGTCGCTCGGTGAACTGGAGGCGGTGGTGATGGTGGTGGATAGTTCAGTGCTGTGGGAGCTGGATAGTAGATTGGCTGCTGGTAATATCCTCCGGCCTGTTGATTGTAGGATTGTGACTGCTGCTGGGACTGCTGCTGCTGCTGTAATGCGTGGCTGTAAGCAACCTGGCAGGCCTGCATGATGATCAGCTGGAGTTGAGGCGTAAGGTTTTCCGACATGCTCCGCTCAATTGCAGTAAAAAAATGTTGTGCCAGTCTCTTAAGGTCGGTTTCCAGGCGGCCAAGGCGTTTGCTGACTTCCTTAAACCCACTTTTCACTCTGTCAGCAATCAACCTAATCCCATCTTGGAAGACTGAGCTTAATTGCATCAACTCGGGCACACCTGACCTCTTCCAGGCCCTCTGCTGCTGATGAGAAGACCCAGCAAAAGCAGATGCAGAGGGCTGGGAGAGCGGAAAACCTGATGGACCGGCTGCCTCTTCCCCAGCCTGTGAAGCCTGCAAGGTTGCTCCATCGCTGGTGGATGACTGGGACTGCATCTGTTCAGTGGCTGGAAGATGAGGGGCCGCTTCAACCGAGGTTGATCCGGTTTGTGTGGTGCTGCACCAGGTTCTGTGAGGAAAAGAGAAAAACATTAGTGCAAAAACAAAGGTTGTGTTGTGCTGCTCCTGGTTCTGTGTGTGGAAAAAATGTAAACTTTAATAAAAAGAAAAAAAAATTATATACACTACCGTTCAAAAGTTTAGGGTCACCCAGACAATTTTGTGTTTTCCATGAAAACTCATACTTTTATTAATCAAATGAGTTGCCAAATGAATTAAAAATCTAGTCCAGACATTTGCAAGGTTTGAAAAAAAGATTTTTAATTAAAATAATAATTTTCTCCTTCAAACTTTGCTTTCGTCAAGCAATACTCCCTTTGCAGCAATTACAGCATTGCAGACCTTGGAATTCTAGCAGTTAATTTGCTGAGGTAATCTGGAGAAATTTCACCCCATGCTTCCAGAAGCCCCTCCCACAAGTTGGTTTGGCATGATGGGCTCTTTTTGCATACCATACGGTCCAGCTGCTTCCACAACAGCACAATGGAGTTGAGATCTGGTGACTGCGCTGGCTACTCCATTACAGACAGAATACCAGCTGCCTGTTTCTTCCCTAAATATTTCTTACAGAATTTGGATGTGTGCTTTGGGTCATTGTCCGATTGTAGGATGAAATTGGCTCCAATCAAGCGCTGTCCATAGAGTATGGCATAGCATTGCAAAATGGAGTGATAGCCTTCCTTATTCAATATCCCTTTTACCTTGTACAAATCTCCCACTTTACCAGCACCAAGGCAACCCCAGACCATTCCATTACCTCCACCATGCTTGACAGATGAAATCATGCACTCTTCCAGAATCTTTTCAGTTGTTCTGCGTCTCACAAATGTTCTTCTGTGTGATCCAAACACCTCAAACTTGGATTTGTCTGTTCATAACACTATTTTCCAATCTTCCTCTGTCCAATGTCTGTGTTCTTTTGCCCATATTAATCTTTTCCTTTTATTAGACAGTCTCAGATATGCCTTTTTCTTTGCCACTCTGCCCTGAAGGCCAGCATCCCGGAGTCGCCTCTTCACTGTAGACGTTGACACTGGCATTTAGCGTGTACTATTTAATGAAGCTGCAAGTTGAGGACCTGTGACGAGTTGATTTTTTAAACTACAGACTCTAATGTACTTGTCTTGTTGCTCAGTTGTGCAGCAGGGCCTCCCGCTTCTCTTTCTACTCTGGTTAGAGCCTGGTTGTCCTCTCCTCTGAAGGGACTAGTACACACTGTTGTAGGAAATCTTCAGTTTCTTGGCAATTTCTCGCATGGAATAGCTTCATTTCTAAGAACAAGAATAGACTGTCGAGTTTCACATGAAAGTTATTTTTTCTGGCCATTTTGAGAGTTTAATGGAACCAACAAATGTAATGCTCCAGATTCTCAACTAGCTCAGTCAGTTTTATAGGTTCTCTAATCAGCCAAACTGTTTTCAGCTGTGCTAAGATACTTGCACAAGGGTTTTCAAAGGTATTCTGTTGTGAAATTGGATTCTGGGCTCCCCCGGTGGCAACTTGTGGAATTGAACTTGTGTGCATCATCCCCTCTGTTCACCTGCTCCTATCAGGATGTGGGAGTCGCTATATAACCTTGCTCCTCTGTCAGTTTCTTGCCGGTCAACAATGTAATCAGAAGCCTTCTGTGCTTGTTCCTGCTACTAGACTACTCCCAGCTAAGTTGGACTTTTGTCCTTGTGTGTTTTTGCATTTTGTTCCTGTTCACAGCTGCTGTTTCGTTACTGTGTCTGGAAAGCTCTTGTGATCGGAAATTGCCACTCTGGTGTTATGAGTTAATGCTAGAGTCTTAAAGGAATTTCTGGATGGTGTTTTGATAGGGTTTTCTGCTGACCATGAAAGTGTCCTTTCTGTCTTCCTGCTATCTAGTAAGCGGACCTCGATTTTGCTAAACCTATTTTCATACTACGTTTGTCATTTCATCTAAAATCACCGCCAATATATGTGGGGGCCTCTGTCTGCCTTTTGGGAAAATTTCTCTAGAGGTGAGCCAGGACTGTCTTTTCCTCTGCTAGGATTAGGTAGTTCTCCGGCTGGCGCTGGGCATCTAGGGTTAAAAAACGTAGGCATGCTACCCGGCCACTTCTAGTTGTGCGGCAGGTTTAGTTCATGGTCAGTATAGTTTCCATCTTCCAAGAGCTAGTTCTCATATATGCTGGGCTATGTTCTCTCGCCATTGAGAATCATGACAGTTTGACCGGCCAAAAAAAAAGGGTTAAATTACTGGCTGAGAAAGGAGAGAAAAAAGAAGTCTGCTACAATTTTTTTTTTTTTTTTTCCTTTAGTTCTGAGTGTGCTCTTAATTGAATCACTTGCTAGTCTGCCTATACTGCAGCCTTCCTCTCTTTCTCTCCTTCTAATCCTTGAATGGCTCTGTGTTCACCTGTTTCAAATGGATCTTCAGAGTGTAGCTACAGGTTTGAATAATCTCGCCACAAAGGTACAAAATTTGCAAGATTTTGTTGTTCATGCACCTATGTCTGAGCCTAGTATTCCTTTGCCTGAATTCTTCTCGGGGAATAGATCTCACTTTCAAAATTTTAAAAATAATTGCAAATTGTTTTTGTCCCTGAAGTCTCGCTCTGCCGGAGACCCTGCACAGCAGGTCAGGATTGTAATTTCCTTGCTCCGGGGCGACCCTCAAGACTGGGCTTTTGCATTGGCACCAGGGGATCCTGCGTTGCTCAATGTGGATGCGTTTTTTCTGGCCTTGGGGTTGCTTTATGAGGAACCTCATTTAGAGCTTCAGGCGGAAAAGGCCTTGATGTCCTTGTCTCAGGGGCAAGATGAAGCTGAAATATACTGCCAAAAATTCCGCAAATGGTCTGTGCTTACTCAGTGGAATGAGTGCGCCCTGGCGGCGATTTTCAGAGAAGGTCTCTCTGATGCCATTAAGGATGTTATGGTGGGGTTCCCTGTGCCTGCGAGTCTGAATGAGTCCATGACGATGGCTATTCAGATCGATAGGCGTCTGCGGGAGCGCAAACCTGTGCACCATTTGGCGGTGTCTACTGAGAAAACGCCAGAAAATATGCAATGTGATAGAATTCTGTCCAGAAGCGAGCGGCAGAATTTTAGACGAAAAAATGGGTTGTGCTTCTATTGTGGTGATTCAACTCATGTTATATCAGCATGCTTTAAGCGTACTAAGAAGCATGACAAGTCTGTTTCAATTAGCACTTTACAGTCTAAGTTTATTCTATCTGTGACCCTGATTTGTTCTTTGTCATCTATTACCGCGGACGCCTATGTCGACTCTGGCGCTGCTTTGAGTCTTATGGATTGGTCCTTTGCCAAACGCTGTGGGTATGATTTGGAGCCATTGGAGACTCCGATACCTCTGAAAGGGATTGACTCCACCCCATTGGCTAGTAATAAACCACAATACTGGACACAAGTGACTATGCGTGTTAATCCGGATCACCAGGAGGTTATTCGCTCTCTGGTGCTGTATAATCTACATGATGTTTTGGTGCTGGGATTGCCATGGCTGCAATCTCATAACCCAGTCCTCGACTGGAGAGCTATGTCTGTGTTAAGCTGGGGATGTAAAGGAACTCATGGGGACGTACCTTTGGTTTCCATTTCATCATCTATTCCCTCTGAGATTCCTGAATTCTTGTCTGACTTTCGTGACGTTTTTGAAGAACCCAAGGTTGGTTCACTACCTCCGCACCGGGAGTGCGATTGTGCCATAGACTTGATTCCGGGTAGTAAATACCCTAAGGGTCGTTTATTTAATCTGTCTGTGCCTGAACACGCTGCTATGCGAGAATATATAAAGGAGTCCTTGGAAAAGGGACATATTCGTCCTTCGTCATCTCCCTTAGGAGCCGGTTTTTTCTTTGTGTCTAAGAAAGACGGCTCTTTGAGGCCGTGTATTGATTATCGACTTTTGAATAAAATCACGGTTAAATATCAATATCCGTTACCACTGCTTACTGATTTGTTTGCTCGTATAAAGGGGGCCAAGTGGTTCTCTAAGATTGATCTCCGTGGGGCGTATAATTTGGTGCGAATCAAGCAGGGGGATGAGTGGAAAACCGCATTTAATATGCCCGAGGGCCATTTTGAGTATTTGGTGATGCCTTTTGGTCTTTCAAATGCCCCTTCAGTCTTCCAGTCCTTTATGCATGACATTTTCCGCGATTATTTGGATAAATTTATGATTGTGTATCTGGATGATATTCTGATTTTTTCGGATGACTGGGACTCTCATGTCCAGCAGGTCAGGAGGGTTTTTCAGGTTTTGCGGTCTAATTCCTTGTGTGTGAAGGGTTCTAAGTGTGTTTTTGGGGTTCAAAAGATTTCTTTCTTGGGATACATTTTTTCCCCCTCTTCCATCGAGATGGATCCTGTCAAGGTTCAGGCTATTGGTGATTGGACGCAACCCTCTTCTCTTAAGAGTCTTCAGAAATTTTTGGGCTTTGCTAACTTTTATCGTCGATTTATTGCTGGTTTTTCTGATGTTGTAAAACCATTGACTGATTTGACTAAGAAGGGTGCTGATGTTGCTGATTGGTCCCCTGATGCTGTGGAGGCCTTTCGGGAGCTCAAGCGCCGCTTTTCTTCTGCCCCAGTGTTGCGTCAGCCTGATGTTGCTCTTCCTTTTCAGGTTGAGGTCGACGCTTCTGAAATCGGAGCTGGGGCGGTGTTGTCGCAGAGAAGTTCCGACTGCTCCGTGATGAGACCTTGTGCTTTTTTTTCCCGTAAATTTTCGCCCGCCGAGCGGAATTATGATATTGGGAATCGGGAGCTTTTGGCCATGAAGTGGGCTTTTGAGGAGTTGCGTCACTGGCTTGAGGGGGCCAGACATCAGGTGGTGGTATTGACTGACCACAAAAATTTAATTTACCTTGAGTCTGCCAGGCGCCTGAATCCTAGACAGGCGCGCTGGTCGTTGTTTTTCTCTCGGTTTAATTTTGTGGTGTCGTACCTACCGGGTTCTAAGAATGTTAAGGCGGATGCCCTTTCTAGGAGTTTTGAGCCTGACTCCCCTGGTAATTCTGAGCCCACAGGTATCCTTAAAGATGGAGTGATATTGTCTGCCGTTTCTCCAGACCTGCGGCGGGCCTTGCAGGAGTTTCAGGCGGATAGACCTGATCGTTGCCCACCTGGTAGACTGTTTGTTCCCGATGATTGGACCAGTAGAGTCATCTCTGAGGTTCATTCTTCTGCGTTGGCAGGTCATCCTGGAATCTTTGGTACCAGGGATTTGGTGGCAAGGTCCTTCTGGTGGCCTTCCCTGTCACGAGATGTGCGAGGCTTTGTGCAGTCTTGTGACGTTTGTGCTCGGGCCAAGCCTTGTTGTTCTCGGGCTAGTGGATTGTTGTTGCCCTTGCCTATCCCGAAGAGGCCTTGGACGCACATCTCGATGGATTTTATTTCGGATCTGCCTGTTTCTCAGAAGATGTCTGTCATCTGGGTGGTGTGTGACCGTTTCTCTAAGATGGTCCATCTGGTTCCCTTGCCTAAGTTGCCTTCTTCTTCCGAGTTGGTTCCTCTGTTTTTTCAAAATGTTGTTCGTTTGCATGGTATTCCTGAGAATATCGTTTCTGACAGAGGGACCCAATTCGTGTCTAGATTTTGGCGGGCATTCTGTGCTAGGATGGGCATAGATTTGTCTTTTTCGTCTGCTTTCCATCCTCAGACTAATGGCCAGACCGAGCGGACTAATCAGACCTTGGAGACATATTTGAGGTGTTTTGTGTCTGCGGATCAGGATGATTGGGTTGCTTTTTTGCCTTTGGCGGAGTTCGCCCTCAATAATCGGGCCAGCTCTGCCACCTTGGTGTCCCCGTTTTTCTGTAATTCGGGGTTTCATCCTCGATTTTCCTCCGGTCAAGTGGAATCTTCGGATTGTCCTGGAGTGGATGCTGTGGTGGAGAGGTTGCATCAGATTTGGGGGCAGGTGGTGGACAATTTGAAGTTGTCCCAGGAGAAGACTCAGCTTTTTGCCAACCGCCGTCGTCGTGTTGGTCCTCGGCTTTGTGTTGGGGACTTGGTGTGGTTGTCTTCTCGTTTTGTCCCTATGAGGGTTTCTTCTCCTAAGTTTAAGCCTCGGTTCATCGGCCCGTACAAGATATTGGAGATTCTTAACCCTGTGTCCTTCCGTTTGGACCTCCCTGCATCCTTTTCGATTCATAATGTTTTTCATCGGTCATTGTTGCGCAGGTATGAGGTACCGGTTGTGCCTTCCGTTGAGCCTCCTGCTCCGGTGTTGGTTGAGGGTGAGTTGGAGTACGTTGTGGAAAAGATCTTAGACTCTCGTGTTTCCAGACGGAGACTCCAGTATCTGGTCAAATGGAAGGGATACGGTCAGGAGGATAATTCTTGGGTCACTGCCTCTGATGTTCATGCCTCCGATCTTGTCCGTGCCTTTCATAGGGCTCATCCTGATCGCCCTGGTGGTTCTGGTGAGGGTTCGGTGCCCCCTCCTTGAGGGGGGGGTACTGTTGTGAAATTGGATTCTGGGCTCCCCCGGTGGCCACTTGTGGAATTGAACTTGTGTGCATCATCCCCTCTGTTCACCTGCTCCTATCAGGATGTGGGAGTCGCTATATAACCTTGCTCCTCTGTCAGTTTCTTGCCGGTCAACAATGTAATCAGAAGCCTTCTGTGCTTGTTCCTGCTACTAGACTACTCCCAGCTAAGTTGGACTTTTGTCCTTGTGTGTTTTTGCATTTTGTTCCTGTTCACAGCTGCTGTTTCGTTACTGTGTCTGGAAAGCTCTTGTGATCGGAAATTGCCACTCTGGTGTTATGAGTTAATGCTAGAGTCTTAAAGGAATTTCTGGATGGTGTTTTGATAGGGTTTTCTGCTGACCATGAAAGTGTCCTTTCTGTCTTCCTGCTATCTAGTAAGCGGACCTCGATTTTGCTAAACCTATTTTCATACTACGTTTGTCATTTCATCTAAAATCACCGCCAATATATGTGGGGGCCTCTGTCTGCCTTTTGGGAAAATTTCTCTAGAGGTGAGCCAGGACTGTCTTTTCCTCTGCTAGGATTAGGTAGTTCTCCGGCTGGCGCTGGGCATCTAGGGTTAAAAAACGTAGGCATGCTACCCGGCCACTTCTAGTTGTGCGGCAGGTTTAGTTCATGGTCAGTATAGTTTCCATCTTCCAAGAGCTAGTTCTCATATATGCTGGGCTATGTTCTCTCGCCATTGAGAATCATGACAGTATTCTAACCATCCACTAACCTTCTTACACAGTTAGCAAACACAAAGTACCATAAGAACACTGGAGTGATGGTTGTTGGAAATGGGCCTCTATACACCTATGAAGATATTGCATTACAAACCAGACATTTGCAGCTAGAATAGTCATTTACCACATTAACAATGTATAGAGTGTATTTCTGAATCATTTAATGTTAGCTTCATTGGAAAATACTGGGCCTTTCTTTCAAAAATAAGGACATTTCTAAGTGACCCTAAACTCTTGAAGGGTAGTGTACTTACGTTCGCTGAGCAAGCGCAGGCCTCAGAAAGGCAAGGTCCCAGTGGTACTTGTATTTGCGGAACCTTGCAGCAGAACCACTTTGAACCCGAACCTCCTTTCTCATGTGCTTGTTGATGTGGTCCTTTATTGTGCGCCAGCGAATTTTGATTCGCTTCACTGTGAATGGGAAAAAAAATTAGAAAACAATGATTCAGACCACATTGCAATACTTACCAAAATCAGTTTTGGCTCTTGGCATGGCACGGTCCCAACCAGGCAGCAGCGATGTTGCCACTTCTTCCCAGAGACGTCAAATCACCACATTGTCGGAGTGCTGACAGGTACGGGTGTGCCACAACGGTACTCGCTCTTGCACAAGGTTGATTAGTAGCTCGTTGTCTATGTTGAGTGTGGCTTCTTCTTATGAAACCTATAGAAAAAAAGAATTTTAAGTAAAATTGAAAAAAAATTGTATTCCAACTCTGATGAAAAGAATAATTACACTCCATCTTTCCTCCTGAGACACATGAGCCTGACGACCCTGGGAAGAATCCTCTCCAGTGGACTGCTCCTGCTCTTCATCACTGCCAGGTACCTGTAAAGAAATTAATACATACAGTGCCTTGCGAAAGTATTTGGCTCCCTGGAACTTTTCAACCTTTTACCACCTATCATGCTTCAAACATAAACATACCAAATGTAAATTTTTGGTGAAGAGTCAACAACAAGTGGAACACAATTGTGAGGTTGATCAAAATGATTTCCAAAACGTTAAAAATCTCAAGGAGCACTGTGCAAGCGATCATTGAAATGGAAGGAGTATCATACCACTGTAAATCTACCAAGACCCGGCCGTCCCTCTAAACTTTCAGCTCAAACAATGAGAAAACTGATCAGAGATGCAGCCAAGAGGCCTATAATCACTCTGGAAGAACTGCGGAGATCTCCAGCTGAGGTGGCACAGTCTGTCCATAGGACAACAATCAGTCGTACACTGCACAAATCTGGCCTTTATGAAAGAGTGGCAAGAAGAAAGCCATTTCTCAAAGATATCCATAAAAAGTGTCTTTTAAAGTTTGCAACAAGCCACCTGGGGGACACACCAAACATGTGGAAGAAGGTGCTTTGGTCAGATGAAACCAAAATCAAACTTTTTGGCAACAACGCCAAACGATATGTTTGGCGTAAAGGCAACACAGCTCATCACCCTCAGCACACCATCCCCACTGTCAAACATGCTGGTGGCAGCATCATGGTTTGGGCCTGATTTTCTTCAGCAGGGACAGGGAAGATTGTTAAAACTGATGGGAAGATGGATGGAGCCAAATACAGGACCATTCATGTAGAAAGGTTGTTGGAGTCTGCAAAAGACCTGAGACTGGGACGGAGATTTGTCTTCCAACAAGACAATGATCCCAAACATAAAGCAAAATCTACAATGGAATGGTTCACAAGTAATTGTATCCAGGTGTTAGAATGGCCAAGTCAAAGTCCACAACTCAATCCAATCGAGAATCTGTGGAAAGAGCTGAAAACTGCTGTTCACAAACGATCTCCATCAAACCTCACTGAGCTTGAGCTGTTTGCCAAGGAAGAATGGGCAAGAATTTCAGTCTCTCGATGTACAAATCTGATAGAGACATACCCCAAGTGACTGGCAGCTGTAATCACAGCAAAAGGTGGCGCAACAAAGTATTAAAGGGGCCGAATAATATTGCACGCCCACTTTTCAGTTTTTGAATTTCCACAAAAATTTAAAATAGCCAATAAATTTCATTCAACTTCACAATTGTGTTCCACATGTTGTTAATTCTTCACCAAAAATTATTTGGTATCTTTATGTTTGAAGCATGATATGTGGGAAAAGGTTGAAAAGTTCCAGGGAGCCGAATACTTTTGCAAGGCACTGTACCAATCAGTATAGCAAATGTGATTACATAATCTTTGTCGGGTCCACCCTGGGAAGAAGTCTGTTCTTCACTTGAGGACATTTTGACGAGCAGACAGCAGTTAAGTGAAACACTACAGAAAAGAACAGAAGAAAAATTAAACTTGTAAAGATCCATAAACAATGTAGACCAAAATAAAAATTGACAACAATACTTACATTACAGGCAGTAGTCCAACACCACAGCAGTCAGCACCGGCCAGAGACAGACGGCAGCCACAGGAGACAACCAAAGCACCAGGAGACGACCAGTAGAAAACTGCTGCACCAGAAGACACCCACTGCACCAGAGAGTCGGCCAGTCTACAAGGAACAGAAAAAGCATTCAGAGAGACAGACATTTCCAAAGCTTCTATACTTACATTGACGGTGTTGTGCTCACCACGACAGAAAGGAGCACCAGGAGACAAACTGGAGAAACTTGCTGAACCAGGAGCCAACCAGGAGCCAAACACTGTACCAGGCCAGTCAACACGTCTAAAAGTAAACAGAAAAAAAATTTAGTACAAAGTACAAACAGCAGTGAGAGAGGATGACATTTTCTAAGGATCTGTCCTTACATAGCCAGTGTTGTGGTATCATCCAAAGTGAAGAGAGTCATGGCCTTGCTGTGTCCACACTTCCTTTTATAGAGCTCTCAATTAGCAGGTGGTTGAATCACTTCCTGGACCAACTCATTTAAAAAACGCATGCGTATAGAATGCATGTGCGTACGCATGTCCTTGCATACGCATGCGTTCCCATAGACAGTAATGCGTTTATTTGACGTACTCATCCGCTTGCGCATGAATGCGCATATTTGATGGATTTTTGCTGCTTCCAAAAATCCAACACGTTGCGTTTGCCGGACCCCGCTGCACACCGAAAAACAAAGCATGATTACGCTGACGCATGCGAACTGATGCAAACGCTTGCCCCTGCGTACACCATGTTAAAGATTGGCAAACATGACGCATACGGATTGTTGCGGATGAAACGCTGCACAAACAGACGCAAATGTGAAACCAGCCTTACTCTATTTATAGACAGCACTATTTAGCAAACCTCAAAAACAAACCAGGCCACATATTTGGCAATGTGATATTTCCATGACAGGCCTTATATATCTGCATGCTCCAAGTTTGGGCATTTTAGGCTGCTATTCCAGTTTTTTCCTGTCTGTTACTCTACTTATATACAGCACTATTTAGTAAAACTCAAAAAAAATACAGGCCACTAATATTTGGCAGTGTGGTTTTTCTGTGAAAGACCTCATATATTGTAAGTCCGCAAGGACAGGGTCCTCTCTCCCCTCTGTACCAGTCTGTCACTGTAAACATGTTTACTGTAAACGATATCTATAAGGCTACGTTCACATTTGCGGTCTGCGCCGCAGCGTCGTCGCCGCAAGACAACGCATGCGTCGTGCAGCCCTATCTTTAACATTGGGGCCGCATGTACATGCGTTGTCATGCGTTGTGTTGCGTTGTACGCCGCATGCGGCGTTTGGGCGCACCTGTCAGGGCGCGGCAAACGCAACATGTTGCATTTTTCGGGCGGCGCCGACCTTTTAAAAAACGCATGCGTCGTGTTTGCGTCGTCGATGCGCCTTATTCCCCATTGAATTGTATTGACAACGCAGACGATGCAAGTACTTGCGTCGTGGTGCGTTGTACGACGCATGCGTTTTCAATTAAAAAATGCAAAACATTGTCTAGACTTTGTCTAGACACTAAAAAAACACTATATACAGTGCCTACAAGTAGTATTCAACCCCCTGCAGATTTAGCAGGTTTAATAAGATGCAAATAAGTTAGAGCCTTCAAACTTCAAACAAGAGCAGGATTTATTAACAGATGCATAAATCTTACAAACCAAAAAGTTTTGTTGCTCAGTTAAATTTTTATTAATTTTAAACATAAAAGTGTGGGTCAATTATTATTCAACCCCTAGGTTTAATATTTTGTGGAATAACCTTTGTTTGCAATTGCAGCTAATAATCGTCTTTTATAAGACCTGATCAGGCCGGCACAGGTCTCTGGAGTTATCTTGGCCCACTCCTCCATGCAGATCTTCTCCAAGTTATCTAGGTTCTTTGGGTGTCTCATGTGGACTTTAATCTTGAGCTCCTTCCACAAGTTTTCAATTGGGTTAAGGTCAGGAGACTGACTAGGCCACTGCAACACCTTGATTTTTTGCCTCTTGAACCAGGCCTTGGTTTTCTTGGCTGTGTGCTTTGGGTCGTTGTCTTGTTGGAAGATGAAATGACGACCCATCTTAAGATCCTTGATGGAGGAGCGGAGGTTCTTGGCCAAAATCTCCAGGTAGGCCGTGCTATCCATCTTCCCATGGATGTAGACCAGATGGCCAGGCCCCTTGGCTGAGAAACAGCCCCACAGCATGATGCTGCCACCACCATGCTTGACTGTAGGGATGGTATTCTTGGGGTCGTATGCAGTGCCATCCAGTCTCCAAACGTCACGTGTGTGGTTGGCACCAAAGATCTCGATCTTGGTCTCATCAGACCAGAGAACCTTGAACCAGTCAGTCTCAGAGTCCTCCAACTGATCATGAGCAAACTGTAGACGAGCCTTGACATGACGCTTTGAAAGTAAAGGTACCTTACGGGCTCGTCTGGAACGGAGACCATTGCGGTGGAGTACGTTACTTATGGTATTGACTGAAACCAATGTCCCCACTGCCATGAGATCTTCCCGGAGCTCCTTCCTTGTTGTCCTTGGGTTAGCCTTGACTCTTCAGACAAGCCTGGCCTCGGCACGGGAGGAAACTTTCAAAGGCTGTCCAGGCCGTGGAAGGCTAACAGTAGTTCCATAAGCCTTCCACTTCCGGATGATGCTCCCAACAGTGGAGACAGGTAGGCCCAACTCCTTGGAAAGGGTTTTGTACCCCTTGCCAGCCTTGTGACCCTCCACAATCTTGTCTCTGATGGCCTTGGAATGCTCCTTTGTCTTTCCCATGTTGACCATGTTTGAGTGCTGTTCACAAGTTTGGGGAGGGTTTTAAATAGTCAGAAAAGGCTGGAAAAAGAGATAATTAATCCAAACATGTGAAGCTCATTGTTCTTTGTGCCTGAACTACTTCTTAATACTTTAGGGGAACCAAACAGAATTCTGGTGGGTTGAGGGGTTGAATAATAAATGACCCTCTGAAAAGACTTTTCCCAATTTAAAAAAAAATAAACAAAGAAATAACATTCTTTTTTGCTGCAGTGCATTTCACACTTCCAGGCTGATCTACAGTCCAAATGTCACAATGCCAAGTTAATTCCAAATGTGTAAACCTGCTAAATCTGCAGGGGGTTGAATACTACTTGTAGGCACTGTATATATAAAAAAAAAGGGGTTTGGCATTGTCTTTCACAAGGCTATTCCAGAGAGAAAAGACTGAGAGGAGTATCTGCTTTCAAAACCTGTAATATATAATTTCTCTTTGCATTTTTATTCTGTGTTTTATTTCTTGATTTTGATTTAAATTTGTGCAATGTTTGGTCTGTGCTATTGTACGGTTAGGGCACTGTGGGTTGTTATTGAAAAATTGTGTTTTTTAATCTGGTTCTGATGTACTTCTGGCGTTATATGATGGCGTTTCTTGTCTTCGGCCTTGCTTGGTTTTGGATTGGTTTTAATGGATTTTGGGTTGTTCTGGTGTCATGCGGTTGTTCAATGTCTTTTTTTTTGCTGTTTTTTTCTTGTTAAATTTCTGGTGCATGTCTTTTTCTGGTTTCTATTGTTGGGGGTAACCGTATGGCGTTTTCTTGGCTCATGTCTTGCTGTGTTTTATTGTAAAGTATGCTGTTGGCATTTTTTTTTCTTTCCTTGAGTGTCTTTTCTTGCTGGTGGGGGGGCTACATTTATGATGTTTCATTTGTATTGTATTGTTCCGTGCGGCTATATGCCATTCTATTTTCAATTGTATTTTTCTTTTTTTTTCTTTTTGTTTATCTCTGATGGTTTTACGTCGTTTTCCGTATGGCATATATCTCCTTCCTTGACTGTTTGCATTGCCAAGTGTGTAGTATGGATGTTTTTTTTTTTTTTTGGGGGGGGGGCCTTTTTTTTTTATTTTCATGGGGGTTTTTTTCTATTTGACTATGGTTTATCTTTTGGGTTGCTGTATATTGTAACAGCGGTTGTCCCGTAATGTTTTTTGCTTATTATCTAGAATGGTATTTATCACCTTTTTCTGATGTATTTCTGTGGTTATATGTCACCAGATGGTGTTGTTTTGGATCATGTCTTGTTGTAATTGTAAAGTATGGCGTTCATTAGTTTGCTATTTCATTGGGCCTTTTTTTTTTCTGTATAAATAAAGATGGTTTTTTTTGTAAGTTTTTATTTTTTAAAATTTGGACATAGGTGTCTATTTTTGCTTAATTTTGCTTGGGTCTATTCTGGATGAAACTTTTTCATACTCTGCATTGTGTTGTATCTGCTATTGTATTCTCTTGCAATGTATGGCGTTGTGGTGTCGCTTGTTGAGTTTGCATTGTCCTATCAGTCAACAGTCCATTGTGGTTGTTTTTTTTTTTTTTTGGGGGGGGGCTATTTTAGTGTATGTGGCAGTGTTAGCTTTGGATTTGATTTTTTGCTCATTTTTTCATTGCAGAACAAACTTGCAAGAATGCCAACATCAGCATCTAGCCAATCGGCGCAGGGGAGTGCGGTGAGTAATTATGTCCAGTTGCTTACTATTCGCTGTCATTTGTTGCCTTGGCAATAATTTTTGTCTACAATTTTTACAGGCTTCTTCAAGTGAGGGGGAAGGCAATCAGCGGGAGCAGAGAGCTCGGGGCCAAGGTGTGGTGTCAAGCCGGGGAGTGAGTATTTTTTTTTTTTTTTAATTTCTTTTCTTGACTAGCATCCTGCTGTGAGGAACAGTACATTTGAGTAGCATCCTGCTTTCACTAGGGATAGCTTTTAAGGGCTGCAAGTATTGGGGGAAGGTAACATACAGTTGAACTCCCTGCACAAGAACATACATAAATACAGGTGTAGAAACCAGAGATATACATACATCAAATGGCATATTATTCAAAGACAGGACAGGGCAAAGGTACATATCATGACAGGTGCTGGTGGTTGTTCATATTTTCAAATCTTTCACCTTAATGTTTTCTAATTATTCTAGGTTTCACAACGGGACCACGGTGACAGTATTGATGTGGACCTCCTGATCACCAGCATCCAGGAGCATGGCCCGTTGTGGGACAGCCGTGACCCCCGGCACATGGACCAGGTGGTGTTGAGGCGTTTGTGGGTTGAGGTGGCAAAGTCGCTGTGGGATGGCTTTGAAAGCGCTTCAGGCACGGACAGAAGCAACTTTGGTGAGTATTGCTGATACGCCGTGCTGATATGCTGCTATGACCCATCATGCCAGGATAAACACAACCGTGTGTGATGCGATCAAGGCCTTCAACTTTGCATAGCACACGGTTGTTTTATCCTTTTTAAATGCTAAATATGTAACCTTTTTTTTTTCTTTGCATTCACAGTTAAAAAGTTGAGGACCAGATGGCGATCCATGAAGGACCGTTTCAATAAGGGGCTCCGTAATGAGGAGGAGCAAGCTCGGAGTGGTGCTGCTGCGGCCAAGTCTGTGCCCTATAAATACCACAGGGCATTACAGTTCCTAAAACCGGTCCTTGGCCGCCGACAGTAAGTATTTTGTCCACATACCATATTGCACAACCACATTGTACATTGCCCAGCCACGTACATTGCGCATCCACATAGTATATTGCCAGGCCACTATATCGCAGCCACATAGTACACGTTCTAGCCACGTATCCACATAGTATATTTCCCAGGCACATAGTGTATTGGCCATACATGTAGTCAGCGTAGCATATTGGCCATCCACGTAACTTTTTCCCTAGTGGGATGGTATATTGCCCATTAGTAATTTTTTTTGGTTAAGCGGGAGTCCTTTTAGTCCATGACAGGTTACGTTCTGAGTCAGGGTAGTTCTGATCGCAGGAATAATGATGACGTCTCGATCGCATGATCCCAACGTCATGGCAGTTCCTGCGATCAGCGTTAACATGGCAGACATCAGCAAAGTAACTGTGTATATATATATATTTTTTTAAAATGTTTTCTCTTGACTTTAAATTTTATACTATTTTTGCGGCATAGGCAGCGTCAAGAAAGAGTTTTTGACAACAAAAAATTTTTTTGCCGATGACAGTGGTATGCGGTCAAAAGGCTTTGGCAGCATGAATGAGCATTCATTTTCTGCCGTTGGTATGTCCATGATTGTTATCGTCAGCCATAACGGTCAGCTGGCGATGACAATCAGCAATTTATTATAGGCTACACAGACTGAGAGACAGAGGATTGTAATGTATTGTTGTGTCATGTAATGTTAATTTTATTACAGGAGTTGGCGTATGTGATAGGTTATTAATTGAAGACTAATCTTTCCCTTATCTTTTCACAGAACACACAGCAGCACCCTCGAGCATGCTTGCCCATCTGGAGCGGAACTTCATGAATCGCCATCTGACCCGTCACAGCCATCCCACAGCGACAGCAGGCTTGCACCACCATCTGGAGAACCGGCAGCCGGTCCATCAGGTGTTCCCCTGGCCAAGGCCTCTGACGCTCCTTCGTTCGGGAATTCCCAACAGCGCCAGCGGGCCTCGGACAGGCCAACCATGCCCGAATTTTTGCATTTGAGCACGGTCTTCCAGAACTGTTTCAAGGCGCTGGGCGATAGAATGGACACTTCTCTGTCCAATATCGACCGGCGCCTTGAAAATATGGAATCCGAGCTCTCGAGGCCGGCCAAACATTTTTTTAGTGCCATTGCTAAGGGCATGGTGGAACACCTTACGCCGGAACTCCAGATTTCGGTGATGCAGGCCTGCAACACTGCCTACGTGAGGGCTCTGCAGCAGGCTCAGGTCATGCAGTCAGCGACTACAATGCCCGTAGTGCCGTCGCTGGATAGCATGACTCCGACTCCTGCTGCAGAGCCACTCCAGCCACCCCACCCAGGTCCGCGTGCGGAGCGACGCCACCGCAGGCACCGTAACATTGTGCCGCCGACTCCTGCTCCTGCCAGGCCCTCATCCTCCCGTAGCCGTCATGCTGTGGGAGCTGCCGCGGGAGAACAGAGGAGGAAGCGAAGGAGGACACACACTGAGGCTCTGGCTGCTCCAATCATACAGACACCAACTTTGCGGCAGGGGTCTAGCCGTAGCAGGAGCAGCCAGGGCCATTCAAGAACCAGTGCAAGACTGGTTTTGCCTCCTTCCTCCCCTACAGAGGTTGCGGTTTCGTCGCCAGTGTACCCTGAGGAGGGCTTGGAATTGCCGTCGAGCCTACTGGACTCTGGCTCAACATCATCCTCCTCTTCCTCTCCCCATTCCCAACCAGAGACTTACCACTCACCCATGGTAGCTGAGGTTGATACCCCCTAAGTTTATTTCCCCTTTTTTTTCCTGTTTCCCCAATAAAAATTTTTATTTTTAAAACAACAATATTTGTTCTTATTTTGCAGTAAACTTCTCGGCAATTCACGCCGTGCGCCGTCTACACATATTTTGTGCTTCAAACACCTCATATATGCAATGTCAGACAGTATTTTTACAATTTTTATTTTCCTTTTTTTTGGGTGTCTCTCATTGCTGTATGAGGTGTTTACAAACACTAAAGGTACCTTCACACTTAAGCAACGCTGCAGCGAAACAGACAATGATGCAGATCGCTGCAGCGTCGCTATTTGGTCGCTGGAGAGCTGTCTGTGTGACAGCTCTCCAGCGACCAACGATGCCGAGGTCCCCGGGTAACCAGGGTAAACATCGGGTTGCTAAGCGCAGGGCCGCGCTTCCGATGTTTACCCTGGTTACCAGTGTAAAATTGTAAAAAAAAAAATACATATACTCACAATCGCGTCCCCCGGCGTCCGCTTCCCTGCACTGACTGAGTGCCGGCCCGCTGGTCACGTCACCGCTGTGCTGTGCATTCACTTTATGGCCGGCACTCAGTCAGTGCAGGAAGCGGACGCCGGGGGACGCGAAGGTGAGTATATGTACTGTTAACTGGTAACCAGGTTAAATATCAGGTTACTAAGCGCCGCCCTGCGCTGGTATCGTTGCTTTTGCTGTCAAACACAACGATACACGGCGATCTGACAACCAAATAAAGTTTACTGTAACCAACGACCAGAGATATCACAGCAGGATCCTGATCGCTGCTGCCTGCCAAACTCAACGATATCGCTAGCCAGGATGCAGCAACGTCACGGATCGCTAGCGTTATCGTTTAGTGTGAAGGTACCTTAACTGTTATTGTATCATATAATAAGGTCAGTGCTCCGGGGGTTGCAATGGTCACATGGCAAAGTGTTGACACTATTTGAATCAGGATGTATTTCTGCATCCTGACTTCAATACTTAATGGAGCGAACAAGATGGGCTCCCTCGTTGGCAAACTGAACAGTTTCCAATAGCATATTGACACGGCTTCCTGGTGTGCGGTTGCCGATCTGCTTTTTTCCGGCACTGCATCCGCATGTTCCAAGGCTGTGTGAGTGGCACAACCCATGCACAACCGAAGCCTATTGGCCTCGCCATGGTGTGGTGCCAGTCACACTGCCGCGTCACATGCAGCTGCGTGGGGTGAAAATGTATTATCAGCAAGTGCGCTCATTGAAGCCGTGTTCCACATGGAACTAGTCTGCAATCTTGACAGTTTGCCTAAGAAGGAGAGAATCATGTTTGCTCAACTAGCGAACACACGACCACGTGAACAAAAGTGTGGGGGTTTTGCAGACCATTTGGGAGCTGGTGATCACCAGAGTACATTTTGGGCGGTACACCGTTTTAGCGCAGTTGGTATAAATCTGTTCTTTGAAGCAGTGTAGAAAACTTAGAAAAATTTTTTATTAAACAACAACATTTAAAAAAAGGGTTCCAAGTTTTTAGATAAGGCACATTACATTTGTGAAGTATAGGTAGATGCAAAATTTGACCTAACAAAACCAACCTAAACGGATGACATTTATTGCACATAATACTGGAGAATTAATTTATTATTATATTATATTTTTAGCACAGTCTATTTTTAGCACAGTCACAGTAGAGGTATTTATTGGTGTAGTTAAAACCAGAATACAGTCCAACAGTAACATTAACACTACACCATTTGATCTTGCCATGACACACTGCCAACATCTGAAACAAAATAGGCCGCAAAACGATCCCTCATCTGCGCAATTTCAACACTTGTCCTCAGAGGATGATCTTGGTAATCGGGCAATGGGTTGGCTATGGGTTCATCGAGTTCCACGTTCAGTCTCTCTTTGGCCATAATATAATTGTGGAGAACCACACAAGCCTTCACCACCTCATCCACTGTTTCAATTTTAAGATTAATGGCGGATCCTAATATACGCCATTTGGAGACAAGGATGCCAAAGGCGCACTCCACAGTCCTTCTGGCCCTGGACAGTCTGTAATTGAAAATCCTTTTTGTATGGTCCAAGCCCCGACTGGAGTAGGGTTTCACTAGGTTGGCAGACATTTGAAATGCCTCATCCCTAACCACAACAAATGGCATCGCAGGGCCTTCGGTGTGGGGAAGAGGTCGTGGCTGGGGGAAATTAAAATTGTTCCCATATAATTTTTGGCCCATATCCGACTCCTTAAATGTCCGTGAGTCATTTGCACGGCCAAACGCACCAATGTCCACTGCGAGAAACCTGCAGTCCGCACCTGCAATTGCCATGAGCACAGTTGAAAAGTATTTTTTATAATTAAAAAAAAGGCATCCACTTTTTGCAGGCTTGGTAATCCGAATGTGCTTTCCATCCACTGCGCCAATACAGTTCGGAAAAGAACACACTTGCTCAAATTTCTGGGCATTGGCCTCCCAGATTTCACTTGTAGGGACGGGTAAAAATTCCTCCCGGAGATTATCCCACAAAGCGCGGCATGTGTCAGCAATAATTCCGGAAAGAGTGGAGACTCCAATCCTGAATTGAAAATGAAGGGATCTCAAGGTCTCTCCAGTAGCCAGGAAACTGCCAAGAAGATAAAGAAATTACATTAAAGTACATTGTAATTTATAAAAGTACATTGACCATACCAAACCCACAAAAAAATTAAAAAAAAAGATAAACAAAGGGAAGAACATATCACAGTCATTCAAACAGCTACGTACCGTAGAGTCACCAGCAGCCGTTCCTCTGCGGAAATTGATCTCCGGAGCTGCGTGTCCTGCCTGCTAATGGCTCCTTCCACCCGACGCAGAAGATAGCGGAAGCTGTCTTGTGACATCCTGGTATATTCGAAATATTTTTCCAGGTTGTCATTGAGTTCGCCAAACAAGCAATGGTAGGCTCCACGGCTTTCCCGGACTTCCACGATAGGGTGTATCCAAAAGCGGCGACGACTCCATCTCCGTTTTTCCCTTTCCCTTTGATGAAAACAGGCGAGAGCATAGGCATTAGCCAAGGCAAATTCCATCTCCATATCCATGTAGATACTGTCCATGGGACGCTCCATCATGAATACCAGCAAAATGGGAGGAATTCATCTCTGCCAGGGTATATATACACAATTACATTACACCAACCCTCTTCTAGCCATTGGTGGTCCTTATCTAGTGTGTAGACACAATTGGTTTTTTTGGGGGGATGAAGAATGACTCACTGTAGGAAAACGCATGCGTCTGGAAACGCAGCGTTTTTTGGTAAAAACGCAACTGCGTTTCCAAAAAACGCTGCGTTTTTCGACGCATGCGTTGAACGCATGCGTCGAAAAACCATGCGTTTCTATTGCGTTTTTATTGCGTCGTGCGTTGCGGCGACGACGCTGCGGCGCACACCGCAAATGTGAACGTAGACTAACTCTGTATGTAACCCCTTTCTCATGTACAGCACCATGGAATAAATGGTGCTATATAAATAAATAATAATAATATATATGCATGCTCCAAGTTTGGACATTTTAGGCTGGTATTCCAGTGTTTTTCCTATCTGTTACTCTACTTATATACTGCACTGTTTTGCATTAAAAAAAAATACAGGCCACATATTTGGCAGTATGGTATCTCCGTGACAAGCCTCATCTATCTGTGCTAAAAATTTGGTCATTTTAGTCCTACATATTCTAGTGTTTTTGTTGTCTGTTACCCTACTTATTGACACCAATTTGATAACCAAAAAAACATTTTTAACTACAGTGCAGATAGTTTAAAGTGTGGTTTTCCCGCACACGTATCACATACAAGTTTGCTCCCAATTCAGCCATTTGTAGTGAGCGTGTAAAATATTCTAGTCCATTTACATTGACCAAGGTGTGTGGCAAGGGACGGCGCATGCCGAGACCGTGGGCAAGCTGAAATTGGGCCACAAATACACATCTTTTCGCTGGACCTTAGTGTCTAAAGACTTAGGGGACCGCAGTAAGACAGCACTATTAAATCCAGAGCAGTGTGAAAAGGTTGTTGATTGGATAGTGGATACTTCCAGTTACTTGACCACCATCACTAGTACCCTGTCTTCCACACGGTCAAGTCTGAGTAGCTGTGAGTCTGGACCGCATATTCTTCACCCTGATCCTCCTTCCTCCCACCATGCCGAGTGCCCGGAGACAACTTATCCCACACTTGGACACTCCGAAGAGCTGTTCACTTTTCCATTTATAGATTTGGCCCTCTCGCCTGGTCCACTTGAAGGGGGGCAACATGAGATTCCATGTAAGGGAAGGAGGACCAGGGTGCAGAAGTAGGAGATGAGGTGGTGGATCATATAATAACTGACTCAACTTGGCAGGACATGCAGAGCGAGGACAGCAGCACATGGGGAGGGAGCACCCCTTCAGGTGGGAAGAAGCAGTGTAGTAGCTGCAGACAGAAGGCGGGCAACCATTCCCCGTAACACCAACATGACGGAAGTTGCCAGTCCAATTGTTAGGTCCTCCCAAGTCTGGTTATTTTTTAAAGACTGACGATAACCCCAAACAGGCCACTTATCTTCAATTCATGTAGGGTGAGGTGTGGCATTAGTGATAGCGTATACAGGCATCTAGTCAGGGATTAGTGCCTTATAAATTATAATCCTTGTTGCTGCCTTTTTCCATACACTCATTGACAGATTCATGTTTTTTATGGTGATCTGTAGCCAGAAATTCCTCAAAGCTGGCTGTGTAGCTTGCATTCCTCCGAAGCTTGATGCTTTGACTTACAAGAAAAATCTTTTTAGAGATGTTATATATTTGACAATAATTCTGCTCTTATCTGCAATTCATCTAGGGTGAAGTGTGGCAGCAGGGATAGGGTATTACAGGAATCAAGTCAAGGATTATTGCCTTATAAATTATAATCCTTGTGGTTGCTTTTCCACACACTCATTGATAGATTTGTATTATTTATGCTGCTCTGTGCTAAGAAATTAATCAAAGCAGGCAAAATTGACTGATTTAATATGTCCATTCGCAGTTTAATTGCAACAGCTGTATGTAAGCAGTAGTGTTGGGAGACATTACACTACTGTAGCTGGAATTACCATTTCTGAACCCTCCAGTACTTTTTGTTTCCATCTATTTTGGGGGGTTTCTTGAAGTATGTTTGGGGTCATTGCCCTGCTTGAAGACGCATGATCTAGGATGCAAACCCAGCTTTCTGACACTGAACACTACATTGCTACCCTAAATCCTTTGGGGATCCTTACATTTTATGATGTTTTGCACAGAGTCAAGGCACTCAGTGCCAGAAGAAGCAAAACAACCCCAAAATTGCTTTGAACCTCCACCATATTTGACTGCTACTGCTTTGTTCTTTTATTTGTAGGCATCATTCCATTTACAGTAAAGAGTAGAATGATATGCTCTCCCAAAAAATCTATCTTTGTTTCATCTGTCTGCAAGGCACCTGCAGGCACATCAGGGGCTCGTCAAATGTAGCATGGCTCCTGCAAACCATTCCATCAAAGTCTGCATTCCAAAATGTCACTCCTTTCCTCCTGAGCCCTGCCAGATGCCAGTTCTTTTTGGTCACATATGAGGCATAAGCGTACTCAGGAAAAATTGCACAAAAAATTTATGGATCCATTTTCTCCTGTCACAATTGTGAAAATAAAAAGTGCTGGCTAAAAGTAAATTTTTTGTGGGAAAAATATGTGTTTTTTTTATTTCCACAGCTCTACCTTATAAACTTCAGTGAAGCATCTTGGGGTCATGGTGCTCACCACACATCTAGATATATTCCTTGATGGTTCTAGTTTGCAAAATAAGATCACTTGGGGGTTTCCAATGTTTAAGCACAAAATGGTGTCTACTCTCGATTCCAGTAATTTTTCCATCCCTTCTGAGCACTGCCATGCACCTAAACAGTACTTTTCCTGCACACATGGGGCATTGAAATGTGAAAATAAAAAATTGGGTCTAAAAGTACATTTTTTGTGGGAAAAATTAGATTTTTTTTATTTTCATGGCTCTACGTTATAAACCTCTGTGAAACACCTCTGGGTTCAAGGTACGTCACCACTCATCTAGACACATTACTTAATGGGTCTAGTTTCCAAAATGGGGTCACTTGCATCAGAATTCTCAGGAGACGTTGTAAAACAAGTTTTTGTTTTTTTTTGTTTTTTTTTTTTACAAAGGTAACAGGACAAAATGGATATCTCATTTTCTCCTGTTACCTTTGTGAAAAAAAAATTGTGGCTACAGTAAAAAAAAAATTAAAAAAGTTAAACTTTCAGTTTTTCCTTCTACATTGCTTCATTCTCTGTGAAGCACCTGAAGAGTTAATAAACTTCATGAATGTAGTTTTGAGGACATTAAGGGGTGCAGTTTTCAGGATGGTGTCACACTTTTGTGTATTTTATTTTTATACAGAGCCCCCAAAAGTCACTTCAAATGGGATGTAGTCCCTAAGAAAATGGTTTTGTAAACTTTGTAGGAAAAATGAGAAATTGCTGGTCAACTTTTATCCCTAATGTTCTAACAAAAAAAAAATATGTTTCAAAAATTATGCTAATGTAAAGTAGACATGTAGGAAATGTTAATTATTAACTATTTTGTGTGATGTGGCTCTATGTTTTAAAGGCATAAGAATTAAAAGTTTGACAATTGTGTCATTTTCAAAATTTTCTCCAAATTTCCAATATTTTCACAAATAAACTCAAGTAATATCGAACAAATTTTACCATAATTAAGAAGCACAATTTGTCCAGAAAAATCAGTCTCAGAATCACTGTTACTTGTTGAAGCATTCCAGAGTTATCACCTCATAAAGTGACACTGATCAGATTTAAAAAACATTGTCCTGGTCAAAGAGATGAGGAAACTAATGAAATAAAATGTATTTTCTTTAATCTGATATTTTACAAGTTTCTTGTAAAAATTAACTTGTGCAATTGATTTTCAAATAAATAAATGAACAGAATATTACTGTTGCAAATTAGCTCATGAATAATTTAATTAATTTACTCAAACACTTTCATGAGTGAGAGCAAAATGTCAGAAGAGAAGGATAAAAGATACATAAATAAATTTTTGATCATCGTAAGTCATACAAATACTAGTTTTCTTTATTAGCTTATAAATACAGATTTTAATGGTAGTGATGCAGTGCTGTCTTACAAGTAAGACCAAGATGAGTCTAAATGAGAGTACTTTTCCCTTCTTGTTAAATCATAGTACATTTCAATCAGCTCACATAATAGTATGATAAAGTGACCATGCATGAAGAGTGTACAACCTCATCTGTAGTGCAAAATGCTATTACAGGAGCAAAAAGTATTGGAGACAGTTTATTCCTGTAAATTTACAGCACAACATTTGATAAAATACTCCTTCTTTTTTGCAATTTACTTACCTTGCCCATTTGTGAATGGAAGTTACAATTACTGATTTTTAATCATGTAGATTTCCTTTCAGTTTGGAGAACGTTGTTTAAGTATTAATTGTAGTTTAAGTGTGTAGAGCTAACATCTGCACTTCACATTGGGTATAAATTCTAGGAATATGTGCAGTCAAGGCCTTAATTGACAAACAATATTGCTGGCTTGGTAGCCTTTCTGCATACATATCCGCTGTTTTTTTTCTTCTGTAATTTCTTGCATTTTTAGATGGCAGTGTTTTCATTTGTAAAGGAGTGTGTCTGGCTAGTTCTGCATATGAAATATATTAGTGAATTTACATTAAATGTGATAATCATATTCAGAAGACTGCTCCACATATAAGAAGCCGCATATAGTTCATGTAAACATGTCACTTATACTGGATGTAATAGATAGTAGATGTACAGCAGTTTCTGACTACAATGGAACTAAAAGATTTAAAGTACTATTCTAAGCAAATTTGACAATTAGCAACAGTTAACAATAAGGGCTATCATATATTTAGATTGCGTGGCAGGCCACAAGTTCTTATTGGTGTACTCCAGGCACATAATATTACTCAAATTAGTAAGAGTCCAAGAATTTCGGACCAGTTCTCATTTAATTATTATTTAAGAGAATAAATGCTGATCTGCAGGGGCCAGTGGCCAGTGCACATTGAATGGTGCTATGCTGGTCATCTACACTTAATGTTTCCATCTAGATGTCTTCAGAGCTACCAGTGGAATGGTGGGATAACGTGTATCACCTCCTCTCCCTCCCCACTAACCTGATATTGGTGACTCATCCATAGGATAGTTCATATTATATGCCTGGAAGACCCCTTTAATGTTACCTAAAAAAAACTAATAATAATAATCTTTATTTATATAGCGCCAACATATTCCGCAGCGCTTTACAATTCAATGTACGAATCTGTACATTACAAATTGCCATAATTCTACATCTTTGCTTGAAGGATATGACTGATGAATTACACAATGATTGAATTGCAACTGGATGAAGACATGCTATTTTATTGTGGCATCAAGTTTCTAAATAAATCAATACATGTGGAAACCTTAAGCTACTTGATAATTTAAGATTTTTGCTTAATCTGAATTTGAATCTGTGAGCGTTAATTTAAGAGATTCTGAAGTTTATACTTACCCACATTAATTTTCCTTTTCAAAGATACCCTCTAACTAGAGCTCCAGGGCAGAGCACTGGGGGCAGCCTCTATGCCTTCATAAGCAAATTTAATGGTATGACAGTGGAAGGCGAGGATCTTCTTGATAGAACCAGCTTGAAAGTATTTAGTCTTGGGGTCAATATATCTATACACAGTGGGTACGGAAAGTATTCAGACCCCTTTAAATTTTTCACTCTTCCTTTCATTGTAGCCATTTGGTAAATTTTTTAAAAAGTTCATTTTTTCTCATTAATGTACACTCTGCACCCCATCTTGCCTGAAAAAAACAAATGTAGAAATTTTTGAAAATTTATTAAAAAAGAAAAACTGAAATATCACATGGTCATAAGTATTCAGACCCTTTGCTCAGACACTCACATGTAAGTCACATGCTGTCCATTTCCATGTGATCCTCCTTGAGATGGTTCTACTCCTTCATTGGAGTCCAGCTGTGTTTAATTAAACTGACAAGTCTTGATTTGGAAACGCACACACCTGTCTATATAAGACCTCGCAGCTCACAGTGCATGTCAGACCAAATGAGAATCATGAGGTCAAAGGAAATGGCCAAGGAGCTCAGAGAGAGAATTGTGGCAAGGCACAGATCTGGCCAAGGTTACAAAAGAGTTTCTGCAGTACTCAAGGTTCCTAAGTGCACAGTGGTCTTGTAATAAATATAGGGGATAACTCAGGAGACTCTTTGCGTGGAACAAGACGACTAAAGGACACAGTTTTATAAGTGGTAAAGTCTATATTATCACACGGTGATTCAAACAGGTGCAGAGAGAAACTCAAGTCCACAACACTTGGAGTAAATATTAAATGCAGCTTAGCAGTCTATAGGAAACTTCAGAGGAAAATGCAATCACGCAGAAAGTCTATGAAGCACAATTATTCTTGAGGATACTTGACACGAATAAGTCCTTGCTTAGTCCAAAACACAGATAGATATGCTTATAAGGCAGTTCAAATAATATCTTAGCTCAACCAGGGAGGCCTGGGTAATAGTCTCAGGTTCTTGCAGAGCAGCAAGAGCTTACATGTCCAGCAAATGCACATGGAAGTAAACACGAGCAGCAGATGAAGGAGGATTACTGGAACTGGTGTATGCAGGAGGAACTCAGAGCAGAATAGCAGGATAACCTCACAGGTTCACAGGAGCAGGTATATAGTCAGGGAGTCACCAGAGGTTAGGAGCTGGATGCAAGGCAGAATACTCTAGCACCGACTGAAGGCTGGGGTGGAGTTTTATAGCAGGAAGACACAGTGCACATGAGACCAAAAACGCCATCTTGGAAAAGGGCAGTAATGCCCAAAAGGTAATAAAAAATGTTCAGAGTCCTGACAGGTCTCCATAATCTTTAAATGGAAGAAGTTTGGGACCACCAGAAGTCTTCCTGGACCTGGCCGTCCAGCCAAACTGAGCAATTGTAGGAGAAGAGCCTTGTTGAGAGAGGTAAAGAAGAACCCCAAGTTCACTATGGCTGAGCTCCAGAGATACAGTAAGAAGATAAGAGAAAGTTACACAAAGTCAACTATCACTGCAGCCCTCCACCAGTTGGGCCTTTATGGCAGAGTGGCCTGTTGTGAAATTGGATTCTGGGCTCCCCCGGTGGCCACTTGTGGAATTGTACTTGTGTGCATCATCCCCTCTGTTCACCTGCTCCTATCAGGATGTGGGAGTCGCTATATAACCTTGCTCCTCTGTCAGTTTCATGCCGGTCAACAATGTAATCAGAAGCTTTCTGTGCTTGTTCCTGCTACTAGACAACTCCCAGCTAAGTTGGACTTTTGTCCTTGTGTGTTTTTGCATTTTGTTCCTGTTCACAGCTGCTGTTTCGTTACTGTGTCTGGAAAGCTCTTGTGAGCGGAAATTGCCACTCTGGTGTTATGAGTTAATGCCAGAGTCTTAAAGTAATTTCTGGATGGTGTTTTGATAGGGTTTTCTGCTGACCATGAAAGTGCCCTTTCTGTCTTCCTGCTATCTAGTAAGCGGACCTCGATTTTGCTAAACCTATTTTCATACTACGTTTGTCATTTCATCTAAAATCACCGCCAATATATGTGGGGGCCTCTGTCTGCCTTTTGGGAAAATTTCTCTAGAGGTGAGCCAGGACTGTCTTTTCCTCTGCTAGGATTAGGTAGTTCTCCGGCTGGCGCTGGGCATCTAGGGATAAAAAAAACGTAGGCATGCTACCCGGCCACTTCTAGTTGTGCGGCAGGTTTAGTTCATGGTCAGTATAGTTTCCATCTTCCAAGAGCTAGTTCTTATATATGCTGGGCTATGTTCTCTCGCCATTGAGAATCATGACAGTTTGACCGGCCCAAAAAAGGGTTAAATTACTGGCTGAGAAAGGAGAGAAAAAAGAAGTCTGCTACAATATTTTTTTTTTTTTTTTTTTCCTCTAGTTCTGAGTGTGCTCTTAATTGAATCACTTGCTAGTCTGCCTATACTGCAGCCTTCCTCTCTTTCTCTCCTTCTAATCCTTGAATGGCTCTGTGTTCACCTGTTTCAAATGGATCTTCAGAGTGTAGCTACAGGTTTGAATAATCTCGCCACAAAGGTACAAAATTTGCAAGATTTTGTTGTTCATGCACCTATGTCTGAGCCTAGAATTCCTTTGCCTGAATTCTTCTCGGGGAATAGATCTCACTTTCAAAATTTTAAAAATAATTGCAAATTGTTTTTGTCCCTGAAGTCTCGCTCTGCCGGAGACCCTGCACAGCAGGTCAGGATTGTAATTTCCTTGCTCCGGGGCGACCCTCAAGACTGGGCTTTTGCATTGGCACCAGGGGATCCTGCGTTGCTCAATGTGGATGCGTTTTTTCTGGCCTTGGGGTTGCTTTATGAGGAACCTCATTTAGAGCTTCAGGCGGAAAAGGCCTTGATGTCCTTGTCTCAGGGGCAAGATGAAGCTGAAATATACTGCCAAAAATTCCGCAAATGGTCTGTGCTTACTCAGTGGAATGAGTGCGCCCTGGCGGCGATTTTCAGAGAAGGTCTCTCTGATGCCATTAAGGATGTTATGGTGGGGTTCCCTGTGCCTGCGAGTCTGAATGAGTCCATGACGATGGCTATTCAGATCGATAGGCGTCTGCGGGAGCGCAAACCTGTGCACCATTTGGCGGTGTCTACTGAGAAAACGCCAGAAAATATGCAATGTGATAGAATTCTGTCCAGAAGCGAGCGGCAGAATTTTAGACGAAAAAATGGGTTGTGCTTCTATTGTGGTGATTCAACTCATGTTATATCAGCATCCTTTAAGCGTACTAAGAAGCCTGACAAGTCTGTTTCAATTAGCACTTTACAGTCTAAGTTTATTCTATCTGTGACCCTGATTTGTTCTTTGTCATCTATTACCGCGGACGCCTATGTCGACTCTGGCGCTGCTTTGAGTCTTATGGATTGGTCCTTTGCCAAACGCTGTGGGCATGATTTGGAGCCATTGGAGGCTCCGATACCTCTGAAAGGGATTGACTCCACCCCATTGGCTAGTAATAAACCACAATACTGGACACAAGTGACTATGCGTGTTAATCCGGATCACCAGGAGGTTATTCGCTTTCTGGTGCTGTATAATCTACATGATGTTTTGGTGCTGGGATTGCCATGGCTGCAATCTCATAACCCAGTCCTCGACTGGAGAGCTATGTCTGTGTTAAGCTGGGGATGTAAAGGAACTCATGGGGACGTACCTTTGGTTTCCATTTCATCATCTATTCCCTCTGAGATTCCTGAATTCTTGTCTGACTTTCGTGACGTTTTTGAAGAACCCAAGGTTGGTTCACTGCCTCCGCACCGGGAGTGCGATTGTGCCATAGACTTGATTCCGGGTAGTAAATACCCTAAGGGTCGTTTATTTAATCTGTCTGTGCCTGAACACGCGGCTATGCGAGAATATATAAAGGAGTCCTTGGAAAAGGGACATATTCGTCCTTCGTCATCTCCCTTAGGAGCCGGTTTTTTCTTTGTGTCTAAGAAAGACGGCTCTTTGAGGCCGTGTATTGATTATCGACTTTTGAATAAAATCACGGTTAAATATCAATATCCGTTACCACTGCTTACTGATTTGTTTGCTCGTATAAAGGGGGCCAAGTGGTTCTCTAAGATTGATCTCCGTGGGGCGTATAATTTGGTGCGAATCAAGCAGGGGGATGAGTGGAAAACCGCATTTAATACACCCGAGGGCCATTTTGAGTATTTGGTGGCAAGGTCCTTCTGGTGGCCTTCCCTGTCACGAGATGTGCGAGGCTTTGTGCAGTCTTGTGACATTTGTGCTCGGGCCAAGCCTTGTTGTTCTCGGGCTAGTGGATTGTTGTTACCCTTGCCTATCCCGAAGAGGCCTTGGACGCACATCTCGATGGATTTTATTTTGGATCTGCCTGTTTCTCAGAAGATGTCTGTCATCTGGGTGGTGTGTGACCGCTTCTCTAAGATGGTCCATCTGGTTCCCTTGCCTAAGTTGCCTTCTTCTTCCGAGTTGGTTCCTCTGTTTTTTCAAAATGTTGTTCGTTTGCATGGTATTCCGGAGAATATCGTTTCTGACAGAGGGACCCAATTCGTGTCTAGATTTTGGCGGGCATTCTGTGCTAGGATGGGCATAGATTTGTCTTTTTCGTCTGCTTTCCATCCTCAGACTAATGGCCAGACCGAGCGGACTAATCAGACCTTGGAGACATATTTGAGGTGTTTTGTGTCTGCGGATCAGGATGATTGGGTTGCTTTTTTGCCTTTGGCGGAGTTCGCCCTCAATAATCGGGCCAGCTCTGCCACCTTGGTGTCCCCGTTTTTCTGTAATTCGGGGTTTCATCCTCGATTTTCCTCCGGTCAAGTGGAATCTTCGGATTGTCCTGGAGTGGATGCTGTGGTGGAGAGGTTGCATCAGATTTGGGGGCAGGTGGTGGACAATTTGAAGTTGTCCCAGGAGAAGACTCAGCTTTTTGCCAACCGCCGTCGTCGTGTTGGTCCTCGGCTTTGTGTAGGGGACTTGGTGTGGTTGTCTTCTCGTTTTGTCCCTATGAGGGTTTCTTCTCCTAAGTTTAAGCCTCGGTTCATCGGCCCGTACAAGATATTGGAGATTCTTAACCCTGTGTCCTTCCGTTTGGACCTCCCTGCATCCTTTTCGATTCATAATGTTTTTCATCGGTCATTGTTGCGCAGGTATGAGGTACCGGCTGTGCCTTCCGTTGAGCCTCCTGCTCCGGTGTTGGTTGAGGGTGAGTTGGAGTACGTTGTGGAAAAGATCTTAGACTCTCGTGTTTCCAGACGGAAACTCCAGTATCTGGTCAAATGGAAGGGATACGGTCAGGAGGATAATTCTTGGGTCACTGCCTCTGATGTTCATGCCTCCGATCTTGTCCGTGCCTTTCATAGGGCTCATCCTGATCGCCCTGGTGGTTCTGGTGAGGGTTCGGTGCCCCCTCCTTGAGGGGGGGGTACTGTTGTGAAATTGGATTCTGGGCTCCCCCGGTGGCCACTTGTGGAATTGTACTTGTGTGCATCATCCCCTCTGTTCACCTGCTCCTATCAGGATGTGGGAGTCGCTATATAACCTTGCTCCTCTGTCAGTTTCATGCCGGTCAACAATGTAATCAGAAGCTTTCTGTGCTTGTTCCTGCTACTAGACAACTCCCAGCTAAGTTGGACTTTTGTCCTTGTGTGTTTTTGCATTTTGTTCCTGTTCACAGCTGCTGTTTCGTTACTGTGTCTGGAAAGCTCTTGTGAGCGGAAATTGCCACTCTGGTGTTATGAGTTAATGCCAGAGTCTTAAAGTAATTTCTGGATGGTGTTTTGATAGGGTTTTCTGCTGACCATGAAAGTGCCCTTTCTGTCTTCCTGCTATCTAGTAAGCGGACCTCGATTTTGCTAAACCTATTTTCATACTACGTTTGTCATTTCATCTAAAATCACCGCCAATATATGTGGGGGCCTCTGTCTGCCTTTTGGGAAAATTTCTCTAGAGGTGAGCCAGGACTGTCTTTTCCTCTGCTAGGATTAGGTAGTTCTCCGGCTGGCGCTGGGCATCTAGGGATAAAAAAAACGTAGGCATGCTACCTGGCCACTTCTAGTTGTGCGGCAGGTTTAGTTCATGGTCAGTATAGTTTCCATCTTCCAAGAGCTAGTTCTTATATATGCTGGGCTATGTTCTCTCGCCATTGAGAATCATGACAGTGGCCCAACAGAAGCCTCTCCTCAGTGCAAGACATACCAAAGCCCGCATAGAGTTTGCTAAAAAACATGAAGGACTCCCAGACTATGATAAATAAGATTCTCTGGTCTGATAAGCTGAAGATAGACCTTTTTGGTGATAATTCTAAGAGGTATGTGTGGAGAAAAACCATGCACTGCTCATCACCTGCCCAATACAATCCCAACAGTGAAACATGGTGGAGGCAGTATCATGCTATGGGGTGTTTTTCAGCTACAAGGACAGTACAACTGGTTGCCATTGAAGGAAACATGAATGTGGCCAAGGAAAGAGATATCCTGGATGAAAACCTCTTCCAGAGTGCTCTGGACCTCAGACTTGGCCGAAGGTTCACTTTCCAAGGAGATAATGACCCTAAGCACACAGTTAAAATAACAAATGAGTGGCTTCAGAACAACTCTGTGACCATTCTTGACTGTAATACCCAGAGCCCTGACCTAAACCCAATTAAGCATCTCTGGGGAGACCTGAAAATGGCTGTCCACCAACGTTCACTATCCAAACTGACGGAACTGGAGAGGATCTGCAATGAAGAATGCCAGAGGATCCCAAAATCCAGGTGTGAAAAACTGTCAGGACTCTGAACATTTTTACCTTATGTGCATTACTGCCCTTTTCCAAGATGGCGTCTTTGGTCTCATGTGCACTGTGTCTTCCTGCTATAAAACTCCACCCCAGCCTTCAGTCTGTGCTAGAGTATTCTGCCTTGCATCCAGCTCCTAACCTCTGGTGACTCCCTGACTATATACCTGCTCCTGTGAACCTGTGGGGTTATCCTGCTACTCTGCTCTGAGTTCCTGCTGCATACACCACTTCCAGTAATCCTCCTTCATCTGCTGCTCGTATTTACTTCCATTTGCATTTGCTGGACATGTAAGCGTTTGCTGCTCTGCAAAAACCTGAGACTATTAACCAGGCCTCCCTGGTTGAGCTAAGATATTATTTGAACTGCCTTATAAGCTTATCTATCTGTGTTTGGACTAAGACCAGGATTTATTCGTGTCAAGTATCCTCAAGAATAACTGTGCTTCATAGACTTTCTGCTTGATTGCATTTTCCTCTGAAGTTTCTTATAGACTGCTAAGCTGCGTTTAATATTTACACCAAGTGTTGTGGACTTCAGTTTATCTCTGCACCTGTTTGAATCACCGTGTGATAATATCGACTTTACCACTTATAAAACTGTGTCCTGTAGTTGTCTTGTTCCACGCAAAGAGTCTCCTGAGTTATCCCCTATAATTATTACAAAAACTTGTTGCATCATTCCCATGAAGACACATGACTGTACTAGCTCAAAAGAGTGCTTCTACTCAATACTGAGCAACGGGTCGGAATACTTTTGACCATGTGATATTTCATTTTTTTCTTTTTTAAGAAATTTGCAAAAATTACTACTTTTCAGTTTTTTTTTTTCAATCAAGATGGGGTACAGAGTGTACATTAACGAGAAAAAAAACTAACTTTTTTTGAATTTACAAAATGGCAGCAATGAACCAAAGAGTGAAAAATTTAAAGGGGTCCTAATACTTTCCCTAACCACTGTATATAAAGCTGAGTGTATGTATGTTGTATCAAGCCACACCCACTCCACATAACCCTGCCCACTCCACATAGCCACACCCACTCCACATGCAAAGCCCCATCCACATGGCCCATGTTGTTAGCACACACAGGTGGAGACACATTCACCTCGAATGCCACCCTGCAAAACTAGCGGGCTGCGATGTCCCAGCCGCTGTTAGCTACAATCAAAGCTGCCGCCTTCAGAGTATCAGTGCAAGGCAGGCACAGGCCACATCTAGCTCCATTGTGTATAGACTGGAGCTACTCCTGTGAGGCATGATGTCAAGGAAATGGGAGGAGACTCATGGATTACACCGGTGTGCTCATAACAGTACGTTGCTGTGCACATGTGAGGGGAAAAGAGGAGGGTGGTGAAAATGAGAAGAGTGAGCGGAAAATGAGAGGAGTGAGGGGAAAATAGTGGAAGTGTAAGTGGAAAATGAGAGGAGTGAGGGGAAACTAGTAGAGTGATCAGAAAATAACAGGTGTGAGCTCAAAATGACACGTGTGAGGGGAAAAATTAGGGGAGTGAGGAGGAAAATGAGAGATGTGAGGGGAACATGAGAGGCATGATGGGAAAATGAGAGAAGTGAGGTGCTGCTGCAGTATGAGGCTGTGTATAGAGAAGAGTGAGGCGCTGCAGGTGGAGGCTGAGTATAAGACCACATTCACATGTTCAGTATTTGCTCAGTATTTTACCTCAGCATTTATAAGCCAAAACCATGAGTGGGAGAAAAATACAGAAGTGGTGACGGGTTTCTAATATACTTTTCCTATGATTGTTTTACTCCAAGTTTTAGCTTACAAATACTGAGGTAAAAATACTGACCAAATAACGGGTGAACGAGGTCTAAAGGAGAAAAGTGTGGCGCGGCAGAAGAAGTAGACTGTGTATACGATCTGTTTGACTGGCATTTGCAATGTCCATTAAGAAGGCTCAGGGAAAGTCCTTGAAAGTACTAGGGATCGATTTGCAATTTCCATGCTTTTCTCATGGTCAACTTTACGTGGCCTGTTCAAGGGTTGGAACTGCCAAAAATCTGCTCATCTTTGCACCGGAAGGAAAAACCAAAAATGTTGTTTATCAAAAGGCTCTTGAATGAGTTGAAAATGAAATACTATCAATACTTGGGTAATCATTTAGTTAATTTGTGTTACAAATCTGTAGTGTTGAATTTATGATGTGAATTATTTTTACAGTGGGTAAGGAAAGTATTCAGACCCCTTTAAATGTTTCACTCTTTGTTCCATTGCAGCCATTTGGTAAATTCAAAAACGATATTTTTTTTCTCATTAATGTACATTCTGCACCCCATCTTGATTCAAGAAAAACAGAAATGTAGAAATGTTTGCAAATTTATTAAAAGAGAAAAACAACTATCACATGGTCATAGGCATTTAGACCCTTTACTCAGACACTCATATTTAAGTCATATGCTGTCCATTTCCTTGTGATCCTCCTTGAGATCGTTCTACTCCTTCATTGAAGTCCAGCTGTGTTAAATTAAACTGATAGGACTTTATTTACTAAGGCACAAACCTGTCTTTTTAAGACCTCTCAGCTCACAGTGCATGTCAGACCAAATGAGAATTATGAGGTCAAAGGAACTGGCCAAGGAGTTCGGAGACAGAATTGTGGCAAGGCACAGATCTGGCCAAGGTTGCAAAAGAATTTCTGCAGTACTCAAGGTTCCTAAGAGCACAGTGGTCTCCATAATCCTGAAATGGAAGAAGTTTGGGACCACCAGAAGTCTTCCGGGACCTGGCCATCCAGCCAAACTGAGCAATCAAGGGAGAACAGCCTTGAGAGAGGTAAAGAAGAACCCCAAGATCACTCTGGCTGAGCTCCAGAGAAGCATTAGGGAGCTGGGAGAAAGTTCCACAAAGTGAATTATCACTGCGGCCCTCCACCAGTCAGGCCTTTTTGGCAGAGTGGCCCAAAAGATTCAAGACATATGAAAGCCTGCATAGAGTTTGCAAAAAAATTCGTGAAGGACTCCCAGACTTTGAAAAACAAGATTCTCTGGTCTCATGAAACGAAGATAGACCTTTTTGGCGATAATTCTAAGAGGTACAGTATGTGTGGAGAAAACCAGGCACTGCTCATCACCTGCCCAACACAATCCCAACAGTGAAACATGGTGGTGGCAGCATCATGCTATGGTGGTGTTTTTCATCTGCAGGGACAGGACGAGTGGTTGCGATTGAAGGAAATATGAATGCGGCCAAGTACAGAGATATTCTGGATGAAAACCTGATCCAGAGTGTTCTTGAACGCAGACTTGGCTGAAGGTTCACCTTCCAACAATGACAGTGACAAGTACACAGCTAAAATAACAAAGGAGTCACTTCAGATCAACTCTGTGACCATTCTTGACTGTAACAGCCAGAGCCCTGACCTAAACCCAATTGAGCTTCTCTGGAGAGACCTGAAAATGGCTGTCCACCAACGTTCTTTCACCATCCAACCTGACGGAACTGGAGAGGATCTGCAAGGAAGAATGACAGAGGATCCCCATATCCAGGTGTGAAAAGCTTGTTGCATCATTCCCAAGAAGACTCATGGCTGTACTGATTGATTCTACTCAATACTGAGCAAAGGGTCTGAATACTTATAACTAGGGTTGAGCGACTTACTTTTTCAGGATCGAGTCGGGTTTCGCGAAACCCAACTTTGTCAAAAGTCGGGTCAGGTGAAATCGGCCGATCATTGCGAAAAGTCGGGGGCCGACTGAAACACGAAACCCAATGCAAGTCAATGGGGAATAAAAGTCGGCAGTGAATGGAGGACAGGAAAACACCTACAGAGCCCATTTTAATGTCAAAAACATCAATTATTGTTACTTAAGCTTGTCAATCTTAATTAACCTTATAATAATAGTTAGGTATTGAAAATTGGGGGTCATTTGGTTAAAGTTGTGGGGGGGTGGGGAGGGCTGGCTCAATTTTTTCTTGGGCCCAGGAAATGTGGAATACGTCAAGGCGGTGGAGCAGGGAGAGGTAAGTATTTCAACTTTGCAAGTGCTGTGATCCAGAGCAAGCAGGGGGGCCCACTCGTTCGCATTGGCACTGGCACAGGGCCCCTCAAAGTATGGCATTGTGTTTGACGGCGGGGGCGCCTCCCATGGCAGTGACACTTTTGCATACTATGACGGGCCCTGTGACAGTGACGTCGCCAATGAATATGCCCCCCCACCTGATGAAGGAACCTGCACTTTCATATGCACCTTCTTCTTTGTCCCAGTGTAAGGTGGTATAGTATGTGGGAAGGGGGACCTGACTTTCAGCAGGGTCAGATTCTGGCTGTGTAGAGTGCAAGGGGAATGTAGTGGTCTGGGTCAATGTACCAGCAGACCCATCAAGCAGTGGCTGGGTAATAGGCAGGATGAGGAGGAAACACAGATATAGGCCCAAAATAAAAAAGGAGGCTAAAAGCAGAAAAAAATTGGTAACAGGAGTAAACAGGCAGCATTGCTTTGTTCAGTGGAGGACAACAACAAGCAGCAGTAGACACTGTTAGTAGGGCCCAACCAAACTAGTAGGGCAAATACAGTTTCAAATTCTAAATACAGGCCGAAAGCCTGTAGATTGAAACTCAGCTTTGTTTCTTTGAGGAAACCAAGAGGCAGCAGCAGACGTCACTAGGCCCAAACCAAGAACCAGGCCAAATGCAGTTTCATATTGTTGATAGAGGCCGAAAGCCTGTAGATTGAAACTCAGCTTTGTTTCTTTGAGGAAACCAAGAGGCAGCAGCAGACGTCACTAGGCCCAAACCAAGAACCAGGCCAAATGCAGTTTCATATTGTTGATAGAGGCCGAAAGCCAGTAGATTGAAACTCAGCTTTGTTTCTTTGAGGAAACCAACAGGCAGCAGCAGACGTCACTAGGCCCAAACCAAGAACCAGGCCAAATGCAGTTTCATATTGTTGATAGAGGCCGAAAGCCTGTAGATTCAAACTCAGCTTTGTTTAGTAGAGGTAGAGTGGGCACACCCACCTGTCCAGGCAAACGGCACTTGCACGGGTGCTTGCGCCAAGTGGTGACCACGGTCCTGTGGGGGGAGTCAGCCCATTTAGGGAGGTATAAAAATGGCCTATGGTGGACATTCAACAGCTGCAAATGGAGGAATTGGCAAAGTCAGTAAGAGGAGGGCAAAAGCGAGTCATTTATCACCCAAGCTACGTGTCAGCAGTGGAAGGTGGGGCAAAAGAATTGGCAATCCATGATTGGTTCATTTTAATGAAGGTTAGATCATCTACATTTTGGGTAGCCAGACGTGTCCTTTTTTCAGTCAGTATTGAACCAGCAGCACTGAAGACTCTTTCTGAAAGCACACTGGCAGCAGGGCAAGCGAGCTCCTGTAATGCATATTCTGCCAATTCGGGCCAGGTGTCTAGTTTAGATGCCCAGTAATCAAAGGGGAATGACCTGTGAGGGAGAACATCGATAAGGGATGAAAAATAGTTTGTAACCATACTGGACAAATGCTGTCTCCTGTCACTTTGAATAGATGCAGCAGTTCCTGTTGTGTCAGCGGTCATTGAAAAATCACTCCACAACCTTGTCAGAAAACCCCTCTGTCCAACGCCACTTCGGATTTCGGCACCTCTAGCACCTCTGTCATGTTGCCCCCTACGGCAAGTGTGAGGACCATCACCGCCTCTGTGTGCTGGGAATGCCTGAACCAAACGGTCTACAAGAGTTGCTTGTTTGGTAGCCAATATTTGCTCAAGGTTCTCATGTGGCATGATGTTTTGCATTTTCCCTTTATAGCGTGGATCCAGGAGGCAGGCCAACCAGTAATCGTCATCGGTCATCATTTTGACAATGCGGGGGTCCCTTTTTAGAATATGCAAAGCATACTCAGCCATGTGGGCCAATGTTCCTGGTGTCAATTCACTGGTCCTGCTGGGTTGAGGAGCACTTTCTTGGAAATCCACATCACAAGTGTCTCGCAAGAAACCTGTACTTGACCTTGCAATGCCACCAGTTTCAAGTGGCCCCTGAGAAGCATCCTCCTCCCATACATAGTCATCCCCACCATCCTCCTCCTCATCCTCTTCGACTGCCACCTCGTCCTGGACAGTTCCCTGACCAGACAATGGCAGACTGTCATTCCCTCCTCCTCGGCTGCAGACGCCAGCTCCTTGATGTGCGTCAAACTTTGCATCAGCAGACGCATAAGTGGGATGCTCATGCTTATTATGGCGTCGTCTGCACTTGCCAGCCGTGTGCATTCCTCGAAACACTGAAGGACTTGCCAGACATCTTGTAGCTTGGACCACTGCACACCAGACAACTCCATGTCTGCTATCCAACTGCCTGCCCGTGTATGCGTATCCTCCCACAAATACATGACAGCACGCCTCTGTTCACACAGCCTCTGAACCATGTGCATTGTGGAGTTCCACCTTGTTGCAACATCGATAATTAGGCAGTGCTGTGGAAGATTGAGCGATCGCTGATGGTTCAGCATACGGCTGGAGTGTACGGGCGACCGGCGGATGTGCGAGCAAAGTCTTCGCACCTTCAGGAGCAGGGCTGGTAACTCCGGATAATTTTTAACAAAGCACTGCACCACCAGGTTCAAAGTGTGAGCCAGGCAAGGTATGTGTTTGAGGTGTGAAAGGGCTATGGCAGCCATAAAATTCCTTCCATTATCACTGACTACCTTGCCTGCCTCAAGATGTACACTGCCCAGCCATGACTGAGTTTCTTGCTGCAAGAACTCGGCCAGAACTTCCGCGGTGTGTCTGTTGTCGCCCAAACACTTCATTTTCAAACACGGCCTGCTGACGCTTCCCACTAGCTGTTCCATAATGGGACACCTCGTGTGCAACACTGGCAGCTGCGGATGGAGTGGTCGTGCGACATTGCTCTGTGGATGAGCTTTCGCTTCTGGAGGAGGAGGAGGAGGAGGAGGTGGGGTGGCGAACGTCTACAGCCAACTGTTTCCTAGATCATGGGCTAGGCAGAACTGTCCCACTATTGCTGTCCCCTGTGGACCCTGCATCCACGACATTAACCCAGTGTGCCGTGATGGACACGTAATGTCCCTGGCCATGCCTACTGGTCCATGCATCTGTTGTGAGGTGCACCTTCCCACTGACAGACTGCCTCAGTGCATGGACAATGCGGTCTTTGACATGCTGGTGGAGGGCTGGGATGGCTTTTCTCGCAAAGAAGTGGCGACAGGGTAGGTCATAGCGTGGTACTGCGTAGGCCATCAGGGCTTTGAAAGCTTCGCTTTCAACCAACCGGTAGGGCATCATCTCTAACGAGATAAGTCTGGCAATGTGGGCGTTCAAACCCTGTGTACACGGATGACAGGATGAGTACTTTTGTTTCCTAACAAGAGTCTCTTCTAGGGTGAGCTGGACTGGAGAGCTGCCTATGGTGGAACTAGCGGTGGTGGTGGTTGTGGACATGGCAGATTGAGAGTGAGTTGGTGATGTTGGCCTACATACAGTGCTTCCTACCAATAACCTTCTGACTCCCTGACTGCTTTGGCCTAGCGACGATCCCTCCACATTTGCTGCTGGTGTCCTAACCGGTGGGCTTACAGTGAGGGAAGCAATGTTGCGGTGCTGACTACCTTCATTCAGACCTGGTGCACCAACGGTACGGGACGTTAGGTAGTTAGTCCAGGCTTGCAAGTGCATGCTGTTTAAATGTCTATGCATGCACGTTGTATTTAAATTGTTAAGAATCTTCCCTCTGCTAAAGGTCTTTGAGCATTTTTTACAGATCACTTTTGACTGATCATTGGGATCTTGGTCAAAAAAATGCCACACTGCACTCTTCCTACTATGGAATTCCTTTTCAGGCATTGCACGCTGTGCAACTTTCACAGGATGGCCACGCTGTCCTAAAACTGGTTTTGTCAAACGTTTTTTGCCTGATACGGGCCTGCCAGATGACAGCTGTTGCGATGCAGATTGGTGCTGCTGTGGATAACCCTCCTCCGCTTCTGAGCTACTGGCAGCACCACCCTCTTCCCCCAATGGCTGCCAATCTGGGTCAACAACTGGGTCATCTATCACCTCCTCCTCCTCAATGTCATGTGCACCTTCCTCAGTGTCACCGTGTAAGGTGCTATAGCGTTCGGGACAGGGCACCATAGTCTCATCAGGGTCAGTTTCTGGCTCAGCAAACTGCAAGGGCAATGTAGTGATCTGACTCAATGGAACAGCATCACAATCTAGCTGTGGCTGTGCATCAGTGCACTCCATGTCCGGTTCTTCTAGTAATGGGCAGGGTACAATTTCCCTTTCTAACCCAGGCACAGTATGTGTAAAGAGCTCCATGGAGTAACCTGTTGTGTCGCCTGACGCATCCTTCACTTTTGGTTTGGGAGAAGGACACAAAGAAACGTCTTGTTCCTGACCGGGAGCATCCACTGACGACTGGCTGCTGTGACATTTTGAACTTTGGGAAGAGGAGGCCAAAGAGCTAGAGGCTGAGTCAGCAAGGAAAGCCAAAACTTTTTCCTGCTGCTCTGGCTTTAAAAGCTGTTTTCCTATTCCCAGGTAAGGGAGCCTTCGAGGCCTTGCGTAGCCAGACGATGACACAGGCTCAACACCTCCAGCCTTAGGTGCTACTGTGCTTTTGCCACTACCACCAGATGCAGCACCACCATCAGTACCAGGTGACAACCCCCACCCACGGCCTCTTCCACCAGACTTCCTCATTTTTGGGGGGGAGACACAGAACCACAACTCTGGCCCTGTGGTATAACAGTAAACTATGAACGTGGCAGAAAGTGGCTGCCTGATATATACGACACACTAGCAGTACAGCTGAATATACACTGTGTGCAAATTTTAATCTCCCCTTTTTTTGGGGGGAGACACAGAACCACAACTCTGGCCCAGTGGTATAACAGTAAACTATGAACGTGGCAGAAAGTGGCTGCCTGATATATATGACACACTAGCAGTACAGCAGAATATACACTGTGTGCAAATTTTAATCACCCTTTTTTTGGGGGGGAGACACAGAACCACAACTCTGGCCCAGTGGTATAACAGTAAACTATGAATGTGGCAGAAAGTGGCTGCCTGACATATACGACACACTAGCAGTACAGCAGAATATACACTGTGTGCAAATTTTAATCTCCCTTTTTTTTGGGGGGAGACACAGAACCACAACTCTGGCCCAGTTGTATAACAGTAAACTATGAACGTGGCAGAAAATGGCTGCCTGATATATACGACACACTAGCAGTACAGCAGAATATACACTGTGTGCAAATTTTAATCTCCATTTTTTTGGGGGGGAGACACAGAACCACAACTCTGGCCCAGTGCTATAACAGTAAACTATGAATGTGGCAGAAAGTGGCTGCCTGATATATACGACACACTAGCAGTACAGCAGAATATACACTGTGTGCGAATTTTAATCTCCCTTTTTTTGGGGGGGAGACACAGAACCACAACTCTGGCCCAGTGGTATAACAGTAAACTATGAACATGGCAGAAAGTGGCTGCCTGATATATACAACACACTAGCAGTACAGCAGAATATACACTGTGTGCGAATTTTATTCTCCCTTTTTTTGGGGGGGAGACACAGAACCACAACTCTGGCCCAGTGGTATAACAGTAAACTATGAATGTGGCAGAAAGTGGCTGCCTGATATATACGACACACTAGCAGTACAGCTGAATATACACTGTGTGCAAATTTTAATCTCCCTTTTTTTTGGGGGGAGACACAGAACCTCAACTCTGGCCCAGTGGTATAACAGTAAACTATGAATGTGGCAGAAAGTGGCTGCCTGATACATACGACACACTAGCAGTACAGCAGAATATACACTGTGTGCAAATTTTAATCTCCCTTTTTTTTGGGGGGAGACACAAAACCACAACTCTGGCCCAGTGGTATAACAGTAAACTATGAATGGGGCAGAAAGTGGCTGCCTGATATATACGACACACTAGCAGTACAGCAGAATATACACTGTGTGCAAATTTTAATCTCCCTTTTTTGGGGGGGAGACACAGAACCACAACTCTGGCCCAGTGGTATAACAGTAAACTATGAATGTGGCAGAAAGTGGCTGCCTGATATATACGACACACTAGCAGTACAGCAGAATATACACTGTGTGCGAATTTTAATCTCCCTTTATTTGGGGGGGAGACACAGAACCACAACTCTGGCCCAGTGGTATAACAGTAAACTATGAACGTGGCAGAAAGTGGCTGCCTGATATATACGACACACTAGCAGTACAGCAGAATATACACTGTGTGAGAATTTTATTCTCCCTTTTTTTGGGGGGGAGACACAGAACCACAACTCTGGCCCAGTGGTATAACACAACACTATGAACGTGCCAGAAAGTGGCTGGAATTATTATTTTAAAAAAATAAATAAAAATAACAAGCTCCCTACAATGAGCTCAGGACAAGTATGGCAGCAATAAAAAGGACTGCTGAACACAAAAATGTGGACAAATAAACAAGATAGGTAACTGTGCAGAAAGGAGCAACAGGAATTTTGCTTTTAAAAAAGCAGTTGGTTTGCACAGCACCGTGCACACAGCTATGCAGCTGCTGCACTAAAATACGACCTCCACTGTCCCTGCACAAAAAGGTGGTGTGGGACAGTGAAAATCGCTCCAGCACAAGCAGTTTGGGGGTTTATATTTCCTCCCTAACTCTGTCCCTGCTTCTGACTAACTGCAGCAACACCTCTCCCTATGCTCAGATCGGTAGAAGTAAGATGGCGGTCGGCGTGCACGCCCCTTTATATCCCCTGTGACACCGCAGACAGCAAGCCAATCACTGCCATGCCCTTCTCTAAGATGGTGGGGACAGAGACCTATGTCATCACGCTGCCCACACTCTGCGTCCTCCTTCATTGAATGAAAAACGGCAGTGACAGCGTCATATGAAACGCGACTTTGGCGCTCTGATCGTGTACCGCATGGCCGATCCCACACTAGGATCGGTTCGGGTTTCATGAAACCCGACTTTGCCTAAAAGTCGCCGATTTATGAAAATGACCGATCCGTTTCGCTCAACCCTACTTATAACCATGTGATATTTCAGTTTTTCTTTTTTAAAAAAATTTGCTAAAAATTTCTTCATTTCTGATATTTTTCAGTCAAGATGGGGTGCAGAGTGTATATAATGAGAAATAAATGAACTTTTTTGAATTTACCAAATGGCTGCAATGAAACGAATAGTGGAAAATTTAAACGGGTCTGAATACTTTAAGTACCCAATGTTTGTGCAATATAATCCTTATAATTTGTTACAACTAACCACAGTTAATAATAATAATAATAATAATAATAATAATAATAATAATAACTATTATTATTATTATTAATAATTTATATAGCACCATTCATGACATGGTGCTGTACATGAGAAGGTGTTACATACAAATTACAGTAAACAAAATAACAATAACTGACTTATACAGAGGGAAGAGGACCCTGCCCTAGCGGGCTTACAATCTGCAGCCCTCAGCTGTCTGCTTTCCCTTAGCTGTTAATTAAAAATCAGGGGGAAAGCACATTTTTTCATTTATTACTAATAAAAATAAATAGAAAAAAATATGTGTGGTCCTCCCTATTTTTAACAATCAGCTGAGGGAAAGCCGACAGCTGGGGACTGATGTTAATATTCTGGGAACTGGCCAATATCCATAAATATTCTTAGGCTATAAATATCAGCTCACAGCTGTTTGATTAGCCTTTACTGCTTATTAGTTATTATTATTACAGCGTAATACGGCTGAGTGCAATGCGATAAAAAATCGCATAGCACTCGGTCCAATGTTAATCTATAGGGAAGCTCCTATTATCCTTTTTTTCTCGGCCGTATTCAGGAGCCGAGTGAAATTGCAGCATGCTGCGATTGTCAGCGTATCTCGGCCGAGAATCGCCAATGCAAGTCTATGGGTGCGAGAAAAAATCGGATTCCACACGGACCATGCGTGTGAATTGCGAGAAATACAGACTTCTCCATGTGACAGGAAATTGAATCATCCATTATCAGGAAGCTTTGGCATGCAAATTTCTTGGCCACGCTGAAGAGCAAACCAGGAAGCACGCCTCCACGGAATGTAGCAGCATGGCCAGACATATAAATGTAGAGATGCTGATAGCTCTGGTACATGATAGACCAGAATTATGGGACCAACGCGACGCACATTATGCGGACCGTGCACGTAAAGATGCAGCATGGAGGGCAATCTGTCTCTGCATGTTCTCCGATTTTGATGAGCGACCTCATGAGGTGCAGCAAGAAATTTGTAAGTACCATTCTTTACCAAAATATCTTAAAAATTGCCTTCATGAGAAAAATTACCATGAACGCATCATATGTGATGTGGTTATTAGTGAGGTTACAGTTAAACTCTTGTTTGCGGATGCGAAATCAGCAACATGACACCCAAATATGTAGTTACATTTACTAGCAATAGTCCTTTTATATAGGACAAAGGGACATTTATTTCCCTCTAGGCTCCAGGGCCCGTGTGCGATTGCAAACCCTGTACCTGTTGGAGTTATGTGCTTGATAGTTAAAACAATTCTTGTGTTTCTTTGCAGTGAATGATGTCAATAGATGCTGGCGGAGTTGCAGGGACCAATACCGGCGTGAACGTCAACTTTTTGGGCGTAGTGGTGATGCAGCCCCCCAAAAAAAGAAAATATGTCTCATTTGAGCTTCTTAATTTTCTTGCACCAGTGATGGAGCTCAGACCGTAAGTGCATGCATGTCCAAAAATTTAAAACACATGTTGTAACGTCAATATGTGTTTTAAACAAGTTTTTATTTATTTTTGGATTACCAGAACAGAGTCAAACCTTACAGAAAGGGAGACTGCATCTGACTCCGAAGTGGTGATTGACCCCGTTGGGGAAGCTGCTGAAGTGGCTGGGCCATCTGCCCCACCAACAGCCAGCAACCAACCACCAGCACCACCAGCAGCAGCATCTTCTGCCACAGAGGAGGCCAAATCCAGAGGTTGAGGAAGGGGCCCACAGCAGCAGTCCAACCTTGGCTCTGGATACTTCACCACAGCCTTCTACAAGACCACACCTTGGGCGGTGCAGAAGGGTGCCTTCTACCACTGCCACCAGGAGGCAAGTGGATACAGGGGTGTTGGACTATTTGTCCAATTTGACTATTTGCGTACTTCCTCAGTCTTACCCGCTACTTGCGTCCCATTCCACGCTCGCTCAGGCTGCGGACCAGAGGTTGTCTACAAATAGTGGTAGATGCGGCAACACCCCCAAACAACCCTACTCCTGTGTTTAACTATCTTGAAAGTTGGCAAATGTAATCTAACAACCTTCTTGCAGTGCAAGACCTTCCACAGGAACAAACAGAACCAGTTGCAGCAGCACCCCCGCCACATATTGCACCACAGCCACAACCACAGCCTGCCCAAACCCACCAACAAACACAACCTAGGCCAATGTATGAGTATCCAGCACCTGCCGAATCTGGCCCCTTGAGCAGACACATGTTTGGAGGCTGGTCCCAACATGTGTCTGCTCAACATGGCCATATTGGGGGGTATGACCAAATGGGTCAATCCAGTTTACAGGAGTTAATGCACTTCTACCCTCAGCAACAATTTTCCCCTCATACACAGGTTAGATCCTTGCAACAAAATCCTCCATATATATCTGGCATACCACAGGTTGACAGTCAGGTTGGTCAACCACCTAGGCCAAGTTCCGCACATGCTGGCCAAGCGCCATCACCACCCCAACCTACCAGAACCTGTAATTTGTTTGTAATAATTATTTGGCTGCCATTGACGGTGTTTTGGGTGTAAGGTTATTTGTGTCCTTGGCATGTTATGCTTTATTGTTTGCTCTGGTTAATATGCCTAAAATGACATATGACGTCAATATGTTTTTGGCTACTATATAAATGTTTTGAGCAGTAAAAACGTTTTTTTAAATCAATGAGTGTCATGTATTGTTAGGACTACATACATTATGTGAATACTTAAAAAAAATTATAATTTTTTGTTTAAAAACATACAACTCAATTCAAACAGGAACATTAGTCTATTTATTAAGTTAGAAGAGAAAACAAATTAGATAGAAACAGCATTGTCTTGAAAGACAGTCGATCCCTCTGGTGAAACAAAAAAATTTGCTAAGACATCACAAACTTTTATGCCAGAGGGGCTGACGAAGGAGGAACACGTGTAGTTGACAAGACAGTATTTGCAGATTCAACTTCACCATCAGCAGATGATGGACAATCATGGTATCTTGTAAAGTTGTGAAGAACAACACATGCTTTTATCATGAAATTGACATTGCCTTCACTCAGTTGAATTGGGGACTGCAGTACCCGCCATTTTGCACTGAGAATGCCAAAGGAACACTCTACCAGACAGCGTTCGTGGGAAAGACGCAAATTAAAAACTCGCCGCCGGTAGTCCATGCCTCTCCATGGATAGGGCCTCATGATGTTCCTTGATAATTGAAACGCCTCAACATACACCAACACAAGCAGGGACTCTACTGCATTGATTGGTGATTGCCACCTGTTTTAGGGCCCTTAAATACTATTTTTGATGATGATTTAAATTACTTTCAGGTTAAAAAAGTTATATGTCCATTTTGCAAGCTGGCGAGAAAATCTTGCCAAACGGATGCCATACGGATAGTTTGATGCAAGGAAAATTGCATTGCACTGCACACGGATCACTGTTAAGAAACATTTGTGCGATTCTCGTGTAACACAGACCAATTTTTTATATGTTGTGTGTGACTCCGGCCTTATAGTGGAAATAAACCCCAAAATGATGTAGAGTCCCCCCTGTATTCAATAACCAGCAAAGGCCAAACAAACAGCTGTGAACCGATATTAACCCCCTCAAGCCCCAAGGGAAGTTTGCACGTTAATGACCGGGCCAATTTTTACAATTCTGACCACTGTCCCTTTATGAGGTTATAACTCTGGAGCGCTTCAACGGATCCCGGTGATTCTGACACTGTTTTCTCATGACATATTGTACTTCATGATAGTTGTAAAATTTCATTGATATTAACTGCGTTTATTTGTGAAAAAAACGGAAATTTGGCGAAAATTTTGGAAATTTCGCAATTTTCCAACTTTGAATTTTTATGCAATTAAATCACAGAGATATGCCGCATAAAATACTTAATAAGTAACATTTCCCACATATCTACTTTACATCAGCACAATTTATTAACCAGAATTTTTTTTGTTTGGGAGTTATAAGGGTTAAAAGTTTACCAGCAATTTCTCATTTTTACAACATCATTTTTTTTTAGGGACCACATCTCATTTGAAGTCATTTTTACGGGTCTATATGATAGAAAATAACCAAGTGTGACACCATTCTAAAAACTGCACCCCTCACGGTGCTCAAAACCACATTCATGAAGTTTATTAACCCTTCAGGTGTTTCACAGGAATTTTTGGAATGTTTAAATAAAAATGAACATTTAACTTTTTTTCACAAAAAATTTAATTCAGCTCCAATTTGTTTTATTTTACCAAGAGTAACAGGAGAAAATGGACCCCAAAAGTTGTTGTACAATTTGTCCTGAGTATGCCAATACCCCATATGTGGGGGTAAACCACTGTTTGCGTGCATGGCAGAGCTCGGAAGCAAAGGAGCGCCATTTCACTTTTCAATGCAAAATTGCCTGGAATTGAGATGGGAAGCCATGTTGCGTTAGGAGAGCCCTTGATGTGCCTAAACATTGAAACCCCCCAAAAATGACACCATTTTGGAAAGTAGACCCCCTAAGGAACTTTTCTAGATGTGTGGTGAGCACTTTGACCCATTAAGTGATTCACAGAAGTTTATAATGCAGAGCCATAAGAAATCATATTTTTTCACAAAAATGATCTTTTCGCCCCCAATTTCATATTTTCCCAAGAGTAAGAGAAGAAATTGGACCCCAAAAGTTGTTCTACAATTTGTCCTGAGTACGCTGATACCCCATATGTGGGGGTAAACCACTGTTTGGGCGCATGGCAGAGCTCAGAAGGAAAGGAAATCCGTTTGACTTTTCAATGCAAAATTTACAGGAATTGAGATGGGACGCCATGTTGCGTTTGGAGAGCCAATGATGTGCCTTGTCAGGACTCTGAACATTTTTTATTACCTTTTTGTGCATTACTGCCCTTTTCCAAGATGGCGTCTTTGGTCTCATGTGTACTGTGTCTTCCTGCTATAAAACTCCACCCCAGCCTTCAGTCTGTGCTAGAGTATTCTGCCTTGCATGCAGCTCCTGACATCTGGTGACTTCCTGGCTATATACCTGCTCCTGAGAACCTGTGGGGTTATCCTGCTACTCTGCTCTGAGTTCCTGCTGCATACACCAGTTCCAGTAATCCTCCTTCATCTGCTGCTCGTGTTTGCTTCCATCTGCATTTGCTGGACATGTAAGCTGTTTCTGCTCTGCAAGAACCTGAGACTATTACCCAGACCTACCTGGTTGAGCTAAGATATTATTTGAACTGCCTTCTAAGCATATCTATCAGTGTTGTGGACTAAGCAAGGACTTATTCGTGTCAAGTATCCTCAAGAATAATTGTGCTTCATAGACTTTCTGCGTGATTGCTTTTTCCTCTGAAGTTTCCTATAGACTGCTGAGCTGTATTTGATATTTGCACCAAGTGTTGTGGACTTGAGTTTCTCTCTGCACCTGTTTGAATCACCGTGTGATAATATAGACTTTACCACTTATAAAACTGTGTCCTGTAGTTGTCTAGTTCCACGCAAAGAGTCTCCTGAGTTATCCCCTATAATTATTACAGGATACTCTAGCCTAAAAAAAAAAAAGGAGACTGCTGGAACAATGACTGCAGAAAGCAGACTAGAGCACATGTTTTCCATAATTAGATCACTGCAGAAAGATGTGGAAGGTCTGCAAAAGAAGTTTGGAAGCTTTGAACTCAATCAACAAGTGTTTGGACAGACTTTGCAGGGCTTAAGCACCCGCATGGCAGCCCAGGAAAACAAACTTGCTGGCATAGAGTCCCAGTATGGATGGGCTTTTCAGGACATAAGCACGGCCAATAGAAGCACAAGCGACTTTTCCCTCTGGGCAACCGCCACCAGCTAGCCCACCTAAGTTGCCCCCATTCAGATTTAACGGTGATCGTGACAAATTTCGTGGCTTTGTGAATCAATGTATGCTATATTTTGATGTGCATGCTGACCATTTTCCTAATGATAGATCCAAAGTATTGTGTGTAATAATGCTGCTGACCGCACGAGCGCTCGCCTGGGCGAATCCGATGATTGAGTCTCGTGACCCACGGTTAAATAACTTGGATGATTTCTTGACCGCTATGGCATTAATGTTTGATGATCCTAATCGCTGTGCAACCGCTGAATCTGCTTTATTGTCTTTACGCCAGGCAAAACATTCTGTTATTGAGTATGCTACTGAATTCAGGAGATTAGCGGTAGATGCCAATTGGGACAGTTATGCACAATTGCCTATTTTTAAAAGGGGTCTGTCTAGTATTGTAAAAGATGAACTAGCTCGCTCTGAGTCACCACAAGAGCTAGAGACATTTATACAGCATTGTGTGCGCATTGACATTCGCCTTACTGAGCGTAGGCAGGAGAAGTTTTCTGCATATAACCGTATTTCTACCTTTTCCCTTCCTTCCAAAGAGCCTGCAGGTAAAACATCTCAAGAGGTGGAGGAGGTGCCCATGCAAATTGATTCCGTTCAGAGGCGCGAGATCAATGAGCGCTGGGAGCATCGCCTTCGTGAAAGTCTATGTTTCTACTGCGGCCAGTCTGACCACTTCTTGATCAATTGTCCAAGTGTCCTAGATGGCCTAACAAGGTGCTAGCAGCAGTAGGGCAGTATGACAACTGTGATGATGAATCTGACATCTCTGAATGTAGCCTGCCTTTAAACACTGTATTCCATTCACTTTCTATGACTTCACCCCCCAAGGAGCTTAAGGAAAAGAACTCTCACTGTTCTCTCCCTATTAAGATCCTGTGTTCAGGACAGTGGATTTCCAGTGCAGCTATGATTGACTCTGGTGCAGGTGGCAATTTCATGGATATCGCATTTGCCAAGGAACATGGTATTGAAATTCAGCAAAGAGATTCTCCAATTACCATGGAAACAGTGGATGGGTCACCTTTAATCTCTGGGCCTGTGGATCAGGAGACCGTACCCCTTGACATTTTGTTGGAGCCTAATCATCAGGAGCAACTTTCTTTCTTGCTAATTTCTTCTCCTCATTTTCCTGTGATTTTAGGCATTCCTTGGCTGCGTTCTCAGAACCCAATTAACAACTGGGAGACCAAGGAGCAGGGCCGTATTTAGGGTTTCTGCTGCACTAGGCACTTTTAGTGCTGCCCCCCCCCCTCTTTGGTGAGTATGACACTATTGGCAGTGACTTTAGCAAGAATCGCTGATGTGAAAGTCGCCTTTTGCAGCAAATCCAGCAATTTTTCTGCATGTGCCACGTAACGGATCACTTACGGCAACACTGCGTTCAGCCTCATTCATTCCCTATGGGATTTGCGGCACTTATGATCTGGCAAATGTGGTACCATACCTCCCAACTTTTGAAGAAGGGAAGGAGACAAAGTGTGCGGCGCGCTATGCGCGCCGCGGCAAATTTTAGGCCACGCCTCTGACCACACCCATTTCACAACTAGTCACACCCATATCCACGTCCCAACCACAGCCATTTAGCACTGCTGATCACACTGTTTTATATACAATAATTATAAACGAAAAAATATGGCCACAGTGCTCCATACTGTATAACGGCCACACATGATGCTCCATACTGTATAACGGCCACACATGATGCTCCATACTGTATAACGGCCACACATGATGCTCCATACTGTATAACGGCCACACATGATGCTCCATACTGTATAACGACCACACATGATGCTCCATACTGTATAATGGCCACACATGATGCTCAATACTGTACAATGGCCACACAGTTCTCCATGATACTGTATAATGACCCCCCCTCCTGTATGCATGGCTCATATTCCGCCCCTATATGCATGGCTCACGCTCCCCCCGTATGCATGGCTCATATTCACCCCCCCATGCATGGCTCATATTCACCCCCCCCGTATGCATGGCTCATATTCACCCCCCCCGTATACATGGCTCATATTCACCCCCCCGTATACATGGCTCATATTCACCCCCCCTGTATGCATGGCTCATATACACCCCCCCCTGTATGCATGGCTCATATACACCCCCCCCTATATGCATGGCTCATATACACCCCCCCTGTATGCATGGCTCATATACACCCCCCCCTGTATGCATGGCTCATATACACCCCCCCTGTATGCATGGCTCATATACACCCCCCCTGTATGCATGGCTCATATACACCCCCCCCTGTATGCATGGCTCATATACACCCCCTCTGTATGCATGGCTCATATACACCCCCCCCTGTATGCATGGCTCATATACACCCCCCCTGTATGCATGGCTCATATACACCCCCCCCTGTATGCATGGCTCATATACACCCCCCCTGTATGCATGGCTCATATACACCCCCCCTGTATGCATGGCTCATATACACCCCCCCGTATGCATGGCTCATATACACCCCCCCCCTGTATGCATGGCTCATATTCACCCCCCCCGTATGCATGGCTCATATTCACCCCCCTCCCCTGTATGCATGGCTCATATTCACCCCCCCCCCTGTATGCATGGCTCATCTCCCCCTCCCTGTATGCATGGTGGCTCTGGCTTATCTTCCATCCCCCCCTGTATGTGTGGCTCATCTCCCATCCCCCCCTGTATGTGTGGCTCATCTCCCATCCCCCCCCTGTATGCATGCATGGTGGCTCTGGCTCGTCATCTCCCATCCCCCATGCGTGGCTCATCGGCAGCCTGCCCCGCCGCTCCCCATCTATCTTGTGGCTGCCGCCTGCCGGGCTCCCCGATCCTCCTCCTTCATCCTCCCCGGCTCCCCCCGTCCCTGGCTGTCATCATACTCACCTGGCTGTGTCACCTCACACCGCGCACGGCGCGCAGAAGAACGGGATCCTCCACCTCTGTGCTGTGTCCCGGTGCAGCACCCTCGTCGTCCTGTATGAGCGGTCAGGTGGTACCGCTGATTTAAGGTCATGACCTTAATCAGCGGTACCATGTGACCGCTCACACAGCGAGGGTGCAGTCACTGAGAGCAGACCAGGCGTCGCTGGAGCAGGTGAGGTGAGTATGCATCAATCATAGTGTGTATGGGCAAGGAGGCAGCGGCGGGGGGGCGGCGGTGGCGGCGAGGGGGGGTGGCGGCGAGGGGGGGGGAGGGGCTTAAGCCTTTAGGTGACCCCGGCCGGACCGGACTTTGCATTAAAAAAAAAAAAAAAAAGAGCACACACACCTGCTCAGGTGCCGCCCCCCCCGCATGGCCCCGCCCTAGGCACGTGCCCTCAAGTGCCTAGTGGCAAATACGGCCCTGCCAAGGAGATTATCTTTCCAACAAGGAGCAACTCAGCGTTAACAGAAGCTGTCCCTGGTCCACGGCTACGGAACCACATGTACAGGTATTTTCTTTACCTCCATCATATAAAGAGTTCTCTGACATCTGTGACAAGAAATAAATATGACACAAAAACATGGTAAACACAGTAATCTGAAATGTAAACAATAAATCCCTATTAATATACCATGTTACTAATAATAGGACTATAAGGCCTATCACCAAATACCACATAGATAGCAACAAAAAAGATGATCAAAAGGCCATATTTGAAATAAAACCACAAAGTTTATTTAGAAACATTATATAAAAACATATTACCATGGTGTATACAAGGAGGGACAAAAAGCACCCATTGCACACTATCTCCCATAAACACGCACAGCCACGGGATTTATATGGCAACAAAAGTAATTAAAATACTACTTTAGGCAATACCAAGGGGTAGACACTTAGTGTATTTTTTACATTTACAATCCTATGTAATAATGCCACCACCCCGGACATTTACCCGGACATTTACATCCATCCCCACAACCAATATCTTACTCGGCTATAAAGCCCCATAATGCTTGGCAAGTGCCCGGATGATTACCTGTTCAAGATTGTGGTGGATGTGTCGCCAATACCCGAGGTCGCCAATACCCGCTCCGACTCCTTTTTCAAGGGGCCGTGACATGCACACAATGTCTCCATGTTTTATACTGACCGGCTGTTGCAGAGACACCGCACAGCCGGAAGTGACGTTCCTACCTCCGGATGTGACGCGTGCGGTTGCCCAGTCAACGGCAACGCCAGCAAGCGTCGGCGTCACCACGAGGGCGGGGCCAGGGCGGGCCCCTGACTCGCATACAGACGCCGAGGGCAAGCGGGCACGGCAGTGAGTGGACACGGCACGCATCAGAGGGAGGAACTAGGAGGCAACTCATACAATCCAGACGCCCCTCATAATACACAACCATAGTGGAACAGACAAGTGTGGTATATACAATTATCCAAACCTACAACATCACACAAACCCAGTGAGGAAAACACAGCGGCATAAATACATAATATGACATAAGCTTTATATCGTTGAAGGTATCCAGAATAGCATTTCCTCCAAAGCATATGTCCAATTCTTTGCCGTTCCACACACTTGCCCAGAAGAACAGTATGTACATGAGATGAATGTTACTAAAAGGAGTAATGATGTGCAATAACAAATTGTATTGTGGTACCGTGTTAGCCAGAAAAATCGATGTGAATACTTTTCTGCCCAATGATGACAGAAGTATTCTAGGAGTGATACCTTTATTGGCTAACCAGAAAATAATATGTTTGCATATTATTTTCTGGTTAGCCAATAATGGTATCACTCCTAGAATACTTCTGTCATCATTGGGCAGAAAAGTATTCACATAAAAGGAGTAATAAAACAAATAAATAAGACACAACAACATAATATTAAAAAATATCAATTATCATATATGGCAATAGTAGCAAATGGGATTAGATACTAGGCTGTGGCTACAGGAAGGGGGCATAACTAATGTTTTCATTGAGTCCAGATGGATGGACTGTGCCCAAAGTCCATATCCACCTGGACTCTAGTTGGGCCAACCTTTTAGTCATATTCCCCCCACGGATGTCCATGTCAAGCATATCAATCCCCCTACATCTCAGGAGGTCCCCGTTACAGCCGTGGTACCGTCTAAAATGACGTGGAATCGTTTTTAATGCTGTGACATCCTCCACTGTTGCCGCCGCCACAATACCCAAAATATGTTCACGGATCCTAATTTTTAATGGCCTGGTGGTCATGCCAACATAAATCTTCCGGCATGGGCATACCGCATAATAGATCACATACCTGCTATTACAAGTGATCCGCTTTTTAATCGAGAATGTGCGTGACCCTTCCTGATTTTCAAATTTATCTATTCGATCAATGTTGGTACACGCCACACACCGGTTACATGGAAAACATCCATTAGATGTTTTAGCCTGATCCAAAAATGTATTACCAGGCATACCAGTGTAGTGGCTGCAGACCAAGTGAACCCTCAGATTTCTAGATCTTCGGGCTGCAATGGCTGCCTTCTCTGGTAGAAATCTCAAGATCACTGGATCCGCTTTTAGGATATGCCATGACTTATTTAGTATCCCTCTCATTAGACCAAATTGAGAATGGTAATCTGTCACAAATCTCACCAAATCCTGACTATTATTCACTGTTTGTTTTGGGCCATAAAGAAGGGCATCTCTGGATGCATATTTAGCCCTGTTAAAGGCCCTCTTAATCATGCGGTTACTAAAGCCGCGTTCCTGAAGTCTCTGCTTGAGGTCATCTGCTTGTTTGTAAAATTCCTCATTACTTGAACATAATCTACGTAAGCGGAGAAATTGTCCGGTGGGGACTGATTGGATCATGTGACCCTGGTGGGAGGAGGTCGCATGCAACAACATGTTCGTTGAGGTGGGCTTGCGAAAAATATTCCTTTGCACCTCCCCTTTCTCATCTCTCTGAAGTAGGACATCCAAAAATTTGTCAAATGGTTTTTGAATCATATTTATATGTAATGAATATATTTAATCGATTGTCGTTAAGAGATGACATAAATGTTCCAAGATCTTCCTTTGCTCCCTGCCAGATCAGTAATATGTCATCGATGTACAGCGTCCACGAAAGGACACGGCACATCGGCGACGACTGATCCGGCAGGGAGAGGTCCCTCTCCCACAGCCCCAGGAACAGATTGGCGTAAGCCGGGGCGAAAGAGGCCCCCATCGCTGTCCCCTGGAACTGCAGGAAGAAGGACCCCTTAAACACAAAGAAATTGTGTGTTAATGTGAACCTCAATAATTCAACAACCAGCTTTTGAATGTCCACAGGAAGATTAGACATGCTTAAAAAGACCTCCATAGCATGAATCCCATCCTCATGCCTGATACTAGTATATAGGGATTCCACGTCCCCAGTCACAAATATCATGTCATCATCAAGTTGTAAGCCGTCCACTCTCCTCAACAATTCACCCGTATCTTTCAAAAATGATGGCAACCCCTCCACAATAGGTTGCAGCTTGGAGTCTATCCAGCGATTTACGTGTTCAAGATAATTACCCCTTCCTGAAATAATTGGGCGTCCAGGGGGAGTCTGTGCGTCCTTATGAATTTTTGGTAGTAGGTAAAAGGTAGGAATAGTGGGTTCTGGTACAATCAAGGCACATACTGTTCTTCTGGGCAAGTGTGTGGAACGGCAAAGAATTGGACATATGCTTTGGAGGAAATGCTATTCCGGATACCTTCAACGATATAAAGCTTATGTCATATTATGTATTTATGCCGCTGTGTTTTCCTCACTGGGTTTGTGTGATGTTGTAGGTTTGGATAATTGTATATACCACACTTGTACTTGTCTGTTCCACTATGGTTGTGTATTATGAGGGGCGTCTGGATTGTATGAGTTGCCTCCTAGTTCCTCCCTCTGACGCGTGCCATGTCCACTCACTGCCGCGCCCGCTTGCCCTCGGCGTCTGTATGCGAGTCAGGGGCCCGCCCTGGCCCCGCCCTCGTGGTGACGCCGACGCTTGCTGGCGTTGCCGTTGACTGGGCAACCGCACGCGTCACATCCGGAGGTAGGAACGTCACTTCCGGCTGTGCGGTGTCTCTGCAACAGCCGGTCAGTATAAAACATGGAGACATTGTGTGCATGTCACGGCCCCTTGAAAAAGGAGTCCGAAACGCGCGTCGGGGCGGGTATTGGCGACCTCGGGTATTGGCGACACATCCACCACAATCTTGAACAGGTAATCATCCGGGCACTTGCCAAGCATTATGGGGCTTTATAGCCGAGTAAGATATTGGTTGTGGGGATGGATGTAAATGTCCGGGTAAATGTCCGGGGTGGTGGCATTATTACATAGGATTGTAAATGTAAAAAATACACTAAGTGTCTACCCCTTGGTATTGCCTAAAGTAGTATTTTAATTACTTTTGTTGCCATATAAATCCCGTGGCTGTGCGTGTTTATGGGAGATAGTGTGCAATGGGTGCTTTTTGTCCCTCCTTGTATACACCATGGTAATATGTTTTTATATAATGTTTCTAAATAAACTTTGTGGTTTTATTTCAAATATGGCCTTTTGATCATCTTTTTTGTTGCTATCTATCTGTGAGAAGAAGAATGCAGATCAGCTTCCTCCACACAGGCATTATGACTGTCCCATTGAGTTGCTTCCTGGGGCAGCTATTCCTTTTGGTAACGTATACCCTTTGGCGGCACCTGAGCTTCAAGCCTTAAAGGAGTATATTGATGAAAATCTGTCCAAAGGCTTCATACATCCTTCTTCCTCACCAGCAGGGGCACCTATCTTTTTTGTAAAGAAGAAGGATGGGACCCTGAAACCCTGTGTTGACTATCGGGAACTCAATAAGGTAACCGTACGAAACCGTTACCCTTTGCCTCTGATTCCCAAATTACTGGAAAGAGTCCGCCATGCTAAGGTGTTCTCTAAACTGGATCTTCGTGGGGCTTATAATTTGGTGCGTATTTGTCCAGGGGATGAGTGGAAGACAGCATTCAGATGCCGGTATGGACACTTTGAATCTCTTGTGATGCCCTTCGGGCTTTGTAACGCCCCTGCTACATTTCAACACCTTGCTAGTGACATTTTCAGAGATTTGCTGGACCAGTTTGTAGTGATCTATTTGGACAATATACTAATCTTTTCTGACTCTCTACAGGAACATGAAGAACATGTCAAAACTGTTTTAAGACGTCTGAAAGAGAACCATCTGTATATTAAGCCGGAGAAATGCGAGTTCCATCGTTCTGAGATACAGTTCTTAGGTTATATCATCTCTCCCCAGGGGCTGAACATGGAATTTGGTAAGATTCAGGCTATCCTTGACTGGCCGGTACCCAAGAATGTTAAGGAGGTCCAACGTTTTATTGGTTTTGCAAATTTCTACAGACGCTTCATTCGAAATTTTTCTTATATTGTCCTTCCCATTACTTCCTTGACAAAGAAGGAAAAGCCCTTTAAGTGGTCATCACAGGCTCAAGAAGCTTTTGATCGGCTTAAGATCTGTTTCACATCAGCACCGCTGTTGATACACCCAGATGCAACACTTTCTTTCATTGTGGAGGTGGACGCTTCTGATAATGCTTTGGGAGCTATTCTCTCCCAAAGAACTGGAGAGAAGGGTCTGCTACATCCTTGTGCTTTCTTTTCCCATAGACTAACCTCAGCAGAGAAGAATTACGATGTGGGAGACAAGGAATTGCTGGCTATTATTGCGGCTTTCAAAGAATGGAGGCATCATCTGCAAGGACAACAGATCATAGTGCTAACTGACCATCACAATTTAGAGTTCCTTAGATCCGCTAGATGTCTTTCTCCTCGTCAGGCTCGTTGGAACTTATTTTTAAATCAATTTAACTTTGCTATCTCGTACCATCCAGGTTCTCATAATGGGAAGGCTGATGCTTTATCCCGAATCCATGCTGCGGATTCCGTACCTGGAGCCCTGTCCAAGACCATTCTATCTGATGCCAATTTCATCGGAGTTATCCACGATCAGGACTTGTGGAAGGAGTGCAGGGAGGCCTATGATGTTGATGTATTTCTGGCCAACCCACCTGTGGATATTAATCTTGTCTTTAAGGGTGGCATGTGGTTCAGAGATCGACGTATCTACGTCCCTGAGGTCATCCGTCTGCAGATCCTCAAGTTGGTACATGACTCCAAGTTGGCTGGTCACAGGGGGGTACAGAAGACACAAGAGTTCCTGAGCTGATTCTTCTGGTGGCCAACTTGCCTGAAGGATACCAAGGACTATGTTCTCTCTTGCGAGGTATGTGCTCGTTACAAGACTCCTCATGTGGCACCTACGGGTCTTCTACAACCATTACCTGTTCTGTCCCGCGCTTGGGGCTCTATATCAATGGACTTTATTGTGGAGCTGCCTACATCGGGGGCCATGAATACAATCATGGTGGTAGTTGATCGCCTGACTAAAGCTGCTCATTTTGTTCCGTGCACCGGCCTCCCCTCAGCTAAAGATACAGTGAACTTGGTTATACAGAATGTCTTTCGGTTGCATGTGGTTCCGGATGAGATCATCTCTGACCGTGGATTGCAGTTCACTTCAAGATTCTGGAAGGGGCTTTGCTCTGCACTCAATATTAATGTCTGTCTCTCTTCCGCTTACCATCCCCAGACAAATGGTCAGACTGAGCGTACCAACCAGACGCTGGAACAATATCTAAGATGCTATGTCAGCCATCTCCAGGATGATTGGTTGGAGTTGCTGCTGTTAGCCGAATTTTCATATAACAATTCTCAGAGCGCCTCCACTAAATTTACACCTTTCTTTGCCAATCTGGGTTATCATCCATGTATCTTAACTAGGTCTCCAATTATTTCTCCGGTTCCGGCAGTGGAGGAAAGGCTGACTGCCATGAGGCAAAATCTGGAGGTTCTGAAGGAATCCCTGACCACAGCTCAAGAACGTTATAAGAGATCGGCTGATAGATTCTGTAAACCTGCACCCATGTTCAAGGTAGGAGATTCCGTGTGGTTAGCAACTAAGAATCTGAAGTTAAACGTTCCTTCACAAAAACTTGGACAGAAATTCATTGGCCCTTTCAAGATCAACGGTATTGTGAGCTCTGTGGCCTGCCGGCTGAAGCTGCCTAGGACTATGAAAGTACACCCAGTTTTTCATGTATCTTTACTCAAGCCTGTATCGCCTAATACCTTCCAGGGACGTGTTGTGCCACCTCCGCAGCCTGTGGTGATTGATGGGCAAGAACAATTTGTGGTGGAGGAAATTGTTGATTCCAGGATTTGCAGGAATCGGCTCCAATATCTGATAAGATGGCAGGGATATTCCCTGAAGAAGACTCTTGGGAACCTGTGGAAAACATCAATGCCCAATAGAAGATTTCTCGTTTTCATCAGAGATTCCCTGAGAAACCAGGTCCAGGATCGTCCTGAGGCCGCTTCTAAGGAGGGAGTAATGTCAGGACTCTGAACATTTTTTATTACCTTTTTGTGCATTACTGCCCTTTTCCAAGATGGCATCTTTGGTCTCATGTGCACTGTGTCTTCCTGCTATAAAACTCCACCCCAGCCTTCAGTCTGTGCTAGAGTATTCTGCCTTGCATCCAGCTCCTGACCTCTGGTGACTCCCTGGCTATATACCTGCTCCTGTGAACCTGTGGGGTTATCCTGCTACTCTGCTCTGAGTTCCTGCTGCATACACCAGTTCCAGTAATCCTCCTTCATCTGCTGCTCATGTTTGCTTCCATCTGCATTTGCTGGACATGTAAGCTGTTTCTGCTATGCAAGAACCTGAGACTATTACCCAGACCTCCCTGGTTGAGCTAAGATATTATTTGAACTGCCTTATAAGCATATCTATCTGTGTTGTGGACTAAGCAAGGACTTATTTGTTTCAAGTATCCTCAAGAATAATTGTGCTTCATAGACTTTCTGCGTGATTGCAGTTTCCTCTGAAGTTTCCTATAGACTGCTGAGCTGCATTTGATATTTGCACCAAGTGTTGTGGACTTGAGTTTCTCTCTGCACCTGTTTGAATCACCATGTGATAATATAGACTTTACCACTTATAAAACTGTGTCCTGTAGTTGTTTTGTTCCACGCAAAGAGTCTCCTGAGTTATCCCTTATAATTATTACATGCCTAAACATTGAAACAACCCACAAGTGACACCATTTTGGAAAGTAGACCCCCTAAGGAACTTATCTAGATGTGTGGTGAACACTTTGACCCACCAAGTGCTTCACAGAAGTTTATAATGCAGAGCCGTAAAAATAAAAAATCATATTTTTTCATAAAAATGTTCTTTTTGCCCCCAATTTTTTATTTTCCCAAGGGTAAGAGAAGAAATTGGACCCCAAAAGTTGTTGTACAATTTGTCCTGAGTATGCTGATACCCTATATGTGGGGGTAAACCACTGTTTGGGCGCATGGCAGAGCTCGGAAGTGAAGGAGAGCCATTTGATATTTCAATGCAAAATTGACTGGAATTGAGATGGGACGCCATGTTGCGTTTGGAGAGCCACTGATGTGCCTAAACATTGAAACCCCCACAAGTGACACCATTTTGGAAAGTAGACCCCCTAAGAAACTCATCTAGATGTGTTGTGAGAGCTTTGTACGCCAAGTGTTTCACTACAGTTTATAACTCAGAGCCGTGAAAATAAAAATAAAAAATTTTCCCACAAAAATTATTTTTTAGCCCCCAGTTTTGTATTTTCCCGAGGGTAACAGGAGAAATTGGACCACGAAAGTTGTTGTCCAATTTGTCCTAGGTGCGGTGATACCCCATATGTGGGGGGAACCACAGTTTGGGCGCATGGGAGAGCTCGGAAGGGTAGGAGCACCATTTGGAATGCAGACTTAGATGGAATGGTCTGCAGGCGTCACATTGTGTTTGCAGAGTCCCTAATGTACCTAAACAGTAGAATCCCCCAACAAGTGACCCCATATTGGAAACTAGACCCCCCAAGGAGCTTATCTAGATGTGTTGTGAGAACTTGGAACCCCCAAGTGTTTCACTACAGTTTATAACGCAGAGCCGTTAAAATAAAAAACATTTTTTCCACAGAAATTATTTTTTAGCCCCTATTTTGTATTTTTCCAAGGGTAACAGTTGAAATTGAACCACAAAAGTTGTTGTACAATTTGTCCTGAGTATGCTGATACCCAATATGTGGGGGGAACCACCATTTGGGCGCATGGCAGAGCTCAGAAGGGAAGGAGCGCCATTTGGAATGCAGACTTAGGTGGATTGGTCTGCCGGCGTCACATTGCATTTGCCGAGCTCCTGATGTAACTAAACAGTAGAAAACCGCACAAGTGACCCCATATTGAAAACTAGACCCCCAAAGGAATATATCTAGATGTGTTGTGAGAACTTTGAATCCCCAAGTGTTTCACTACAGTTTATAACGCAGAGCCGTGAAAATAAAAAAAAAATTTTTTTTCCACAAAAATTATTTTTTAGCCCCCAGTTTTGTATTTTTCTAAGGGTAACAGGAGAAACTGAACCCCAAATGTTGTTGTCCAATGTATCCTGAGTATGCTGATACCCCATATGTTGGGGTAAACCCCTGTTTGGGTGCACGGGAGAGCTCGGAAGGGAAGGAACCCCAAACCTAATCACAACCGTAAATGTAATCCAAACCCTAACCCTAACTTTAGCCCCAACCCTAACCCTAACTTTAGCCCCAACCCTAACCCTAACTTTAGCCCCAACCTTTACTGTAGCCCTAACCCTAGCCCCAACCCTAACCCTAGCCCTAACACTAACCGTAGCCCCAACCCTAACCCTAGCCCCAACCCTGGCCCCACCCTAACCCTAGCCCCAATCCTAGCCCTAACCCTAGCCCCAACCCTAACCCTAACCCTAGCTCCAACCCGAACCCTAGCTCCAACCCTAGCCCCAACCCTAACCCTAGCCCCAACCCTAACCCTAACTTTAGCCCCAACCCTAACCATAACCCTAATGGGAAAATGGAAATAATTCCTTTTTTTTAATTTTATTATTTTTCCCTAACTAAGGGGGTGATGAAGGGGGGATTGATTTACTTTTATAGCCGGTATTTTAGCGGATTTTTATGATTGGCAGCTGTCACACACTAAAAGACGCTTTTTATTGCAAAAAATAGTTTTTGTGTCTCCACATTTTGTGAGCTATAATTTTTCCATATTTTGGTCCACAGAGTCATTTGAGGTCTTGTTTTTTGCGGGACAAGTTGACGTTTTTATCGGAACAATTTTTGGGCACATGACATTTTTTGATCGCTTTTTACTCCAATTTTTGTGAGGCAGAATGGCCAAAAATCAGCTATTCATGAATTTCTTTGGGGGGGGGGGGGCGGCTAGTCGCGTTTTTACCGTTCCACGTTTGGTAAAATGTATAAAGTAGTTTCATTCTTCGGGTCAGTGCGATTGCAGCGATACCTCATTTATATCATTTTTTTTATGTTTTGGCGCTTTTATACGCTTTTAAACTATTTTATATAAAAAATCATTATTTTTGCATCGCTTTATTCTAAGGAGTATAACTTTTTTATTTTTTCGCTGATGATGCTGTATGGCAGCTCGTTTTTTGCAGGACAAGATGATGCTTTCAGCGGTACCATGGTTATTTATATCTGTCTTTTGTGATCGCATGTTAGTCCACTTTTTGTTTGGCGGTATGATTGTTTTTTGGCTCTTTTTTTTTACGGTGTTCACTGAAGGGGTTAACTAGTGGGAAAGTTTTATAGGTTGGGTCGTTATGGACACAGCGATACTAAATACTGTATGTGTACTTTTATTGTTTGTTTTTTTATTTAGATAAAGAAATGTATTTATTGGAAGAATATTTTTTTTCTTTATTTAGGAAATTATTTTTTTTTTACACATGTAAATATTTTTTTTACTATATAACATTGCCCCAGCGGGGACATCACTATATATTATCAGATCGCTGATCTGACACTTTGCAGTGCACTGTGTCAGATCAGCGATCTAACAGGCACTGCAGGGAGGCTTGCTGGTGCCTGCTCTGAGCAGGAACTTGCAAGCCACCTCCCTGCAGGACCCGGAAGGACCCCGCGGCCATATTGGATCCGGGGCCTGCAGGGAGGAGGATGTAGGAGACCCTCTGAACAACGCGAGGGTCTCAGGGAAGCACGCAGGGAGCCCCCTCCCTGCGCGATGCGTCCATATGCTGCCAGAATGCTGCAATCATGTTTGATCACAGTGTTCCGGGGGTTAATGTGCCGGGAGCGGTCTGTGACTGCCCCTGGCACATAGTGCCAGATGTCAGCTGTAATAAACAGCTAACACCCGACGGCGATCGGCCGCACTCCCCCCGTGAGCTCCGCCGATCGACTATAACGTACTATCCCGTCACTGTGAATTAAGTCCCAGGTTACCTCGACGGGAAAGTACGGATTATGGGGTTTAGGGGTGTATCTTTTAGATTGGTGTCACTTTCAAGTTCTCCTTCAATGGAAGACTTCAAACAGACAATGGACAGAAATCTGTCTGAATCCTGCATTGAGCAGGGGGTTGAACACCATGATTTTATTTTAGTTTGTTATATCTCTCTGTTTTAAGGGCATAAGAATTAAAAGTTTGAAAATTGCGTAATTTTCAAAATTTTCTTCAAATTTCCAATATATTCACAAATAAACGCAAATCATATCCACACATTTTATCACAATTATGAATTATAATTTGGCAAGAAAAAACAGTCTTAGAATCAGTGGTATTTGTAGAAGTGTTTCAGAGTTATTACCTCATGAAGTGATACTGATAAGACTGAAAAAATTTGGCCTGGTTTAATGACCAGGTTAAAATTGGCTTGGTCACTTAGAGGTTAATATATGATAACCAAAACGAAGCAATTTTTTTTACATTGATTTTTTCTTTTAAAAACATTTTCTATTAAAAACATAGTAAAACATAAAAAACCTATAAAGTATGTATCAATGTAATTGTACCAACCCGCAGAATAAAGGTGTCATGTCAATTGTACTGGACGGTGATCTCTGTAAAAAATTACATTTAAAAACAATTCCAGATTTAATATTTTTGTTCATGCCTACTACCAAAAAAAAATAAAACATGGTCACATGCAACTTCATCTATGGAAAAATAACAAGCTTATGGGTGTAAAATTATAAAGACCAAAAAAAAGATATTTTAAATAAGCCATTTATTCTGCAAAAGATAAGAAACACCTATATAAATATGGTATTGACATGACTGTATCATCCCACAGAATTAAAGGGGTTGTCTGTTCCTGAATGACAAGTCTGCAGTCAATCTGTTACTCTATAAATGGTGTTTCCTAACAATTAGTGATGAGTAGTGTTGAGCATTCCGATACCGCAAGTATCGTGTATCGGCCGATATTTGCTGTATCGGAATTCCGATACCGAGATCGGATACTTTTGTGGTATCGGGTATCGGTATCGAAACAACATTAATGTGTAAAATAAAGAATTAAAATAAAAAATATTGCTATACTCACCTCATTTTAAAATGCGCGCGTCTCCTGTCTCCCGTGACGTCACTGCTTGTGATTGGTCGCGTCGCCCATGTGACCGCGACGCAACCAATCACAACGACGGAACGTAATTTTAAAATCCTGAAGGACCTAAAATTACGTCACGGCTTGCTGTGATTGGTCGCGTCGCGGTCACATGGGCAGCGCACGACCAATCACAAGCCGGGACTTCAAGTAAGGAAGTTAAAGCGCGAATTTTAAGCAAACAACGCTGCCGGTTCCCTCGCTGAAGTCCAGGCTGCGTCGGAGAGGTGAGTATAGCAATATTTTTTATTTTAATTCTTTATTTTACACATTAATATGGTTCCCAGGGCCTGAAGGAGAGTTTCCTCTCCTTCAGACCCTGGGAACCATCAGGAATACCGTCCGATACATGAGTCCCATTGACTTGTATTGGTATCGGGTATCGGTATCGGATTGGATCCGATACTTTGCCGGTATCGGCCGATACTTTCCGATACCGATACTTTCAAGTATCGGACGGTATCGCTCAACACTAGTGATGAGCGAATATACTCGTTACTCGAGATTTCCCGAGCATGCTTGGGGGTCCTCCGAGTATTTTTTAGTGCTCGGAGATTTAGTTTTTCTTGCCGCAGCTGAATGATTTACATCTGATAGCCAGCATAAGTACATGTGGGGGTTGCCTGGTTGCTAGGGAATCCCCACGTGTACTTATGCTGGCTAACAGATATAAATCATTCAAGTGCGGCAAGAAAAACTAAATACTCGGAGGACCCCCGAGCATGCTCGAGAAATCTCGAGTAACGAGTATATTCGCTCATAACTACTAACAATGTAAGTTCGCTTAAGTAGAAGTGAGGGCAATTTATCATATAGTTCATGCCACCAGACTACCTTATTAGGGTGGTTTCACACTTGCGTTTTTGTCTGCAGCGTTTTTTACCAAAAAAACGCATGCGTTTTTTCCCCCTATATTTAACATTGAAAACGCATGCGTTTTTTGGTGTACGCGTTTGCACGCGTTTGTGAACGCATGCGTTTTTTAACTGCATGCGTTCATTTAATAAAATGCAACTTGTAGTATTTTGAGGGGCGTTCTTTTTCTCCAAAAAAACGCATGCGTTTACATGCGTTTTTTTTGGACAAAAAAATGCATTGGAGTCAATGGGGACGCATGCGTTTTTTTTTACATGCGTTTGCATGCGTTTTTTTGACGCATGCGTTTTTTTTTGCACCATTGAATTAAGTGTAGATAAAGATGTCTAGACACTGATAAGACTCCCCCATAGCAGCAGGGTTATAAAAGGAAGGTGGGGGGAAGTTTCTGGTCACTTCTCATCAGACTCCAAAGAAGACAGCACCCTGCCCGGACGCATTGTTGGACAAGACACAGAGCAATGTGAGTATATCCTAGCCAATGCATTCATTTTCAATTTTTTGGATCTACATGTCCTAATTTCTTCTATTTTTTTTCTTTCAACACGCATCAGAATGTCTTCTCCGGTTTCCTCGTCTGATGAGGAGTTCCAGCCACGTCAATCAGAAGTGGATCACGTGAGCGAGGTATGTTTTTTGTCCGTCAGCTTGGTAAGTATTGACTGTCACATCGACACATGAGGCAATTTTTTTTTTTTAATTTTATAGAGCACTTCAACTGAGGGACCAAGAGGTACTGAGCAGCGGAGTCAAGGTCCAGGTGGAAGACGGCAGCGGGTATGTATACCAGGCAGACTGTCCTTATTGTAATATTCTTTTAACTTCCTTTCTGTACCCTTGTTTTTCTATACATATTTCTTATATCATCCTTTTCTGAAAGTTGTCTTTCATATTCCTGCCCTTTCTCATCTTCGTGTCTTATTTTTTCCAAATGTGGTTGAGCAAACTTAAATGATTTTGTTTTAATTTCACAACGTTTAGTTTCACAACGGGACGACGACCGGATTGATAATGACCTGCTGATCAGTCTGGTCCAGGAGCGAGTCCCGTTGTGGGACAGCCGGGATCAACAGCACGCCGTCAATAGTGTTCTCCGTCGTTTGTGGAGTGAGGTGGCCCAAGCGTTGTGGGATGGCTGGGAGAATTCCCCGCCACGGGTCCGTAATGCATTTGGTAAGTATTGCACGGTAGTGTGAAGCAACAGACCTTGGCCATGCTCTCTTGACTGTGTGTGATGAAAGAAACTTTTCGTAGTTTCTGTCATCACACACAGTCACGAGAGCATGGCCAAAAGTCCTTATTCTGACCATTATATTTTATTGTTATTTCACAGTGGAGAAAGTAAGGACACGTTGGCGTTCCATGAAGGACCGCTTCAACAAGGACCTACGTGCAGAGAAGAGTGCAGCTAGTGGTTCCGGAGCAAGGCACCGGCTCTACAAATACCACCGTGTGTTGGCCTTCCTGAGACCGGTCCTTCTCATGAGAACGTAAGTATTTCTCACATGCCTCCGGTTGTATTGCATTGACATAATCTGTCACTTTTAATTCCACAGGATGTACCGTCTTGTTATAGTTTGGTATTAATTTTCTGTTTTCTTTTTTCACAGCACACACTGCACGACTGTTGCCACAGGTTCTGGAGCGGTCCTTCAGCCGGCAGCCACGGACCCGTCCCAGCCATCCAGCAGCGCAGCACCAGGTGGGTCTTCCACACTCACTGGAGACCAGGGGGCTGGCCCATCAGGTCTTCCCCTTTCGCAGTCCTCTTTCGCTGCACCCATTTTTGCGGGCTCATCCCGGCAGCGACAGAGGGCTTCGGATAGGTCCCTCATGCCCGAGTTTTTACACTTGAGCTCGGTTTTACATGAAGCTATCAAGGCTTTAGGTGACAGAATGGATGTGACCCATAATCTCTTAAATTGCCGCATCCAGGATGTCGCCAAAAGCGTTGATCAATTGAAAGCCGACCTCAAGAAGCCAGCTCATCATTTTTTCAATCAAATCCTAGAGGGCATGTCGGAACACCTTAGCCCTGATCTCCAGCTGAGTGTGATGCAGGCCTGCAATGTTGCTTTTGTGCAGGCTATGCAGCAGAGTCAGAGTCGTAATGTGGCGGCATATCCAACTGTGCCGTCACTGTCACAAGTAAACACTATTCCTACCTCTGCTGCATACCACTGCACGGCCACCTCTATTCCCTCTACAGGTGTACTCCACTACAGCGCCAACACGATGACGAGTGCTGTTGGACATCCCACCGCCACCACCGTGACGACCGCTGCTCCGGCTTGGACCTCCTCCGCTGACACCACCATGACGCAGGACCCTGGCGTGGCTTATCGGCCCGGCACCCTCCCGATGCAGCAGGACCCATCCATGCAATATCGGACCGGCCCACCCCAGATGCAGCAGGACCCAGGCCTGGCATTTCGGACCGGACCCACCCCGATGCAGCAGGACCGAGGCCTGGCATATCTGACCGGACCAACCCCGATGCAGCAGGACCGAGGAGTTGCTTTCCGGGCAGGACACCCCCCGATGCAGCAGGACCCATCCATGGCATATCGCACCGGGCCCCCCATGATGCAGCACGACCAAGCCATACCTTTCCAGGCAGGACCCACCCTGATGCAGCAGGATCCATCCATGGCTTTCTGTTCCCCCCCACCAGCAATGCAGCAGGACAATGGTATGGGATTTGTTTCCCCCCCCCCCAACGAGGCACCAGGATCCTGGAAGGGTTTTTGTTTCCCCCCCCAACAAGGCACCAGGACCCAGGCGGGAGTTTATCTTTCCCCCCATTGGACTCAGACATTGCCGAGCGCTCCACAATGGAGACTGACTGTGTGGAGACGGGTCCTGACGTGTCTCCCGCCCACACTTTACAACATAGCCCAAGAAGACTTCCCCCAACCCGGAAAACCCAACGTAAAACTGGCAAAACGCATAAAAAACAAAAAACTTTGATTATTCCTCCCCCATCACCTACCGATGTGTCTCAACCTTCTAGTGTGTCTCAAGCCCCTCATGTTTTAAGCCCCATCCCCGAACTTCCAGACCCTTCAAGTTTTGTTGCCCATTCTCCTGCCACCTCTGCCTCCTCCACGGTGAGCCAGGCTTCAGTTCTGAATACCCCCCAGTTACGTCACTCAACCCCAAGCCGGCGTGGTTCAACCCGGCGCGGTACCAAAAAATAAATTTGTTTTTTTTTTCCTCAATAAAAAAAAAGTTTATTTGAAACAATTATGTTTGGTTTATTGTGTCTTTCACCGCTCTCAATACACAACAATAAACTTAGTCACACACTTATTCTTTTGGCCTACACATATCTCCAGTAGTATAAAATACCAGACAACATCTATATGTGTTTCTTTAGTATACAGATATGAGTTGGCCAAAAAAATAGTATTTATTTCCATACTCTTATTTTTGTACCTAGTGTAGTGTCACTGTACAAAGAGAAAATGGTGGAAATCAAGTTCAGAACTCAACTTAACCGGTCAGATGTCAAAATATATACCTGACCGATTAAGTTGATTACTGCCTTGTATATTCACCATATTCTATATAGCACATTATGTGACAATGGTTGTCAAACAGATGGGACAATTGTTCTCACACTCTACATATCTATGCTCACCAGGCCAGGTGTCAGAAATTGTGAATTCATGATCATGTATATGTTTATCATGAATTTATTATTGCTTACACTTGACTTGATGGATATAGAGACCGTGACAGTCTTGACGCAATGACGTCAACAATATTAGAATTAATAAATAAACATTTTGTGCCATTATTATAAGTATGGGGCCCGTGGTTTATATCATTCTTTGAAAACCAAAATAGGGAGTGCAACAGAGGTAAATTACGATGAAAAATTAAAATTTATTACCTCAACAACTATCACCCACTCCTGGTTTTGGATTACAAAATATGATATACATATCTACTGCCCATCTTTGGTCAACCTTTGTTTAGAGAGGAAAAAGATAGTAGACATGGTGAACACAAAAAAGTTTATTAATTAGAAAAATTTGTATCAGTGTTTAATAATTGGTAAACATAAACATACAACAGGACATTTACACAACATTGTCCTGCCATGACACACGTCCAATATCGGACACAAAATAGGCCGCAAATTGGTCCCGCATAAGACCAACGGCTGCAGTTGACCGCATCGGGTGATGCTGAAAATCAGGCAATGGGTGTGCAACAGGTTCATCAAGTTCAATGTGGGGTCGCTCCTTAGCCATTATATAATTGTGTAGCACCACACAGGCTTTGACCACCTCGTCCACTGTTTCCACTTTTAGATTGATGGCTGTTGCAAGAATGCGCCATTTAGCAACAAGAATGCCAAAGCTGCACTCTACGGTTCTTCTGGCCCTGGTCAGTCTGTAGTTGAATATTCTTCTAGTGTGGTCCAAGTCCCTACTAGAATAGGGCTTCAGGAGATTTTCACACATCTGGAAGGCCTCATCCCCAACCATAACAAATGGCAGCGGTGGGCCTTGAGTGTTGGGGAGAGGCTGTGGAGGGGGAAAATTAAAATTGTTGCCATACAACCGACGGCCCATATCCGAGCTCTTGAAGGTTTGGGAATCATTGCCACGGCCAAAAGCTCCAATATCCACGGCGATGAAGCGACACTCCGCATCCGCTATTGCCATAAGCACTACCGAAAAATATTTTTTATAATTATAAAACTCAGATCCGGTTCTGGCAGGTTTGACAATGCGGATGTGCTTTCCATCCACCGCCCCTAAACAGTTTGGGAAATCACACACGTTCAAAAATGTAGTTGAAATTTCCCGCCACATGTCCACGGTGGGTACGGGTATAAACTCCTCACGGAGTGCATTCCATAACGCACGACAGGTGTCCACAACAATTCCGGAGAGGGTTGAGATTCCAAGGCGGTATTGGAAGTGCAGGGAAGATAAACTCTCTCCTGTGGCAAGAAATCTAGAAGAAAAAGAAACAAAAACAAAAAAATTTAAAATCGGCTCTAATGGTGTTTTTAAAAAAAAAAAAGAAAAAAAAAAAAAAATTGAAAACATGTCATAACAACAAAGTTGACGGTCATTGGTTTAGTTTTGGAACGTACCGTAATGTCACTAACAGACGTTCCTCAGGTGGAATCGCTCTACGGAGCCGTGTGTCCTGTCGCCTTATGGATCCTTCAACACGAGCCAGTAAATCCCGGAAAGAATCTTGAGACATTCTGGTATAATCCTGGAATTTCTCCGGGTTTGCATTCAGCTACGCATAGAGCGTGTGATATGCTCCACGGCTCTCACGCACTTCAATGATGGGGTGCCTCCAAAAACGCCGACGCTGTCTCCTTCTCCATCTTTGGCGGTTTCGGTCTTGCTCCCAAGCAAAAACACAGGCAAGGAAAATCTTGAAGCTGAACTCCAGTTTGAAATAAAAGTTATCCATAGAAAGATCCATCGTGACACCGGAAACAGTAGCAAGCTCTGAAAATTTCTGTCCCCCTAGGGTCTATATATTGAGAGACAATCATATACGGCCTCTCTATTCCCATTGGTTGTGTCTGGTTATCTTTTTTTTTTTTTTTTTTTTTTTTGGAAAAATGTTCAAAAAAACGCAAACGCATGCAAAAACGCATGTAAGCGCGTGTAAACGCTGCGTTTTTTTGACACACGCATTTAACGCATGCGTCTAAAAAACGCAGCGTTTACATGCGTTTACATGCATTTTTGCACCATGCGTTTTTTTTTAAAAACGCATGCGTTCAAAAACGCAAGTGTGAAACCAGCCTTAGAGAATATCATTTATTTTGTCTCAGATAGTACTTAGAGGGTACATTGTATCTTTACCTTATGTTCTACCGCTAATCTTTTATGTACAGTAAGCAAAAATCTTTTTATACTGACATTATACTGGCATTATGCAAGGAACGCCAGCAGGGGGAGCTGTACTTCTAATATTGATTTACACTGTCATAGATTTGAAATATTGGGATTCTATGTACAAACTCTCTATAATGGTGTGATATTGGTAGTGAAACATTATCCCATGGGTGCTACTAAGTTATTTTTGCTTAGATGAATGAACAAAACTAGAGGGTAGAATGTATTTTCTATCGGATATATATTTTATACAGGACCATCTGTCTATTAAGTATATTATTTAACACTGGAACCAATTCTGTAAAATTCCCAATTTTATTCTATGGATTTTTTTTTTATAATGTTTTAGGTATAAAAATTAATAAAGAAAACAGTTTTTTTATATTTGATGAGAAAGGCAATTTTGCATATCGGATTATAAGGCCAAATATGTTAATGGTTTGTGATAGAACACAGAGGGGGGTTGGGAATTTATGTTCGTTAATTTGTCTGATTAGCTCTACATTGCTTATAAATTCTAAGCTCTACAATTGCAATATACCCTTCTGTTTATAAATGGCACACAAGTGCAGGGCAGAACACCAAGGCTGAGATAAATCCTTATCACATATTTCCCTCATTTAACCATCACAGGGCATAGGTTGTCCTTCCACTTTTGGAATGTATGGTGTATTTATGACAGAATAACAAGGACTTTGGTCTAACAATACTTTAATCCCATCTATTTATATAATTGCCTTGTAATATCTTCACATCCTGTTCCATCCAGATGTCACCGTATCTCAGAATTCCAAGCGGAGGAAGTTCACCGACCGCCATATTGGGACAACCAAGTGATGGGAGTCTCAATATGGAAACTGCTGCTGGTACCATCCTATTGTGCAGTATCACCAGCGGAACACCGTCGCACCACACACATACTCTATACTCTATACAGGAACTACCTAATACGGTAATTAAACCTGCCGATAAAGGTGGTAATGTCGTCCTTTGGCCCACCAATATGTATGAGAGGGAGGCGTTTCGACAACTTAATAATACAACTTGTTATAGAAAGCTAACATATAACCCCCTCTCTGCATATTGTGCTCAGTTGGATATTATCCTGAAACGGGCCCTCCAGGATGGCATTATCACTAAAGAGTTATCATCGGCGTTGGTGGTCCCGGAGCCAACTATCTCAACGTTATATCTCCTCCCTAAGATACATAAGAATATCTCCTCACCACCTGGCAGACCAATCATTTCTGGTAGAGGGAACTTTCTCGATCACATTAATAAGTGGATTGACTATCACCTTCAACCCCTCGTCACGAGCCTCCCTTCCTTTCTTCGGGATACGGGGGATCTTTTGCGCAGGGTCGTTGGGCTGTGTCTAGAGGGTGATACTCTTCTGGTTTCAGCGGATGTTGAATCCCTCTATACCAACATTAGACACAAAGATGGCATTTCTGCTGTACGGTATTTCCTTGGTACTTCATCATTGCCATTGGATATGAGGGAGCTTCTGCTGGAACTATTAGAGTTCACCCTTACTCACAATTTTTTTGTGTTCAAGGGGTCCTTCTATCTGCAGCTCCAGGGGACCGCCATGGGAGCGGCCTTTGCGCCTGCCTATGCCGGTCTCTCTCTGGGGCTGTGGGAGAGGGACCACTTCCTGTCAGACGAACAGGGGTTAATGGACCGCGTCCCATTCTGGACGTGGTACATTGACGATATCTTCTTCATTTGGCATGGCACTCCCATCAACCTTGAGCAATTGATTCATACTTTGAACAACAATGACCTTAATGTACATTTGACCTTTGTCTTTGATAGTAGGTCTTTGGATTTTTTGGATGTCACCATCAGGCGAGATGTATCTGGCTTTTTACAAATGGATATATTTAGAAAGGAGACGGCCACTAATACATTGCTCCATGCTTCTTCGGGTCATCCTAGGCACATGATTCGCTCTGTGTGGGACAATTTCTTCGTCTCCATAGGATATGCTCGTCAGATGGTGACTTCAAGTCCAGGGCTGAGGAACTTAGACAGCGCTTCCTGATGCGAGGGTATAGTAATAGAATGATAAAGGCGGCCTACCATCGAGCCAAACATACCTCCCGACATGACTTACTTTATAATACCGAGTCTAAATGGAAATCTAAGGTGGATGACACAATGAGACTCGTTACTACATTTAGCTCTCGGTCTGATAGTGTTCATTCCATTTTACAAAAGGCGTGGCCGATTTTGAGAGTGGATCCTGTCTTAAAGAGATTGATCCCTCCCAGACCTTCTATGTCCTTCAGACGGTCTAAAAATTTGAGAGACCATCTTGTCTTGAGTCATTATGCCGAACAGGTAACACCTACCTTTTTGGACACTCTCAGAATTAGGGGTGGTTGTGTGCCGTGTGGCAGATGTGTCGCCTGTCCCAATGTTGAACGGTTTAATAGTTTTGTTAACTTTGATGGTACAAGATCGTATACTATCCGTCAACGTATCACGTGCACTACCAGATACGTGATATATTACGCTACGTGCCCATGATACCTTATTTATGTGGGATTAACAACACGCCAATTGATAGTTCGGATTCGTGAGCACGTATTGGGCATTAAGGCGGCAAAAGGTCACACAGACACTTCCACCCTCAAAACAATACCACGGCACTTCAGGGACTTCCACAATTGTGATGGTGCTCTTTTGAGGGTACGTGGTATACACTGTGTTCCAAATTATTATGCAAATAATATTTCCTCATATTTTTTCTAAATTACCTATCTGAATTGCAGTCATTGTTATTTTCCAGTCATCTACTATTCTAGTATAATTGCAATGTTTTGGAACAAACTGCCTATGAAAACAGTATCTTAAATAAACACTCAAAATGCATGTTCCAAATTATTTTGCACAGCAGAGTTTTCAACCTTTTTTTTTCTTTTGAACAAAAAAATGGTCAATTGTGAAGTTATAAGCATTATCAGCTTATTACAAAATGAAATCAAACAGTTTTCATGTGAAAGGTGATGTTACATTTGCACATAGGACCCCTTGTTCGAAAGAAGCTTCTGAACTCTCTCGTCCATTGAATTTGTCAGTTTTTGGATGGTTTCTGCTTCAATTGTTTTGCATGTGGACAGAATACCCTCCCAGAGCTGTTGCTTAGATGTGAACTGCCTCCCGCCATCATAGACACTCCTTTTGATGATGCTCCAGAGGTTCTCAATGGGGTTGAGGTCAGGGGAAGATGGTGGCCACACCATAAGTTTGTCCTCTTTTATGCCCATAGCAGCCAGAGATGCAGATGTGTTTTTTGCACCATGAGACGGTGCATTATCATGCATGAAAATGATCTTGCTGCGGAAAGCAAGCACGGTTCTTCCTCTTAAACCATGGCAGGAAGTGTTGTTTTAGAAACTCCACATAGATTATGGAGTTCATCTTTACCCCTTCAGGGATCATAAAGGGGCCGACAATCTCTCCCCATGATTCCAGCCCAAAACATTACTCCACCTCCTCCTTGTTGGCGCCTTAGCTGTGTTTACATGGGGTGTCCATCAACCAGCCATCCTCCACTCCATCCATCTGGACCATCGAGCATTGCACGGCACTCATCGGTGAACCAAACAGTTTGGAAGTCATGTCATGTCTTCATATATCGTTTGGCCCACTGGAGCCGTTTCTGCTTGTGTGCAGTGGATAGAGGTGGTCGACAGGATGGCTTACGCACCTCTGAAGGACCCTGCATCTTGTTGTTCTGGGGACGTTGGAGGCACCAGCAGCTTCAAAAACTTGTCTGCTGCTATGACAAGGCATTTTTGCAGCTGCTCTTTTAACCTTACGCAATTGCCTGTTGGAAAGAGTCCTCAATTTTTCCTTATCAGCACGCACACGTGTGTGCTGGGAATCAGCTACATATTTCTTGATTGTGCGATGATCACGATGAAGTGTCTTGGCAATGTTGATTGTAAAACAAACAGCTGCAGCTTGGAATTACCAAGCTGTTGCACAACTCTTAGGGTAAACAACAAATCTCAGCTAGAAGAGTATAGCCCAATATAGTTAAAACATAACCTTTACTGGTAATATTAAAAATGGACAAACAATGCACAACAAAATAAAGTGCTCACGCCGAAAACTGTGCTCAATATAAAAAACTGGTTTGATCTCACCAATTGTGGACAAGGTTTACCCACGTAGATGATAGGGGGTCCCAGGGAGGGTCCAATAGTTGTAGAGCAATGAGAAGGGGACAGGGACCTTTTTCCTAATCCCATCGTGCCCCAGCAATAACTCCTGTCCTTACAAGGACAGGCCGAATGAGCCCTACTAAGGACACCCCCCACCGTGTATAATGTAGTCAACGCCTCCCTACGCGTTTCTTCTCCAATCACGGAGATTCATCAGGGGAGTTTCCAATGGCCAAGAGGCCTAGACGTAAATTCAAAAGTTCATGAGCAAAGTCCACTCCAATGTCCAAAAGTTGAAGGTATAAGCAGTGGCTGTATACCATCCAAAAGATAGGTATTCCAATGTGGTAGTCCGCCACAGTAAGTGAGTCAACCAGTAATGGCACCCGCTACCTCCTTATAAACATATCAGATAGAAGGTCCCTCCCCCCGGGGGGTCTAAGGTAATTAATAGCCACCCCTATCAGGCTATAGTACCGGAACTTACCGGACCACACTGCGCTCCAAAACTGGAACGCACGCCGGCTCCCTCCTGTGTCTCGTGGCTGCCGGCCACTTCATCGGAGCGTATCGTAAAAACCGGAAGAGGGACAGCACAAATTCATTGTGAGGGACAAATTGTTGACCTCTCATCCCCCAAAAGTATTGTACCCCCTGTATCCCACAAGTATGTGGGATAGAGGAATACAGTGATTCAACATCAATGCTTACTAGGAATGACCCTGGTTCCAGAGAGATCCCCTCGAGTCTGCGTAGAAGGTCCATGGTATCCCTGATGCAAGAGGGGAGTGAGACCACAAAAGGTCTCAAAATCTGGTCTATGTAAATTCCTGCATTCTGACAGATGCTCCCTATCCCGGAGACTATAGGTCTCCCCTTTAGGGTAGGAGTGGTCCCGTTTTATTCAGGAGGGATCAAGCGGCAAATGTACGCAATATAGCGCATGTGATCTTAGCTCCACGTCATCATCATGTGCCCGTGTGCTGGCAACTGCTTGCGTTCCATTCCTGGAGCGCATAATAACATCGGCGTACCAGAAGTTAGTCATTCAATATGGCGCCGGTACTTCCGGTTTTTACGATATGCTCCGATGAAGCGGCCGGCAGCCACGAGACACAGGAGGGAGCCGGCGTGCGTTCCAGTGTTGGAGCGCAGTGTGGTCCGGTAAGTTCCGGTACTATAGCCTGATAGGGGTGGCTATTAATTACCTTAGACCCCCCCGGGGGGAGGGACCTTCTATCCGATATGTTTATAAGGAGGTAGCGGGTGCCATTACTGGTTGACTCACTTACTGTGGTGGACTACCACATTGGAATACCTATCTTTTGGATGGTATACAGCCACTGCTTATACCTTCAACTTTTGGACATTGGAGTGGACTTTGCTCATGAACTTTTGAATTTACGTCTAGGCCTCTGGCCATTGGAAACTCCCCTGATGAATCTCCGTGATTGGAGAAGAAACGCGTAGGGAGGCGTTGACTACATTATACACGGTGGGGGGTGTCCTTAGTAGGGCTCATTCGGCCTGTCCTTGTAAGGACAGGAGTTATTGCTGGGGCATGACAGGGGATTAGGAAAAAGGTCCCCGTCCCCTTATCATTGCTCTACAACTATTGGACCCTCCCTGGGACCCCCTATCATCTACGTGGGTACCCCTTGTCCACAATTGGTGAGATCAAACCAGTTTTTTATATTGAGCACAGTTTTCGGCGTGAGCACTTTATTTTGTTGTGTATTGTTTGTCGATTTTTAATATTACCAGTAAAGGTTATGTTTTAACTATATTGGGCTATACTCTTCTAGCTGAGATTCAATGTTGATTGTAGTCATGCCTTGACCTAAATACTCCACAATTAGTTGCTTCTCAGCAGCCGACACATCCTTTTTCTTTCCCATTTTGGCAAAAAATGTAGGCTGCTTAATAATGTGGAACAGCTTTCTTAAGTAGTCTTGCCTTTATTTGGACACGCCAGCCAAACTAATTAGCACAGGTATCTGCAATTGCTTTCAGTGATATAAAGAGCCCTGACACACATCACCATCAATGAGTTTAAATAACAAACAAAAAAATTCTAACCTTATCACTCCTAAACTCTTTGTGCAAAAGGGTACCGTCACACAGTGCCATTTTCATCGCTACGACGGCACGATTCGTGACGTTGCAGCGTCGTATAAGTATCGCTCCAGCGTCGTATACTGCGGTCACACGTTGCAATACACGGCGCTGGAGCGATAATTTCATGACGTATTTGCGATGTAGAAGCCATTGGTTACTGTGCGCACATCGTATACAACCTGTGTCACACGATGCAATCATGCCGCCACAGCGGGACACTAGACGACGAAAGAAAGTTTCAAACGATCTGCTACGACGTACGATTCTCAGCGGGGATCCGGATCGCAGTAGCGTGTCAGACACAGCGATATCGTAAATGCATCGCTGGAACGTCACGAATCGTGACGTTGTAGCGATCAAAATTGCACTGTGTGACGGTACCGTAATAATTTGGAACACAGTGTAGATGCCCTGAAGATCAACATTAGGGGGGTGGATTGTCCAAACGTTTGGCTAGACTTGAGACAAGATGGGTCTGGGCTCTGAACACAGTTCATCCCTTTGGTCTGAATGAATGTTTCTCCTTTGCTCCCTTTTTGGGGTCCTCCTGTTGATGTGTATTGGTGGTGTTCCTTGTTCCGCATATTGTTTTTATACATTTTATTAATTCTAGTATTTATTCTTACAGTGATATTTGGTGTTTCTCGATGTTCTTCTGTTGACTGTGAAGTACGCCTGCATCTTCAAGAGGAAGATTATTCTATTCATTTTTGTATTTTGTTGTTATCATTTTTTGTTAATATTTGCTGTCGTTATATGGGTGGATGGTATATACGTGCTGTTATTGTGGATGTGTTCTAAATTATTTTATGTATGAATACATGTGTATATTTCAGCTTATAATAGTATACTTCGCCATGGGTTTATAATAAACTACCTTGTTATACATGTGGAACCTATGGTTATCAGGGAAGTATATATATATATATATATATATATATATATATTTTTTTTTTTTTTTTTTTTTTTTTTGATATTTATAACTGTACAATACCATAAATGTATTTTTTCTCTGGGGAGTTATTTTTTCTCTGGGGAGATATCTTATTATGATGTTGCTATGTTTCTTGACTCTCCACAATACCTATGTTTGTATTGCCATTTGTTGTGTCACAGCATATTATATATGAGTGTATTTATGGAATATTTGTTCCTTTATATATATATATATATATATATATATATATATATACTAGATGGCAGCCCGATTCTAAAGAATCGGGAGTCTAGAATCCATATATACTTTATTTATTCAAATGTAAGAATAATACAATTAATAAATAATAGTAAGAAAGAACAAAAAATGGCTGCACTCACCAGCTCTTGACAATTCTTGTTATTTAAGGTACAGTTACACAGGATCCATGAACATGCTTATGAGGGGAGGAATGAAAGACATCAGACAACAACTTTGTGTGTTGTGGCAAATGCCACAACAACGGTTCTTTGCTTAAGAACAATAATGTAAATAATAAATAATATGTATCAATAACTATGTATATTGGTATGTTCTATGACATTTTAAAATATTTCATTATTATGTGGAAAAGCTCTTAGTACCCATACTGGCGCATACTTGTGTGCCCATCAGGTATTTTCACAGTAATTTTACATCTGATGGGTTGGTATGAAACGTTTTTAATCATCTCTTGGGCTTAGCTAAGCCTTCATTTTAAATAATTCTAATAAGTACAACAGAAATAAAAGCCTTTTTGTGTATCCAAATTTTTTGTGTTTATTTTTATAGAAGTGTAAAATTTAAGAAATCAACGTTCATAGTACACCGATGGGCTAATATAAGCATGCCCATCAACCACGTCACGGTAGCCTTTGAACTGATGGGTCCTAACTAACTGATTCCTATTTCTTAATACTCAAACCTCTTTCACATCTGCATGTTTCTGATATTTGCAGAAGTAATGTTAAAAACAATACACCTTCCACACTTGGCACCAAAGAACTGACCTACAACACACTTTCAGCAAGTGCCATGCAATGTAGATGAAGCTTGGAGTTAACTTGCAGTAAATGCGGCAAACGCGGCTTCGACAATTGCATTAAATGCAGCCACAACAAAAACACTGGTAAGTGGAGATTTTGTGGCGAAAACTGCAGAAACCACATGTGCCACACCTGCCGCAAGTGAAGTACAAATTCCGTATACATTGCATGCAACTTGCAGCAAGAGTGGCATGGGTCAGCCCTTAGGCAGGAAGTGCAGAAATAGCCTTTTTCCCACCATAAATTCTCCAAATAGCAGAAAAATGTTGATGTGAAAGCAAAATCTCTATTCTTTCCCTATCTATCTAAATATGTACCTATCTATATATCTATTTCAATGTACAGAACACACCTGGAGATAGAGATGTGTGTGAACAGCCATCCCACCCGTCTCTTACCTGTTCACAAAAACCTCACCCTTTTTAAAAACAAAATGAAATCTCTCAGCAGCTATACTGCTGGAGCTTCAAATACAGGTTCCTATCACCAAATACAGGCATTTGGATGATACACATCTTACATCTTGGACTTAATGTGTGTTCTACTTACCTATAAAAATATGTATTGATATATCATATTTCTAAATTTATGTAGATATGATATAGAGTTATTAACCCTATATGCTAATGAGTACGTATGTTATATACGTATTTCCTACATAAGTACTTAAAATCTATATGTCTATGGCTACACTAATTTTTTTTTGTTTTTGTTTTTTTTCCTTATCTCTATACATAGAATTTGCCTATTGCTGTCTATGTTATTAGAAAAACTGAATAATGAAAAAAAAGAAAAGTAACTTTAAACTAAAATATTTTTGTAGATAATATTACGTGTGAAGACTTTAGTACTATCAGCCAATAATTGTCCTTGAAGTGGTGTATTAACCACTTTAACCCTCACATTGCAACATTGCTTCACCCTGGAAAAAGCAACATACAATTGACCATGGGCAAAAGCAGGTTCTGGTAGATAAATGCCAACTCGATGGAGGGTCTGGCCTTGAGATTTATTTATGGTCATTGCAAATGCGGGCTTGATGGGAAATTGTCTCCGTCTTAATTTAAAAGGTAATCCAGTCTCTGATGGACACAAATCAATTCGTGGAATGAATACCACATTTCCTGCTGCTGACCCACTAATTACTTTAGCCAGTATGATATTGGCATGTAAGGCAGTGACAATGAGCCGCGTACCATTGCAGAGACCTTTGTTCGTGTTCAGATTACGTAATAACATGACAATGGTGCCAATTTTAAGTTTCAGCCGATGTGAAGGCATTCCAGTTGGTGTTAGTGAATTCAAAAACTCAAGTGGGTATTGATCGAGGTCATCAGCTTCATCAGGATCGATGGAATCATCACTGATATATTCAGTATAGTCACCTATCAATAAATCCATGACTTGGGAATTGACTTTCTCAACGTCCTCATTTTTTGGACATAAAATTGCATGAGATGCAGCTGTATTTATGCTTTCGGTGTCATTCACATCAATACAAAGATTATCTCCAAAAATTTCAATTATTAAAGAGCCAGTGCATACCATGTCTGGAGGAATTTCAATTACATCATCTCCAAGGTTATGTTCATTAGATAGTTCACCATTTCCCAGTTGAAGCAACCAACTGCTGTAGTGAGGATCAATGGAGCGCATGTTGTTAATAAGTGGCAGGCGAGTAAAATGTTGCCAGTGTTGTGAATATTTTATACAGCTCTCTACAACATCAGTTCTTGTCCCATGAGGGATGACAGGAAGACATTGTCTAAAGTCGCCTCCAAAAACAATCACTTTACCTCCAAACGGTGTTTTTTCTTTGTGAGCTACATTTGTTGTCATGACATCACGTAAAACTCTATCAATGACATGCAATGCATATTTGGATAGCATTGTGCACTCATCAATAATAAAAAGTTTAGTGCTGTGCAAATCTTTTGCTGCATCGGTATCATTCTTAATCCTGGAAACAGATGTTTCATTCACAGGAATTGGAATCCCATAAAGAGAATGAATGGTTCGTCCACCTTGTAGCAAGTTGGCGGCAATTCCAGTAGTGGCAGCTAGGGTTGAGCGAAACGGGTCGATCATTTTCAAAAGTCGCCGACTTTTGGCTAAGTCTGCGTCTCATGAAACCCGATCCGACCCCTGTGCTTGTCGGCCATGCGGTACGCGACTTTCGCGCCAAAGTCGCGTTTCAATGACGCGAAAAGCGCCATTTCTCAGCCAATGAAGGTGAACGCAGAGTGTGGGCAGCGTGATGACATAGATCCTGGTCCCCACCATCTTAGAGAAGGGCATTGCAGTGATTGGCTTGCTGTCTGCGGCGTCACAGGGGCTATAAAGGGGCGTTCCCGCCGACCGCCATCTTACTGCTGCTGATCTGAGCTTAGGGACAGGTTGCTGCCGCTTCGTCAGAAGCAGGGAGAGCGTTAGGCAGGGTCCACTAACCACCAAACCGCTTGTGCTGCAGCGATTTCCACTGTCCAACACCACCTTCGGTGTGCAGGGACTGTGGAAGCTATTTTTTTTTTCTTTTCCCCTCAGCGCTGTAGCTCATTGGGCTGCCCTAGAAGGCTCCGTGATAGCTGTATTGCTGTGTGTACGCCACTGTGGAAACCAACTGCTTTTTTCAAAGCACATATCCTCTTGTTCCTTCCTTTCTGCACAGCTATCTTTTTTGTTTGTCCACACTTTTTATTTAATTTGTGCATCAGTCCACTCCTATTGCTGCCTGCCATACCTGGCTTACATTACTGCAGGGAGATAGTAATTGTAGGACAGTTTTTTTTTTTTGTTTTTTTTTTTTTTGTGGGAGATTAAGATTGGCATTTCTGCTACAGTGCCATCCCTGTGTGTGCCATCTCTCACTGAGTGGGCCATAGAAAGCCTATTTATTTTTTCCGTGATTTGTGTTCTAAAATCTACCTCAACACAAAAACACTACATCAATCAGTGGGAGAAAAATATTGGCCTCAGTCAGGGCTTGTGTGCCACTGCTGTGTGTGCTATCTCTCATTCAGTGGGCTATAGCAAGCCTATTTTTTTTTTTTTTTTTTTTTAATATTATTTGGTTTCTAAAGTCTCCCTGAAAAAAAAAAAAAACCTAAAAAAACAGTGGGAGAGTAATATTGCCCTTTCAGCTTGTGTGCCAGTCTTGACTCCTGGGTGTGCCACCTCTCTCCCTCTCATTCAGTGGGCCATAGAAAGCCTATTTATTTTTTTTTTTTAATATTATTTGGTTTCTAATTCTCCCTGAAAAAAAAAAAAAAAACCTAAAAAAACAGTGGGAGAATAATATTGCCCTTTCAGCTTGTGTGCCAGTCTTGACTCCTGGGTGTGCCACCTCTCTCCCTTTCATTCAGTGGGCCATAGAAAGCCTATTTATTTTTTCCGTGATTTGTGTTCTAAATTCTACCTCAACACAAAAACACTACATCAATCAGTGGGAGAAAAATATTGGCCTCAGTCAGGGCTTGTGTGCCACTGCTGTGTGTGCTATCTCTCATTCAGTGGGCTATAGCAAGCCTATTTTTTTTTTTTTTTTTTTTTAATATTATTTGGTTTCTAAAGTCTCCCTGAAAAAAAAAAAAAACCTAAAAAAACAGTGGGAGAATAATATTGCCCTTTCAGCTTGTGTGCCAGTCTTGACTCCTGGGTGTGCCACCTCTCTCCCTCTCATTCAGTGGGCCATAGAAAGCCTATTTATTTTTTTTTTTAAATATTATTGGGTTTCTAAAGTCTCCCTGAAAAAACAAAAAATACATAAAAAAACAGTGGGAGAGTAATATTGCCCTTTCAGCTTGTGTGCCAGTCTTGACTCCTGGGTGTGCCACCTCTCTCCCTTTCATTCAGTGGGCCATAGAAAGCCTATTTATTTTTTCCGTGATTTGTGTTCTAAATTCTACCTCAACACAAAAACACTACATCAATCAGTGGGAGAAAAATATTGGCCTCAGTCAGGGCTTGTGTGCCACTGCTGTGTGTCCTATCTCTCATTCAGTGGGCTATAGCAAGCCTATTTTTTTTTTTTTTTTTTTTTTTTTTTTAATATTATTTGGTTTGTAAAGTCTCCCTGAAAAAAAAAAAAAAAACCTAAAAAAACAGTGGGAGAGTAATATTGCCCTTTCAGCTTGTGTGCCAGTCTTGACTCCTGGGTGTGCCACCTCTCTCCCTCTCATTCAGTGGGCCATAGAAAGCCTATTTATTTTTTTTTTTAAATATTATTGGGTTTCTAAAGTCTCCCTGAAAAAACAAAAAATACATAAAAAAACAGTGGGAGAGTAATATTGCCCTTTCAGCTTGTGTGCCAGTCTTGACTCCTGGGTGTGCCACCTCTCTCCCTTTCATTCAGTGGGCCATAGAAAGCCTATTTATTTTTTCCGTGATTTGTGTTCTAAATTCTACCTCAACACAAAAACACTACATCAATCAGTGGGAGAAAAATATTGGCCTCAGTCAGGGCTTGTGTGCCACTGCTGTGTGTCCTATCTCTCATTCAGTGGGCTATAGCAAGCCTATTTTTTTTTTTTTTTTTTTTTTTTTTTTTTAATATTATTTGGTTTCTAAAGTCTCCCTGAAAAAAAAAAAAAAAACCTAAAAAAACAGTGGGAGAGTAATATTGCCCTTTCAGCTTGTGTGCCAGTCTTGACTCCTGGGTGTGCCACCTCTCTCCCTCTCATTCAGTGGGCCATAGAAAGCCTATTTATTTTTTTTTTTAATATTATTTGGTTTCTAATTCTCCCTGAAAAAAAAAAAAAAAACCTAAAAAAACAGTGGGAGAATAATATTGCCCTTTCAGCTTGTGTGCCAGTCTTGACTCCTGGGTGTGCCACCTCTCTCCCTTTCATTCAGTGGGCCATAGAAAGCCTATTTATTTTTTTTTTTTAATATTATTTGGTTTCTAATTCTCCCTGAAAAAAAAAAAAAAAACCTAAAAAAACAGTGGGAGAATAATATTGCCCTTTCAGCTTGTGTGCCAGTCTTGACTCCTGGGTGTGCCACCTCTCTCCCTCTCATTCAGTGGGCCATAGAAAGCCTATTTATTTTTTTTTTTAAATATTATTTGGTTTCTAATTCTCCCTGAAAAAAAAAAAAAAAACCTAAAAAAACAGTGGGAGAATAATATTGCCCTTTCAGCTTGTGTGCCAGTCTTGACTCCTGGGTGTGCCACCTCTCTCCCTTTCATTCAGTGGGCCATAGAAAGCCTATTTATTTTTTCCGTGATTTGTGTTCTAAATTCTACCTCAACACAAAAACACTACATCAATCAGTGGGAGAAAAATATTGGCCTCAGTCAGGGCTTGTGTGCCACTGCTGTGTGTGCTATCTCTCATTCAGTGGGCTATAGCAAGCCTATTTTTTTTTTTTTTTTTTTTTAATATTATTTGGTTTCTAAAGTCTCCCTGAAAAAAAAAAAAAACCTAAAAAAACAGTGGGAGAATAATATTGCCCTTTCAGCTTGTGTGCCAGTCTTGACTCCTGGGTGTGCCACCTCTCTCCCTCTCATTCAGTGGGCCATAGAAAGCCTATTTATTTTTTTTTTTAAATATTATTGGGTTTCTAAAGTCTCCCTGAAAAAACAAAAAATACATAAAAAAACAGTGGGAGAGTAATATTGCCCTTTCAGCTTGTGTGCCAGTCTTGACTCCTGGGTGTGCCACCTCTCTCCCTCTCATTCAGTGGGCCATAGAAAGCCTATTTATTTTTTTTTTTAAATATTATTGGGTTTCTAAAGTCTCCCTGAAAAAACAAAAAATACATAAAAAAACAGTGGGAGAGTAATATTGCCCTTTCAGCTTGTGTGCCAGTCTTGACTCCTGGGTGTGCCACCTCTCTCCCTTTCATTCAGTGGGCCATAGAAAGCCTATTTATTTTTTCCGTGATTTGTGTTCTAAATTCTACCTCAACACAAAAACACTACATCAATCAGTGGGAGAAAAATATTGGCCTCAGTCAGGGCTTGTGTGCCACTGCTGTGTGTGCTATCTCTCATTCAGTGGGCTATAGCAAGCCTATTTTTTTTTTTTTTTTTTTTTTTTAATATTATTTGGTTTCTAAAGTCTCCCTGAAAAAAAAAAAAAAACCTAAAAAAACAGTGGGAGAGTAATATTGCCCTTTCAGCTTGTGTGCCAGTCTTGACTCCTGGGTGTGCCACCTCTCTCCCTCTCATTCAGTGGGCCATAGAAAGCCTTTTTTTTTTTTGGTTTTTTTAATATTATTTGGTTTGTAAAGTCTCCCTGAAAAAAACAAAAAAAACATAAAAAACAGTGGGAGAGTAATATTGCCCTTTCAGCTTGTGCGCCAGTCTTGACTCCTGGTTGTGCCACCTCTCTCTCTCTAATTGTGGGCCATAGAAAGCCTTTTTTTTTTTTTTTTTTTAATATTATTTGGTTTCTAAAGTCTCCCTGAGAAAAAAAAATAAATAAATTAGGTGGGAGATTAATATTGACATTAGTGCTTGAGTGACAGTCCTGCGTGTGTGTCATCTCTGTGATTTTGTGCCACAGAAAACAGAGTGTGTAACATTGTGCCTGATTTTCCTTGTGGTCTCACCAACCTGTTAAGGGATATTGAAATCATACTGAAGTTATAGCTCACCGTGTAAGTTGTTTGACAGCAACAAATAAAGTTACTTTGGTTAAGATTTTAAAACAATGAGGAAGTCTGGTGCAAGAGGTCGTCGTGGGCGTTCATTGTCAGCTGGTAATGATGGTAGTGGTAGTGGAGCATCAGGTGGTCGTGGGGATAAAAATATTCCACCTAAGTCTGGAGCTGTGGAGCCAGTTTCGTCGTCAGGCTACACAAGGCCTCGAACGCTCTCTTTTCTGGGAGTAGGAAAACCGCTTTTAAAGGCGGAGCAGCAACAGCAAGTTTTGGCTTACATTGCAGACTCAGCCTCTAGCTCTTTTGCCTCCTCTTCCGAAACTGGTAAATGTAAAAGCAGCGCGTCGCTTGTGGATGTTCACGGTCAGGGACAAGTCGCTTCCTTGTCCTCCTCAGCAAAAACTACAACAAGAGAGAAGGATGCAGCAGGCGACACAACGGGTCACTCCATGGAGCTCTTTACACATACCGTCCCTGGCTTAGAAAGTGAAACATTTAACAGGCCATGCCCATTACAAGTATATTCTGACATGGAGTGCACTGATGCACAGCCACAGCCAGAGTACTATGCTGCTCCTTTGACTCAGACCACCACATTGCCCTCTCAGGGTACAGATCCACAATCAGACCCTGATGAGACTATGTTGCCCCGCCACGAACGCTATACCACCGACCGACACAGTGACACAGACGAAGTTGCACACGAGCTCGAAGAGGAGGTAATAGATGACCCAGTTATTGACCCTGATTGGCAGCCATTGGGGGAACAGGGTGCAGGCGGCAGTAGTTCAGAAGCGGAGGTGGAGGAGGGGCCGCAGCAGGCATCAACATCGCAACAGGTTCCATCTGCCGGGCCCGTATCTGGACCAAAACGCGTGTCAAAGCCAAAACCTGTTGGAGCACAGCGTTGCCATCCGGTTAAAGCTCAGTCTGCAATCCCTGAAAAGGGATCCGAGTCTAGGAAGAGTGCAGTCTGGCATTTTTTTAAACAACATCCAACTGATCAGCGCAAAGTCATCTGTCAAAAATGTTCAACTAGCTTAAGCAGAGGTCAGAATCTGAAAAGTCTAAATACTAGTTGCATGCATAGACACTTAACCACCATGCATTTTCAAGCCTGGACTAACTACCAAACGTCCCTCAAGGTTGTAGCACCCTCGGCCAATGAAGCTAGTCAGCAACGCAACATCCCTTCCGTCACTGTAAGGCCACCATTTTCCGCACCACCGGCAGTATCTGTGCAGGTTTCTTTGCCAGCCAAAAGCAGTCAGGGTCAGGGAATCACCAGTTTTGTAGGAGGAAATATTGCATCTAGGGCACCGGCGGAAACAATACCGTCTCCAACCGTCTCTCAGTCTGCCATGTACACCGGCACACCCGAAAGTTCCACGATCTCCAGCTCTCCAGTCCAGCTCACCCTACATGAGACTCTGGTTAGAAAAAGGAAGTACTTATCCTCGCATCCGCGTACACAGGGTTTTAACGCCCACATAGCTAGACTAATCTCGTTAGAGATGATGCCCTACCGGTTAGTTGAAAGCGAAGCTTTCAAAGCCCTGATGGAGTACGCTGAACCACGATACGAGCTACCCAGTCGACACTTTTTTTCCAGAAAAGCCATCCCAGCCCTGCACCAGCATGTTAAACAGCGCATCGTCCATGCACTCAGGCAATCTGTGAGTACAAAGGTGCACCTGACTACAGATGCATGGACCAGTAGGCATGGCCAGGGACGTTATGTGTCCATCACGGCACACTGGGTGAATGTGGTGGATGCAGGGTCCACAGGCGACATCAATTTAGGGACAGTTGTGCCTAGCCCACGGTCTAGGAAACAGTTGGCTGTAGGCGTTCGCACCCCCTCCTCCTCCTCCTCGTCCTCCTGCAGAAGCTACAGCTCTTCCACAGAACGCAGTCGGCCAACCACTCCATCGGCAGATGACACTGTTGCACACCAGTTGTCCCATTATGGGCCAGCTACTGCCAAGCGTCAGCAGGCTGTATTGGCTATGAAGTGTTTGGGCGACAACAGACACACCGCGGAAGTTCTGTCCGAGTTCTTGCAACAAGAAACGCAGTCGTGGCTGGGCACAGTAGATCTTGAGGCAGGCAAGGTAGTGAGTGATAACGGAAGGAATTTCATGGCTGCCATCTCCCTTTCCCAACTGAAACACATTCCTTGCCTGGCTCACACCTTAAACCTGGTGGTGCAGTGCTTATTGAAAACTTATCCTGGGTTCTCCGACCTGCTCCTCAAAGTGCGTGCACTTTGCTCACATATCCGACGTTCGCCTGTACACGCCAGCCGTATGCAGACCTATCAGCGGTCTTTGAACCTTCCCCAGCATCGCCTAATCATAGACGTTGCAACAAGGTGGAACTCAACACTGCACATGCTTCAGAGACTGTGCGAACAGAGGCGTGCTGTTATTTATTTGTGGGAGGATACACGGGCAGGCAGTAGGATGGCAGACATGGAGTTGTCAGGTGTGCAGTGGTCGAAGATACAAGACATGTGTCAAGTCCTTCAGTGTTTTGAGGAATGCACACGGCTGGTTAGTGCAGACAACGCCGTAATAAGCATGAGCATCCCCCTAATGCGTCTGCTGATGCAAAGTTTGACACACATAAAGGAGCAGGCGTCTGCACCAGAGGAAGAGGGAAGCCTTGATGACAGTCAGCCATTGTCTGGTCAGGGCAGTGTACAGGACGAGGTAGCGGGCGAAGAGGAGGTGGAGGACGAGGAGGATGATGGGGATGAGTATATTTTTAATGCGGAAACTTTCACGGGGGCACAGGAAATTGGTTGCGTGTCACGGCCGGGTTCTGGTTTTTTGAGGGACACAAGTGACGTAGATTTGCCTGCAACTGCCCCTCAACCAATCACAACCGGAGATTTGACAACTGGAACTTTGGCCCACATGGCGGATTATGCCTTACGTATCCTAAAAAGGGACACACGCATTACGAAAATGATGAACGATGACGATTACTGGTTGGCCTGCCTCCTTGATCCACGCTATAAAGGCAAATTGCAAAATATTATGCCACATGAGAACTTGGAACTAATATTAGCAACCAAACAATCAACTCTTGTTGACCGTTTGCTTCAGGCATTCCCAGCACACAGCGCACGTGATCGTTCTCACACGAGCTCCAGGGGGCAGCAGACTAGGAGTGTTAGGGGTGCACACATCAGAAGTGGCGTTGGACAGAGGGGTTTTCTGACCAGGTTGTGGAGTGATTTTGCTATGACCGCAGACAGGACAGGTACTGCTGCATCAATTGAAAGTGACAGGAGACAACATTTGTCCAGTATGGTTACTAACTATTTTTCATCCCTTATCGATGTTCTCCCTCAACCGTCATTCCCATTTGATTACTGGGCCTCCAAATTAGACACCTGGCCAGAATTGGCAGAATATGCATTGCAGGAGCTTGCTTGCCCGGCAGCAAGTGTCCTATCAGAAAGAGTATTCAGTGCTGCAGGTTCAATATTAACCGAAAAAAGGACTCGTCTGGCTACCCAAAATGTTGACGATCTAACATTCATTAAAATGAACCACAACTGGATTTCGAAATCTTTTGCCCCACCTTGCCCGGCCGACACCTAGCTTTCCTATGAAAAGCTCTTGCCTGTGAATTACTTTTCTAATGTCTAATTTGCTGCAGCTGATTGTACAGCATACGACATGTTTACACCTCCCTAAATGGCAAAACTCCCCACACGGGGCCGTGGTATCGCGACTTGGCGCAAGCACCCGTGAGACTGCTGTTTGTCTGAAGAGGTGGGTGTGCTCGCTTTTGGTTGACGGCATTGCTACTGGGTCCCTCATAGTACAATGTAGTGTCTCTGGCGGTGGTGGTGCGCACCCAACGTCAGACACACCGTTGTAACATGAGGGGCCCTGGGGCGGTCCCGCCGGCCTCAAGAGAGTTCCCCTCTACCCCAGCTCAAAATGTGCTCTACCACGTGCAAAATTATGTCGCACAGCTCCACCAATCTTTAGTCTATTCGCTGACATCATTCAATGTCTGGCACTGACAATACAAATTTGTAGACATCTATGATGCAACTTAAAGTAGTCTGTGTCTGTGTCCTATATTGGCACCATTAAATAGTTACTGCCAAATTAGTATGTCAGAAACTCAGTAGATGAGCCCACCCCTGTACCTAAGTATGCCACCTTTTTTTTTTGTTTTGGTTGTTTTGCGAGACATTAACATCTATTTATATTTTGGGAGTACTGGGACAGACACTCCTTGCACTACTCCTCCACTCACCACCAAGCTGCCTGTGTATCCATGTAACCGCTGTGAAACTGCCATGAGCCTATTGTTTGTTATTTTAGGCCTTTGATAGCCTGTCTGCGGTCCCTACTTTAAATACTCCTCCACTCACCACCAAGCTGCCTGTGTATCCATGTAACCGCTGTAAAACTGCCATGAGCCTATTGTTTGTTATGTTAGGCCTTTGATAGCCTGTCTGCGGTCCCTACTTTAAATACTCCTCCACTCACCACCACCAAGCTGCCTGCCCGTGTATCCATGTAACCGCTGTGAAACTGCCATGAGCCTATTGTTTGTTATTTTAGGCCTTTGATAGCCTGTCTGCGGTCCCTACTTTAAATACTCCTCCACTGACCACCAAGCTGCCTGCCCGTGTATCCATGTAACCGCTGTGAAACTGCCATGAGCCTATTGTTTGTTATTTTAGGCCTTTGATAGCCTGTCTGCGGTCCCTACTTTAAATACTCCTCCACTCACCACCAAGCTGCCTGTGTATCCATGTAACCGCTGTAAAACTGCCATGAGCCTATTGTTTGTTATGTTAGGCCTTTGATAGCCTGTCTGCGGTCCCTACTTTAAATACTCCTCCACTGACCAGACCACTGCTGCCCGTGTACCCCTGGAACCAATTATAAAGTGCCTACAGCCAGCCCATTTTCTTATGTTAGGCCTTTGAAGCCTGTCTGCGGTCCCTACTTTAAATACTCCTCCACTCACCACCACCAAGCTGCCTGCCCGTGTATCCATGTAACCGCTGTGAAACTGCCATGAGCCTATTGTTTGTTATGTTAGGCCTTTGATAGCCTGTCTGCGGTCCCTACTTTAAATACTCCTCCACTGACCACCAAGCTGCCTGCCCGTGTATCCATGTAACCGCTGTGAAACTGCCATGAGCCTATTGTTTGTTATTTTAGGCCTTTGATAGCCTGTCTGCGGTCCCTACTTTAAATACTCCTCCACTCACCACCAAGCTGCCTGTGTATCCATGTAACCGCTGTAAAACTGCCATGAGCCTATTGTTTGTTATGTTAGGCCTTTGATAGCCTGTCTGCGGTCCCTACTTTAAATACTCCTCCACTGACCAGACCACTGCTGCCCGTGTACCCCTGGAACCAATTATAAAGTGCCTACAGCCAGCCCATTTTCTTATGTTAGGCCTTTGAAGCCTGTCTGCGGTCCCTACTTTAAATACTCCTCCACTCACCACCACCAAGCTGCCTGCCCGTGTATCCATGTAACCGCTGTGAAACTGCCATGAGCCTATTGTTTGTTATTTTAGGCCTTTGATAGCCTGTCTGCGGTCCCTACTTTAAATACTCCTCCACTGACCACCAAGCTGCCTGCCCGTGTATCCATGTAACCGATGTAAAACTGCCATGACTGCCTACTGTTTGTTATTTTAGGCCTTTGATAGCCTGTCTGCGGCCCCTACTTGCAATACTCCTCCACTGACCACAATGCTGCCTGGAGTGCCTGCCTGTGTATCCATGTAACCGATGTAAAACTGCCATGACTGCCTACTGTTTGTTATTTTAGGCCTTTGATAGCCTGTCTGCAGCCCCTACTTGCAATACTCCTCCACTGACCACACCAATGCTGCCCGTGTACCCCTGGAACCTATTTAAAAGTTCATAGAGCCTAGTTATATATTTTATTTACTATTAATAAGGCCATGATGGACTACGCTGTACCACGCTACAAGCTAACCAGTCGACACTTCTTTTGCGAGAAAAGCCATCCCAACCCTCCACCAGCATGTAAAAGACCGCATTGTCCATGCACTCTGGCAATCTGTGAGTACAAAGGTGCACCCGACAACAGACGCATGGACCTGTAGGCATGGCCACGGAAGATTACGTGTCCATTACGGCGCAATGGGTTAATGTGGTGGATGCATGGTCCACAGGGGACAGCCTACTAAGTCTGTCTGCAGTCCCTAATTCAAATTGTCCTCCACTGTCTAAATCGGAACTTCCACCTTCTGGCTTTCGGCCTATAGTATCAGAAATTAAACTGCATTTGGCCTTCAACTTTGGTTAGGGCCTACTAACGGCTTCTGCCCCTCCCTGGTGTTGCCCTCAACTAAATAAAGCTGAGCTTCAACCTTCTGCTCCAAATTACCATTTTGAAAAATGCAATAGGCTTTTCAGGCCTACAAAAGGTGTCTGTCTGTGTGCCCCTCCCTGGTGTTGTCCTCAACTAAATAAAGCTGAGCTTCAACCTTCCGGCTCTCATTATGTGGTTTTAAAAAAAAAAATGGTGGTTAGGGCCTACTAACGGCTTCTGCCCCTCCCTGGTGTTGCCCTCAACTAAATAAAGCTGAGCTTCAACCTTCTGCTCCAAATTACCATTTTGAAAAATGCAATAGGCTTTTCCGGCCTACTAAAGGTGTCTGTCTGTGTGCCCCTCCCTGGTGTTGTCCTCAACTAAATAAAGCTGAGCTTCAACCTTCCGGCTCTCATTATGTGGTTTTAAAAAAAAAAATGGTGGTTAGGGCCTACTAACGGCTTCTGCCCCTCCCTGGTGTTGTCCTCAACTAAATAAAGCTGAGCTTCAACCTTCCGGCTCTCATTATGTGGTTTTAAAAAAAAAAATGGTGGTTAGGGCCTACTAACGGCTTCTGCCCCTCCCTGGTGTTGCCCTCAACTAAATAAAGCTGAGCTTCAACCTTCTGCTCCAAATTACCATTTTGAAAAATGCAATAGGCTTTTCAGGCCTACAAAAGGTGTCTGTCTGTGTGCCCCTCCCTGGTGTTGTCCTCAACTAAATAAAGCTGAGCTTCAACCTTCCGGCTCTCATTATGTGGTTTTAAAAAAAAAAATGGTGGTTAGGGCCTACTAACGGCTTCTGCCCCTCCCTGGTGTTGTCCTCAACTAAATAAAGCTGAGCTTCAACCTTCCGGCTCTCATTAAGTGGTTTTAAAAAAAAAATGGTGGTTAGGGCCTACTAACGGCTTCTGCCCCTCCCTGGTGTTGCCCTCAACTAAATAAAGCTGAGCTTCAACCTTCTGCTCCAAATTACCATTTTGAAAAATGCAATAGGCTTTTCAGGCCTACAAAAGGTGTCTGTCTGTGTGCCCCTCCCTGGTGTTGTCCTCAACTAAATAAAGCTGAGCTTCAACCTTCCGGCTCTCATTATGTGGTTTTAAAAAAAAAAATGGTGGTTAGGGCCTACTAACGGCTTCTGCCCCTCCCTGGTGTTGTCCTCAACTAAATAAAGCTGAGCTTCAACCTTCCGGCTCTCATTAAGTGGTTTTAAAAAAAAAATGGTGGTTAGGGCCTACTAACGGCTTCTGCCCCTCCCTGGTGTTGCCCTCAACTAAATAAAGCTGAGCTTCAACCTTCTGCTCCAAATTACCATTTTGAAAAATGCAATAGGCTTTTCCGGCCTACTAAAGGTGTCTGTCTGTGTGCCCCTCCCTGGTGTTGTCCTCAACTAAATAAAGCTGAGCTTCAACCTTCCGGCTCTCATTATGTGGTTTTAAAAAAAAAAATGGTGGTTAGGGCCTACTAACGGCTTCTGCCCCTCCCTGGTGTTGTCCTCAACTAAATAAAGCTGAGCTTCAACCTTCCGGCTCTCATTAAGTGGTTTTAAAAAAAAAAAAATGGTGGTTAGGGCCTACTAACGGCTTCTGCCCCTCCCTGGTGTTGTCCTCAACTAAATAAAGCTGAGCTTCAACCTTCCGGCTCTCATTAAGTGGTTTTAAAAAAAAAATGGTGGTTAGGGCCTACTAACGGCTTCTGCCCCTCCCTGGTGTTGCCCTCAACTAAATAAAGCTGAGCTTCAACCTTCTGCTCCAAATTACCATTTTGAAAAATGCAATAGGCTTTTCCGGCCTACTAAAGGTGTCTGTCTGTGTGCCCCTGCCTGGTGTTGCCCTCAACTAAATAAAGCTGAGCTTCAACCTTCTGCTCCAAATTACCATTTTAAAAAATGCAATAGGCTTTTCCGGCCTACTAAAGGTGTCTGCCCCTCCCTGGTGTTGTCCTCAACTGAACAAAGCTGAGCTTCCACATTCTGGCTTTCGCCCTATACTATCAGATATTAAACTGCATTTGGCCTACTAGTGTGGTTAGGCCCTTGAAACAGTGTCTGCTGCTCTTGGGTTTGCTACTCCACTGAACAAAGCAATGCCGCCTGTTTAGTCCTGTTACCAATTTTGAACTGCATGTAGCCTACTTTATTCTTTGGCCCTATATCTGTTTCCTCCTCATCCTGCCCATTGCCCAGCCACTGCTAAATGAGTCTGCTGGTACATTGACCTAGACCACTACATTCCCCTTGTACTCTACACAGCCAGAATCTGTCCCTGCTGAAAGTAAGGTTCCCCTTCCCGCATGTTATACCACCTTACACAGGGACAAAGAGGAAGGTGCAGATGAAAGTGCAGGTTCCTTCATCAGGTGGGGGGGCATACTCGTTGGCGACGTCACTGGCACAGGGCCCCTCAGAGTACGCAAAAGTGTCGCTGCTGGTGGGAGGCGCCCCCGCCATGCAAACACACCGCCGTACTTTGAGGGGCCCTGTGCCAGTGGCAATGCGAACGAGTGGGCCCCCCCCCTGCTTGCTCAGGATCACAGCACTTGCAACTTTTAAATACTTACCTTTCCCTGCAACACCGCCGTGACGTAGTCCGCATTTCCTGGGCCCACGAAAAACTTGAGCCAGCCCTACTCCCCCCACAACTTTCCCCCAATTCCCTATGCCCAACTACTATTATACAGTTAATTAAGATTGGCAAGCTTCAGAAACAAGAATGGATGTTTTTGGCATTAAAATGGGCACTGTAGGTGTTTTCCTGGCCTCCACTCACTGCCGACTATGCTTCCCCATTGACTTGCATTGGGTTTCGTGTTTCGGTCGATCCCCGACTTTTAGCGATAATCGGCCGACTGCACTCGACTCGACTCTGGACAAAATCGGGTTTCCCAAAACCCTACTCGATCTTAAAAAAATGAAAGTCGCTCAACCCTAGTGGCAGCAGGTGACACAATGTCTCCTTGTCCTCTTAGCTGATGTAGGAGTAGATGATATAGGTACGTTTTTCCGCTGCCACCAGGACCATCAAGGAAAAAACACTTTGCTGTAGAATTAGTGTCTTCTAAAGCTTGAGTGATAGCATCAAAAGCAAAAAGTTGGTCCTCATTTAGAGTAGCTTTCATTTCAGCAGCTGCTGATAACTCATAATCTTTATCATACTGTGGGAGGAGGTGTTGTTTCTTGACTGGACGTGGCAAATTAAAATCAGTATAAGTTTTGCCATGAGCTTTAAGAACATGTTGGACATCTGTCATAGCATAGCCTTCACAATTGACACACTCCAGAGTGTCGGAGTGGTATGCATAGCAGTAGTCTTCTACAAAGTGTTCCTTAAATTCATCCCATAAGTCCTGAGGTTTAGCTGGAGGACCAAAAATACAAATGTAGGCAAACATGTCACGTAGCTGTGCTGGCATGTTGAGAATACTGGCATCAAGTAATGTATTTCTCCACAGACTATCATCAAATAGTAAGCCAAGAGCTAATGCCGCATCTTTGAAGGTTTCATGTGTGACTCCGTGTACAGTTTTTATGCTGTCAAAACTGGTTGCACCTTTGACATGTAACAATAACAATCTTAAATAGTAGCGTTCTTGGTCTTTCACACTGACAGTATACATTCGTCCAATCACAGAACCACCTGCTCGCTTTCTAACTTCCCAAGAACCTTCTTTCCAAACATAGTTTTCGGGAATTTCACGGTATAAATAAATATGAGCATGATGGTCGTTCTGATTAAGCTTGTAGTAGGCCATAAGTGTAGAATTTTGATGGAGCTTTTGTTTGATGTTTCCAATAGAGTCATCCTCATGAAAATAGAGTGGCTGAGAATGCGGTAGATGTACAGCAAGGCGAATGATGCTATGAGATTGTTTATGCATTGGATATGAGAATATTCGCCAAGCTGCCTCTGGTGCACTGACATATCTTGAATCCATGAATTGGTGTGTTTCATCATGTTGGATGTTAGTCTGGCAGATTTCAAGATTGGCTTTATCATGTCCTTTGTAGACGTATTTAAATAAATATTTCACAGCCTGAATGGAACCACAAACTTCGACATTTATATGGCACTTGTATTTTAATAGCAGGAACGGATTATATGGAACCACCCACGAATTGTCAATCATGTTAGAATGGTGTTGAAAAGATGGGCCAAAGTGTCTGCGATAAGTAGGATAGGCGTCCTTAGCTATGATGGTTCTTGGTTGCAAATCTTTAGGGAAACCTTTTGTACACTTCCCCAGATCCATACAGGGAGAATTTGGGTTGTGTTCTCCACACGGACCATGAATCATATGTTGGAGAACAATTTTATGGAGCTGAGGGTAGTGGGTAGGATTGGGAATTTCAACCCACACTGTATTGTCTATGTCCTCCTCAGTCCTTAATTTGGAGTTGCTGTCCAGAATAATCAAAATGTGAGCGTGTGGAAGGCCACGTTTTTGAAATTCAATTACATGAACCATAGCGCAAACTTTCCCAAATAATCCGTTGTTAATGTCTTTTAAGAGTGCTTCCAGTTTTATTTTGAAAACACGTGCCACCAAATCAGGTCTATGTTCCACACGCTGCCAAGGTTCCAAATTCTCAGTAATCTCATTCCATTTCGGATTACAGGTCATGGTGATGAATAGATCAGGACGACCATATTTAGTCACAATAGCCATGGCATCCTGGTACCGCTGCTGCATATTCCTGGGACTGCCTTCAAACGAAGATGGTAAAATGACCGTTTTTCCAATGGGGATGCCCTTCTCAATGGATTTTTTCTGGAGATGTTCCTGGAGTACACAATAATCCTCTACTTTCAAATCATTTTGGTGTTGACGGATATAATGTAGGCGATTTGCCTCGATTTTCACATAAGCATCCACTAAGTACTGCTGAGTGAGTTTGCCACCATTCAGGAGTGGATTAAACTGATTACGGACAGACAGCACATAGCAGTAATATTGCAGTTGTGTAACTCTGTGTGGACTTTGCCCTTGTTGCTTGAGGCCATCATGCCAGCCCTGGTCTCCGTAAGGGAAAAATAAAGGCTAGAGTAAAGCATCTAAATTACTGTGTAGAATGCTGACCTGTTGTGTTCTTGGCGCCAAAGGATTTTTGGGGTCCGGTTGTAAATGTATTAAAATATCACGATTAAATGGTGGCTCTCCATTGTCATTTTCAAATACGACAGCAACTTCATTGACAGTTGGATTATTATATCGGCGAGGGTCTTGATTCCGATCTTGTTTAAGGGCCATGATGATATTTGGCATGAGAGTGCCATTAGCTTCAGCTTTAAGATGTTCTTCATGTTCCACATCTCGTAACATTTTGTAGGCAGCAACAAAGGGATTCACATTGTCTAACTGAAGAGCAATTATACTCATCAAAGTGGAATGACATTTTTGATTTTGTTCACAGTTTAAACGTTGTTCATTCACGGTAGCGGTATCCAAAATATACAGTTGGGCATAAGCTGGAACTTGATCATCACTGGGATGTAGGGTTCCAGTACGATGATATATTTGTCCATGTATACGGAAACAGTAAGGGCCATGTCCAGGTGGAGGGGATATATTGGCACCCATGGAGGCGAAAGCAAATGAGCTGTTAATACTACGAATATTTTCCATGAGATTCTTACTGAACTCACTCTCCCCTGTCAGCAATCGTTTAAAGACATCGGGATATTGGGGTATAGGTATATACACTTTACTCTTGTGACAACACAGAGTAAAATTTTTATCTGCTGGTATCTCAGCATTAAAATGTAATGCTTGACAATGTTCACATAAATAGTTCATAGGACCACAGGAGTGTTCTACTATGGTACTGTCATCATTAGTAAAACCTGTAGGATGTTGAGGTACAGGTTGTGGTAACGGAGCATTGGAATGTTTCTTTAAGCCAACATATATAAAGCGTGGACCTGGTAGAGGATCTTCACTGTCCACAGATTCAATCACTGAGGAGTTGGAAGGTGTATCGTGGTCAGGGTTTATTAATATGGAGGTGCAAGCGGTTTTTTTGCGCCGTTCACGGCGTGCACCAGCTGCATTTGGTAATGGTTTGTTTGTTGCCTTAGAAGAGTCAGGTGTGAAGCATGTCTTATAAGCAGACTTAACGGTGTACAGGCGACGGCGTTTATCATTTGGAGTGTAAGTAGGACAGTGTTTGCGCTTACGTGCAGATTTACCAACGGTTAAAGGAGCTTGAGGCTGCACACATTCTATGAATGGAGACAAAGAAGCTGTATTGTGGGCAGAATCTATGACTGAGGACGTGGAAATATTATGTTTGCAACGTTGAGAGCGTGCAGCAGCAGCTTTATTACTTAATCGATTAGTTTTGTCCTCAAAAGACTCATTAGTAATGCGTTTATTGCAAGCAGCATTAACAGTGTCCAGGCGCTTCTGTCTGTCCTCTGTAGTCTCGTTAGCACGCTGTTTGCACTTACGTGCGGCATCGGCGGCTTTTCGCTCTGCGTCATTGGTATACTTATTATCAGACCTGATGTTACGTGCGCCATCAGCAGCTTTGGGCTCTGTGTCATTAGTATACTTAACAGTGTCCAGGCGCTTGCATCTATCCTCTGTACTCTTGTTAGCACGCTGTTAGAGCTTACGTGCAGCATCGGTGTCTTTTCGCTGTGCGTCATTGGTATACTTATTATCAGACCTGATGTTACGTGCGCCATCAGCAGCTTTGGGCTCTGTGTCATTAGTATACTTAACAGTGTCCAGGCGCTTGCATCTATCCTCTGTACTCTTGTTAGCACGCTGTTTACGCTTACGTGCAGCATCTGCGGCTTTTCGCTCTGCGTCATTGGTATACTTATTATCAGACCTGATGTTACGTGCGCCATCAGCAGCTTTCGGCTCTGTGTCATTAGTATACTTAACAGTGTCCAGGTGCTTGCATCTCTCCTCTGTACTCTTGTTAGCACGCTGTTTGCGCTTACGTGCAGCATCGGCGGCTTTTTGCTCTGCATCATTACCATACTTTATATCAGACCTGATCTTACGTGCGCCATCAGCAGCTTTGGACTCTGTGTCATTAGTATACTTAACAGTATCCAGGCGCTTGCATCTATCCTCTGTACTCTTGTTAACACGCTGTTTGCGCTTACGTGCGGCATCGGCGGCTTTTCGCTCTGCATCATTACCATACTTTATATCAGACCTGATCTTACGTGCGCCATCAGCAGCTTTGGGCTCTGTGTCATTAGTATACTTAACAGTGTCCAGGCGCTTGCATCTATCCTCTGTACTCTTGTTAGCACGCTGTTTACGCTTACGTGCGGCATCGGCGTCTTTTTGCTCTGCATTATTAGTATACTTTATATCAGACCTAATCTTACGTGCGCCATCAGCAGCTTTGGGCTCTGTGTCATTAGTATCCTTACTATTAGAGCTCATGTTGGCTAAGCTAAACAGCTTTAAGCGTGGTGGTGGCAAACAACAGGTTAATAAGAGGCAGTGTCAGGTAGTAGGAAAATAGCCAGTTAATAATAGGCAATAGTTCTTTGCAGGAATACAGATATTAATAAATAGGCAGTTTATATTGCAGAGAAATTGCTGGGCAATAATGGACAATGTCCTTATGTGGCAAATAATAGAGCAATATACCCAGTGTGGCAAAGAAGAGGTTAATAAACGGCAGTCTCTCAGTATAACAGTCAGTGAATAATAGGCAGTATATGGAGAAAACACCAAACAAAAGTTCAAAATTGGTGTGAAAATGTCACTGAACCACTTCACAACTAAATATATATAGTTTTGGTAAATGGTATTATCATTTTTTTGACGAAATTCGGCAGGAGCTTGAAGAGCGACGTCACTGGGACCGCCTCCACACAGTAGAAACTTGCTGTGAGGAAAAAATTCAAAAATCACACCAAAATGGTGGGCGGAGTGTGTCACAGTACGGCACATTTCTGATTGGTCGCTCGCGGCAGGTGGCAACCAATCAGAAAAGTGCCGCGCACCACGAAGGCATATATCTTTGTCCACCCTGAGCGGGTGTAGGACGCTGGTGACGTCACTTATCTCCGGACATTAGCTCCGGACAAAGCCACGGAAGTTGGCACAAATTGCCGGAAGTAGCATTCTAGGCAATTATATATTAGATATATATATATATATATATATATATATATATATATATATATATATATATATATATATATATGTGTAGATGTGTATTAGTTTCACACTTCTGGCCATTTGCCCATGTTAAAGATGGCTGCCATATGATGTGCGTCTGTCTGTGGCGTCTTACATCCTCCTCCTGGCTCTGCCCACTGTCTGTCGTTGTGGTCACATGGGGCCCCATGTGTGCCTGCTTCAGTGGTGACGTCAGCGCCGGGTTGGAGGAGGGACGCTACATTGACTGACTCACACTTGCGGTATACTTCCGGCTCTGTTCATATAAATCTGTTCTGGTGTTCTTTGCGGCATGCCCCCTGAGGAAGGAAGTTTTACTTCTGAAACGCGCGTCGGGGAGGGCGGGAGATTGCATGTGCCCAGGTTACACACCACTAGGTATGTTATGAAAGCGCAATGTTTATATGTGCACTGGTATTAGCAACATGTGTTAGGCTTTCATTGTTGTGACTATTGGGTACTATGTGCGGTCTCCCACCGTTTATGTTGTGGGATGGTTCACCACTTGTTTTAGCTTTATCCCTGTCAATTGCCTTTGTGAATTATTAATAAAATATTTTGTTACATTTTCTAATTAGTGTGGACAATTTTCCACTGTTTTTGCTGTGGTGGTTCTTATTGACTTCAGTGGGTCCTGATGGTCCTAGCAATTCAGTTATGGACGGCCTCTATATTTTTCTATTCCCATATATATTTATGATCTATGCTTACAATCTATGAGGAAAAGGGGTGACACAAAAGCTGGATGGTAACAATTGCTTTAGTTGTTCGGACCAGCCATAGTATAAGAATTGGGTGTACACGTAATAATGCATGAACCGGTTATCAGCCTAAGTATGTAACAGTACAGACACAGAGGGCTATTACATGAATAAAGTGTATGAGAACATAATGCGAGGAACCTGGTTGTGGTAACAATTTTGAATGAGCAACACAGGGATAGTTAGGTTAAAGCATTGAGACGGTAGGTGTTGTGAACTGTGTTTCTGGGCTCCCTCTGGTGGTCACTAACGGTATTGTGTTAGGCATGTCTTGTTGCAGGCCTGAGCTCCAGCTGTGTCGTTAAGCAGCGGGTGTTCCCTATTTAAGTCTCCTCCGGACTCAGTCTCTTGCCTGGCATCGTTGTATCCAGACCTATATGGTCTCCTCTGGATTCCTTTCAGTCTGTCTCATGCAAGAAAAGCTAAGTCCGTTTTGTATAATTTGGATCGTTTGCATTTTTCAGTGTCTTTGTCCAGCTTGCTTAATATTTGATTTTCTGGCTCGCTGGAAGCTCTAGGGGGCTGATATTCTCCCTCCGCACCGTCAGTCGGTGTGGGGGTTCTTGAATGTTCAGCGTGGATGTTTTTGTAGGGTTTTCTGCTGACCGCATAGTCCACTATCTATTTTCTGTCTATCTAGACTAGTGGGCCTCACTTTGCTGAATCTAGTTCATCTCTACGTTTGTGTTTTCCTCTTGCCTCACCGTTATTATTTGTTGGGGGCTTTCTATATCTTTGGGGTTCAATTTCTCTGGAGGCAAGTGAGGTCTTATTTTCCCTCTAGGGGTAGTCAGTTCTCCGGCTGGCTCGAGACGTCTAGAACCAACGTAGGCACGTTCACCGGCTGCTTCTAGTTGTGTGTGTTAGGATCAGGTATGCGGTTAGCCCAGTTTCCACCTCCCTAGAGCAGTATTTATGTTTTTGCTATCTTGCCGGAATATCAGAGATCCTCTACCACTGGGATCATAACAGTATGCCAGGCCGAAAGAAAATGTTTATTGCATCGCAGAAGTGGGTTAAAAAGAAGTTCTGAGTTTGTTTTTTTTGTTTTTTTTTTGTTGCTGCAGTTTGCCTAGCTTCTTCCATCCCCTTTTTCTCTGAGTGGCTGGAACTCTGCTGCAGATATGAATGTCCAGACTCTGACTTCTAGTGTGGATCAGCTTGCTGCTAGGGTGCAAAGCATTCAGGATTTTGTTATCCATAGCCCTATGTCTGAACCAAAAATACCTATTCCTGAGCCGTTTTTTGGAGATAGATCTAAGTTCCTGAATTTTAGGAATAATTGCAAATTGTTTCTGTCTCTGAAACCTCGTTCCTCTGGTGATTCCGCTCAGCAAGTTAAGATTGTTATTTCCTTCTTGCGCGGCGACCCTCAAGATTGGGCCTTCTCTCTGGCGCCAGGAGATCCTGCATTGGTGAATGTTGATGCGTTTTTCCTGGCACTTGGTTTGCTTTATGAGGAGCCTAATCTTGAAAATCAGGCTGAAAAGATGTTGCTGGCTATCTCTCAGGGTCAGGACGAAGCTGAGGTATATTGTCAAAAATTTCGGAAATGGTCCGTGGTTACTCAATGGAATGAGTGTGCACTGGCCGCAAATTTCAGAAATGGTCTTTCTGAAGCCATTAAAGATGTGATGGTGGGGTTTCCTATCCCTACAGGTCTGAATGATTCAATGGCTCTGGCCATTCAAATTGATCGACGTTTGCGGGAGCGCAAATCTGTTAATCCTTTGGCGGTGCTGTCTGAACGGTCACCTGATTCTATGCAATGTGACAGAATTTTGACCAGAGCCGAGCGACAAAATCATAGACGTCAAAATGGGTTGTGTTTCTACTGTGGTGATTCAACACATGTTATCTCAGCATGCTCTAAACGCTTAAAAAAAATTGTTAATCCTGTCGCCATTGGTACTTTTCAGCCTAAGTTTAATTTGTCTGTGACTTTAATTTGTTCATTATCTTCTTACTCAGTTATGGCTTTTGTGGATTCTGGTGCTGCTTTAAGTCTGATGGATTTGTCGTTTGCCAAGCGCTGCGGTTTTGTCCTGGAGCCTTTGGAAAATCCTATTCCTCTTAGAGGAATTGATTCTACGCCATTGGCAGAGAATAAACCTCAGTATTGGACGCAAGTGACCATGTGCATGACTCCTGTACATCAGGAGGTGATTCGTTTTCTGGTACTGCATAAAATGCATGATGTTGTCATTTTGGGTCTGCCATGGTTACAGGCCCATAATCCAGTTTTAGATTGGAAAGCTAGTGTCTAGTTGGGGGTGTCAGGGGATTCATGGCGATTCTCCATTGGTGTCTATTGCTTCTTCTACTCCTTCTGAGATCCCTGAGTTTTTGTCAGACTTTCAGGATGTATTTAATGAGGCCAGGTCCAGTGCCCTTCCTCATAGGGACTGTGATTGTGCTATAGATTTGATTCCTGGTAGTAAGTTTCCTAAGGGACGACTCTTTAATTTATCTGTGCCAGAGCATGCCGCGATGCGGAGTTATATAAAGGAGTCTTTGGAGAAGGGACATATTCGCCCATCCTCTTCTCCTCTTGGTGCAGGATTCTTTTTTGTGGGCAAGAAAGACGGGTCTTTGAGACCTTGTATAGATTATCGTCTTCTGAATAAGATCACGGTTAAATTTCAGTATCCTTTGCCATTGTTGTCTGATTTGTTTGCTCGGATTAAGGGATCCAGTTGGTTCACCAAGATAGATCTTCGTGGTGCGTATAACCTTGTGCGCATAAAGCAGGGAGATGAATGGAAAACGGCATTTAATACGCCCGAGGGTCATTTTGAGTACCTGGTGATGCCTTTTGGATTATCGAATGCCCCTTCTGTGTTTCAGTCCTTCATGCATGACATCTTCCGGAAATATCTGGATAAATTTATGATTACACTGGTCAACAGCATTTTTGGTGCCAAAGATATTTCATCGAATTTAGGGTATTTTTGGGGTGCTGATTCTGAATATGTCATCAGTTTTGCCAGATTGGCTCAAGTTTTTGAGATTTTTGGTATCTTATTTATAGCACTTGTTGGTAAATGCGACGCATCATCTCATTAATTTCTTTGGATTAGTACTTGAACTGAGCAGTTCTCAATATAGTTTTGTGTTAATTAGTGTTCTAAAAGTTTGTTCATAGCTTGATTTTTGCACTAACTTTATGTTGTTGTCTGTTTTCCAGTGAAAAGCATGAACTCATCAAGAAGAAGTTGTCTTAACGATCCAGACTCATTCTGTTACATTTGTGGTGAATACACACTGCCAAAACATAGAAGAAACATAACAGACTTCGTAAAAAAAAGTGTATTTTGCCTATTTTGGGGTTATGCTTGGGGACCAAGACAAGTTTTGGGCACCACACATAGTGTGCAAAGCATGTATCGAATTATTACGAAAATGGAGCAAAGGACAAAGAAAAAGCTTCAAATTTGGTGTTCCAATGGTGTGGAGAGAGCCAAAAAATCATCATGATGACTGTTATTTCTGTGCAGTGCAAGTGCAAGGATTCAATAAGCATAAGAAACGAAAATGGGAGTAACATGGAATCTGCAAGAAGGCCTGTCCCTCATTGTGAAGATGTGCCTGTACCTGTGTTTACCATAAATAACAGTCATCATGATGATTTTTTGGAACACCAAATTTGAAGCTTTTTCTTGTTTGATGGCATGTTTAAATGAGAAGGGAAAGATACCAGAAGAGAGAGGTTGAATATTTTTGTGTAGGTGGGTGGTGACAGCAGGGGAAAGGGACTGGAGGAGATGTGACAGAATGGGGTCACTAGTTCTTCTTCTGTGACTGGTTCAAAGTCAGAGTGTGAGCTAGATGCAGAGGGGAGGGAGGAGAGTGCATGGTATGAGGGGATTGGGAGATAATTTCCTGTCTGATATGGTCAATTTATTCTTTGTCTCCAGGACTCACATGGTGTGGGAGCACAGGCTCCTAGACAGGTCATGGAATGGATGGTCATTTGATCTTCACTAATTGCGCTATTGGGGTCTCAATTTTTATTAAAAGGTTGGGTCGCTTTAGTTTAGATCATGTCCAAATTGATTAAGATAGGAGATATGTTCCGCTGCAGTATTCATTGCATCATATTCCTATTTCACTCATCAGAGTTTATGTCGCTCCACATGCGCTACTCCCAGCTGATATAGCAGCTCCTGGAATTTGTGACAAATTCTCCACATTCTCCATGTACAGGTGCTTCCCACAAAATTAGAATATCATCAAAAAGTCAATTTATTTCAGCTCTTCAATAAAAAAAAGTGAAACTCATATATTATATAGAGTAATTACAAACAGAGTGATCTATTTCAAGTGTTTCTGCTAATGTTCAAGAAAGGCCGTACTCGGGCCCATGGCCATTAGGGGAGGCCGCCATGACAGGGGAACGTGCGACGTTAGAGAGCTTATTAGGACTGCTGGGGGTTACAGGGTTAAAGGAGCTGAGGGGAGTGGAAGAGTTTTTTGAATTTGAAAGGGAAGGAGGGGTTATGGGCAGGGGGGGGACTTTATAAAAAGGGGCGGCCATGTGAGTGGGGCAACCATTTTGGGTACTCACCGGCCACAGACGAAAGCTCCCACCCACCCTCCCTTTTATTGTCATTGGTTTAAGGTTGTTGAATTGGGAGTTAGTAATTTTGGGTTAAGACTAGGCTTCTAGTTTTATGAAGATATTTAATTACGACTAAATATGGTAAATGATCTGTCGCGGCAGCATGGCAGGGGGTGGTGATCCTCGAAGTTGGTGGAAGTGGAAAATGGCGGATGGATCGGGGGGGATCTCAATAGGTCCTGGACTCCCCGGGGGTGATTTTAAATGGTCAAAGGGGCACAGATAATCCCATGGAAGGGATTAGTAGGGGAACCAAAACAGGTGTGCGGGTTTGGCCTGGCGGGTGGAGTTTGCCTCCAAGCTGGTGCATAGCGGCTGGGGGTAAGGCGGATATAAGGCCAAAATAGGCGGGACGTTTGGCGGAAAAATGTTTGACATATGTTTCGGGCTTCGAGGGTCACCAACTTCCGGGGTTTATTGTTTCATTATTTTGTATGTTTAAATGTTAATAAACGGCTGCTGTGGCCAATTAATCCAACCTAATTGTCTGTGTTTTTAATGGCGTTTTCTGTTTTATAGACAAAGGGGGTGGCGGCTGTTTATCTGTTTATTTCGGGGGTAATATGAGGTAAGGTAAAAGTTTTTATACTAGAAGCTCACAGGAGTCACGGATACCCGTTGTCATGATTATGGCTTACGGCCATTGAAAACCCAAAAGTCATTATCACAGTAAATTACACTAGAACACTTTATAACACCAGCTTGAAAAATTATTTTAAAATCCGAAATGTTGGCCTACTGAAATGAATGTTCAGTAAATGCACTCAATACTTGGCCAGGGCTCCTTTTGCATCAATTGCTGCATCAATGCAGCATGGAATGGAGGCGATCAGTCTGTGGCACTGCTGAGGTGTTATGAAATCCCAGGTTGCTTTGATAGCAGCCTTCAGCTCGTCTGCATTGTTGGATCTGGTGTCTCTCATCATCCTCTTGACAATGCCCCATAGATTCTCTATGGGGTTAAGGTCAGGCGAGTTTGCTAACCAATCAAGCACTTTGATACTGTTGTTTTTAAACGAGGTATTTGTACTTTTGGCAGTGTGGACAGGTGCCAAGTCCTGCTGGAGAATGAAATTTACATCTCTAAAAAGGTTGTCAGCAGAGGGAAGCATGAAGTGCTCTAACAATTCCTTGTAGATGGCTGCGCTGACTTTGGGCTTTGATAAAACACAGTTGACCTACACCAGCAGATGACATGACTCCCCAAACCATCGCTGATTGTGAAAACTGCACACTTGACCTCAAGAAGATTGTATTGTGTGCCTCCCCACTTTTCCTCCAGACTCTGGGAGCTTGATTTCCAAATTAAATGCAAAATATACTTTCCTCTAAGAAAACAACACCTTGGACCTCTAAGCAACAGTCCAGTTCTTTTTCTCCTTGGCCCAGGTAAGACACTTCTGGCGTTTTCTATTAGTCATGAGTGGCTTGATACAAGGAATGAAACACATGTAGTCCATGTCCTGGAAAGGTCTGTGTGTGGTGGGTCTTGAAGCAATGACTCCAGCAGCAGTCCACTCCTTGTGAATCTCCCCAAAATTTTTGAATGGCCTTTTACTAACAATCCTTTCAAGGCTGCGGTTGTCTTGGTTGCTTGTGCACCTTCTTCTACCACACTTTTTCCTTCTACTGAACTATCCATTAATATGTTTGGATACAGCACTCTGTGAACAGCCAGCTTCTTAAGCAATGACTTTCTGTGGCTTACCTTTCTTGTGGAGTGTGTCAATGACTGTCTTCTGGACATCTGTCAAGTCAGCAGTCTTCCCCATGATTGTGGAGCCTGTTGAAACAAACTAAGGGACCTTTTTAATTGCTTAGGAAGCCTTTGCAAGTGTTTTTTGTTAGTTATTCTAATTTACTGAGATAATGACTTTAGGTTTTCATTGACTATAAGCCATAATCATCAACAATAACAGAAATAAACACTCAAAATCAGTCACTCTGTTTGTATTGAATTATAAAATATATGATTTTCATGTTTTGCATTGAAGAACTGAAATAAATTAACTTTTTGCTGATATTCTAATTTCATGAGAAGCACCTGTATTTGGCAAAGTGATTTTAATTTTGTATGCTGAGTGTCACTGAGTTACCATGACAGAGCAGTGCCAGAAGACCGCAGGCTCCTGCTTCGCCGCTAAGAAGAAGCACTTCTCTGGTGTATTGAATGTGTTTGTTTTCTTTCAGCAGGACAGGGGTTAATCGGCCATGTGGAAATCCCTGCATTCAGCTGTGCTCAGTTAGCCACTCCTCTATCCTATAAAAGCTAGGCCTTCTGACCCGGTCCTTGTCTGAGTTAGTACTTGCTACATAGATCTGGAGAGGGAGAAGCTGGTGTTTGGAGAGATGGAGGAGTTTATTGTGCGACTGTTGCTTGGTTTCTACGCTTGTAAATTCCTCATCCTTACCTGCCTTATTTTCTTTCCCTGTCCTTCACACCCTGGTGTATACCTCTGTTATTTGTGAGAGTATAATTTGTGTGAGTGGAATTTTCTTTTACCCTTATCTTTGTGCAGCGCCCCAGAGTCCTGGTCGTTGCAGTAACATCGCTCTGCCGCTAGGGGAGTGATGTTGCGTCTGATTGCACTAGGTGAGTTCACCTGACCAGGTAACACTCACACTACACTTCACACTCCGGCCACCAGGGGGAGTGGTTCTATCTAGTAGGCCACTCCTCACACTCTGGTAAAACTGGGGGTTGGACAGGAAGACAGGGAGAAGTAACTGGGAAGTGCTAGAGAGAGGACCTGTCAGGGATGGGATCCTGGTAGATTCCTAAGAAAACAACGCACCAAGTGAGCAAAGGGAATACAGCAAGGAGACAATAGGACCAGAAGGAGTCGTGCTGAAAGATCGAGGCAACATCCTCCTGAGGCGCAAACAGTCGGTGGCTGGAACGCCGAGAAAGTAAGAGACTTTAAGCAATACTTCAAACCACGGCAGGATAGCCAATTATAGGTTGGCTGTCTCACTTAAACACCTAAGCAGACAACGGAGGCAGATGTGGGAGAGGGGCGACTCTAGAGTCCCGGAAGAACTCCAGGCCTACCCCGTCATACGGGTGCGTCCTAGCCATACCATCTGGGGGACGAAGAGAGAACGAACATCAGAAATAGACAGAATAAGTTGTGAGGACTATCCCGGGGTGCTCAGCAGGGAAGGACTACAACACATAGGCGCTAGCAGGTAGACGCTGATTCTCACCTATCAAGGGGAACTCCTAATGTGCCTTCGGACCGGCCGGTCTCAGACAGCCCGGTTAACAGTGCTCTGGATTGGCTAACTCGAAGCCTTCAGTAAAGAGGTAAAGAGACTGCAACCTGGTGTCCTCGTTATTTAACCTGTACCGCACCACCACAACATCATCACCATCACGCACACCTATCATTGTACGCCCCTCAGCAGGGTCACGGACTGGGTCTAGCCACCGTGACAATCCCAGAGCAGAGACTCAGAGGCCCGATACCGGGTACCCCTTGGGCCCTGTGGCAGTGGGGGCGCTACTACTTGGCGTCACGAACAGGATCTACTTAAGCCTGAAGAATCAGGTCATGTGTGCCTTGGAACTGTGATTTATTATACTTGGACTGTGACTTATTGCAAAGACTGTGTATTGCCAATTGCCGCCAAGAGTTCCCGCCACAATTCGCCATCGCAGCGCATGGAGGGAGGAGCCTTAGCTTCGTGGGCGGAACCGGTCAAAAAGAAGCGCGGAATGAGAAAGCGCGGTAAAGTGCCAGCCCCAGAAGAGGAACTCCGACCTTCAGCAGGTTAGTGGGAGGAAGGGACAGCCATGTCCGAGTCGGGAGGAGCGGAGGCGGCGGTCGCAGCCGTGGACGCAGGGGCAGCTCCGGTCCCCGCAGCGGACGAAGCCGCGGCCCTAATACCACCACTGGTGGCCGCAGAACCCGCTGCCCCCCTCAGCCAGTCGGACGCTGCCGCTACCACAAAGGCCATAATGCCCTTCTCTATGCCGTACCTGCCCGGAGCGGCCTGGCTCCCACGATACTCCGGGGAGTCGCATACATTCACTGACTTTAAAGAAGGGATCTGCAGCCTGCTCGAGTTCTATCCTCTGACAGAGCCTCAGAAGGTTCATATGATAATCGGCCAACTCATTGGGGCGGCTCTGAGAGAAGTGAAGTCCTGGCCCGCCGTGGATAAGGGAACGGCACAGCAGGTTTTTGCAAACCTTAAAGCCACCTTCGATACCCGTACTGCTACAGAAATTAAATTGACTTTCTATGGATGCAAACAGAGGCCGCAGGATAGCTTACGGGACTATGCCCTAAATCTCCAGGAGGCGCTGCGGGCCATTAAGCAGAGTGACCCCAGCAGCATGCAAGATGAGGATAAACTCCTGAAAGAGCGGTTCATTGAGGGGCTCCTGTGCAGTCACCAAAGGGGCCAATTACACTTCCTGGCCATGCAGAATCCAGACTTGACTTTTGCGCAATTCAAGGATAAAGCTATCCAGGCGCTGCAGGAGCGACAACCCAGCCGCGCAATACCCCCCAGGCGTCCCGCTCTCACATACCACCAGGAGGTGGCATCAGATGCCCCAGTCGCCGCCGAGGCCGATGCCCAGAGCTTAGAGGATGACTCCCCTGCAGGACTCCGCCTTCAGATGCAGGAGATGACCAAGAGTGTTGCTGCCCTGGCCCGGACGGTGCAGTCCCTACAGGAGGCCCCCAAGGAGAAGATCCAACTGGCCTCCAGACCAGAGGATGTCCCTTGGATACGACGGAGGAGGACTCCGCCGACCAGAGGCCGGGACAATGATCGCTTCCATCAGGACAGACGACCCATCTGCCGCCGCTGTCATCAGGTGGGCCACCTTGCAAGGTACTGTCCTTTAAACGAGCAACCCCTGGGGCAAAGGGCCAACCCCCAGGAGTAGGACGGTCAGGCCCGCAACATTGGAGAGCCAAATACGTTGGAGGGCGACCAGTCCTTCCTGTAGTGGTTGACGGTATCCCCATGAACGCTTTGCTGGACACTGGTTCTCAGGTGACGACTATGCCTTACATGCTTTATAAACGGTATTGGGAGGACACCGATATTACTCGTGGCCCCGATGACGATTTCACCATAACAGCCAGTAATGGTCAGCCATTGCCACAAGTGGGGTATAAAGAGGCCACCATCAAAGTGGGGCGGGTGGAATTGAAAGCCCAGGGGATTGTAATTGTTGATATTGACCGCCGAGAATGTAATCCCATGATGACTATCGGTACTAATGTTATAGAAAATTGTCTTGCAGAAGTTATTGTTCTGTTGCAACAGGTAGCAGAAACCGCTGGCCACAGTGAACAACGCGCCCTGCAAAAAGAAATCAGAGCTCTGATGCAAAGACAGCAGGTAGAGCTGACTGGTGGTGAGATTGGTCGTGTCACTGTGAGTGATTCAAACCCCATCGCGATACCCCCCAGGAGTGAGATGTTAATATGGTGTCGGGCAGCCATAGTCCTCAGGGGAGAGGACTACCAGGCCCTGGTAGAACCCGTCTATTCAGACAATAGACCTACGCTCCTAACAGCCAGGGGGGTGGTCGACGTCCGCCAGGGGAGGGTGCCAGTACGTGTCCTTAATTGCGGGGAGGAAGAGGTCCATCTCACCAAGTATGCCACGCTCGCCAAACTGTTCACCGTCAATAATAGTGTGATACAGACACCTGGACCCTTGGCCCCATCTAATCTGGCGGGGGACAACGGTTCTGCAGGGCCCTCGAAAGACTGGTGTCGGGAATTGCATGTGGGCACTGACTTCACCCCATCCCATCAGAAACAGGGGGCCTACAGGGTGGTTCACGAGTACGAGCGGGTGTTTAGCAAACACCCCTTAGATTTTGGACAGTTGAAAGTGATCCAACACCTTATCCCCACGGGAGATCACCGGCCCATAAAAGAGAGATACCGCCCTGTACCCCCAGCTCATTACCAGTGCGCTAAGGACATGTTGCGAGAAATGAAGGAGGCTGGGGTGGTGAGAGACAGTTGTAGCCCCTGGGCAGCTCCATTAGTCCTTGTTAAAAGAAAGATGGCACAATGAGGATGTGCTTTGATTACAGGCAGTTGAATCGCATTACACATGAGGACGCATACCCACTGCCCAGGATAGAGGAGTCTCTGGCTGCCCTAAAGTCTGCTAACTATTTCTCTACCTTAGATCTCACCAGTGGGTATTGGCAGGTTCCCGTGGCGGAGGCGGACAAAGAGAAGACGGCCTTCACGACACCGATGGGTCTCTGCGAGTTCAACTACATGCCCTTCGGATTGTGCAATGCCCCGGGGACGTTCCAGAGAATGATGGAGTGCTGTCTGGGGCACAAGAACTTTGAGACCGTACTGCTGTATTTGGATGATGTCATTGTCTTCTCTAAGACCTACGAAGACCATCTGAAACACCTGGCTGAGGTGTTTGAAGCCCTGTCCAACTTTGGCTTAAAGGTGAAACCGTCCAAATGTCATCTGCTGAAACCCAAAGTGCAGTACCTGGGCCATGTGGTGAGTGCTGAAGGAGTGGCCCCAGACCCCGACAAGGTCACGGTGATCCAGGACTGGCCGAAGCCCAGCAACCTCCACAAAATCCGGCAGTTCCTCGGGCTGGTAGGCTATTACCGAAGGTTCATTAAGGACTTCACCAAGAAGGCAGCGCCCTTGCAAGACCTGTTGGTGGGTCAATCAAAGAAGACCAAGGGGAAGAACACCCCATTTGATTGGAACGAGGGGCTGGAAGGATCCTTCGCTTGCTTGAAGTCGGCACTGACGGGAGAAGAGGTGCTGGCCTACCCTGAATACGACCAACCGTTTGTGCTGTACACGGATGCCAGCAATGTAGGATTGGGAGCCGTGCTGTCCCAGGTCCAGAAAGGCAAGGAAAGGGTAATCGCTTACGCCAGCCGGAAACTTCGCCCCACAGAAAGGAACCCTGACAACTACAGCTCCTTTAAGCTGGAATTCCTTGCCATCGTCTGGGCAGTGACAGAGAGGTTCAAACACTACCTGGCCTCAGCGAAATTCACCGTCTTCATGGATAACAATCCGCTAACGCATCTGGATACCGCCAAACTCGGGGCCTTGGAACAGCGGTGGATGGCCCGGCTGTCCAACTACGACTTTACCATCAAGTACCGGGCAGGACGCAAGAATGCAAATGCCGACGCCTTGTCTCGAATGCCAAATTTGCCAGAAACGGGGGAAGACCCGGAGGCACTTGAAGAGGTGGAGCTGCCTGCATTCCATCGCCCCAAAGCCACTCAGAACTCCCATCATGTGAGGAGCAGGCACAAGAACCAACCGGATGCCACACTGAATCCCCTGCCCCATCACGGATGGGCGGAAACTCAGGATGGTGACCCAGCGGTCCGTCGGGTGAAAGAACTCTTGACGCAGGCAGGGCTGCATCCCGTCCCAGATGATCTACAGGAGACCCAACAGCTGTGGAAGGGGAGAAGCAAACTGTTTCTCCATGATGGCAAGCTGTGCCGGAGAAGCATCGACCCACGTACTCACGAATTGGTATGGCAGATAGTGGTGCCCAGGCAAGATGCGCCCATGGTTCTAGGAGCCTACCACGATGGAGCCGGACACTTCGGGTGGAGGAAGCTGGAGATGGTACTCCGAGGGAGGTTCTATTGGATTGGCATGAAGAGAGCCATTGAGAAGTGGTGTCGAGAGTGCGGTCCATGTAGCCTACGCAGGAGGGACCGTGGCAGCCAGCGGGCTCCCTTGCAGCCTATCATCACCAGGCGGCCGCTCTAACTGGTCGCGCTGGATCATGTGAAACTGACACCTAGCCGGTCAGGCTATATCTACGCTCTTACCATCGTAGATCACTACTCCAGATTTTTGGTGGTTGTGCCTGTCAAGGATCTAACGGCCAGGACTGCCGCCAAAGGCCTTCCAGCAGTACTTTTGTAGGCCCCATGGCTACCCGGAGAAGGTACTGACCGATCAGGGACCAGCATTCGAAGCAGAAGTGTTCCAAGAGTTCTGCCAACTGTACGGGTGTAAGAAGATCAGAACCACACTGTACCATCCTCAAACCAATGGGATGTGCGAAAAGATGAACCAAGTGGTGATCGACTTACTGAAGACCTTGCCCGTAGAGGAACGGAACCTGTCGCCGACAAAGTTGCCTGACTTGGTGGATATATACAATCACATCCCAGTAAATTCTACCAACTGCACTCCAGCGTACCTGATGCGAGGAAGGTCTAGCCAGTTACCCGTCGATCTGGACATGGGGGTCCTAGTCCCCGAAGTTACCTCGCCGGATGCAGATTGGGATGCAGAAAGGCAGCGAAGGTACCGCAAAGTACAGGAGTGCGTGGAAAGAAGTCTCGCCCAGGCTAGGCAGAAACAAGAAAGGGACTACAACCAGCACGCTCCTGCAATTCCCCTGTCACCTGGTGAGCAAGTACTCAAACGAAAGAGGAGACTACACAAGCTCGATGACCAATGGGAAGCGGAACCATATACCATCCTGCCATCCGATTTCGACAACACGAAGGTCTGTCTCATCAGCAAGGACAGAGGGGAGACCTCGACGGTGATATCCAGGGACCACCTTAAAGCCTGCCCTGATAAGCTGAGAGCGAAGGAAATGGATCCAGGAACCTCCCCACCTGTAGAAAAGGAGAAGATGATCCACACTGTTCTTGGTGACTTTCCCCAGTCCTGGACTCAGATAAATCAGGCCATCGTGGTACCTGTTCTAACGTTCCCCCAGCCGGACCCACCAGAAACAATGGTGGCACCAGATCATCCGGCCCCGCTGCCTCAACAAGCCCTACCTGAAGATGCTGTGCCGACCGTTGAAATGGCAAATCCTCCCTCTGCTATCGACGAGCCTGCCGTACCCACTGTTGGAAGCAGCAGCCCTGAGAGCTCTAGCCTGCCAGTGCTACCCAGACTCACTAGAAGTGTAGCCAGAAGACAGTGCACTACACCAGCTGTAGCAAGCATAGCGGGCCCTGTTAGATCAATAGCAACCCCTGCGCTGCGAAGGTCTACGCGCAGCACTCAGAATCAAACTCCCCTCCGCTACAAAACTTGGAGGTATTAGTGAGGGCTGCTATTTAGTTAACAATTGTTTGTGTGCGTATCTTTTGTTGCAGGTTTTAAAATGGACAACGGAGTAATGGACAGTGAATTACTCCAAAAACTTCTAAAAGGGGACCCCTTTGTTTACCCGGGGTCCCCGCCGTTTCAACCACTGAACTGAGAGTCATAAACTGTGCATGACCTAACTTTTGCAACGTTCAAGAGTCCTCACCTCCCATAGAGGGAAGCACTGTTATGTTGAATTGTTTATGATGTTTCAAAATTTTGTGTGTTTTCTGTTAACATGTATTGTTCTTCTCATTTTCCCAGTCCGGGAGTACTGGATTTAACCGGGGGGGAGCGCAGCGCCCCAGAGTCTTGGTTGTTGCAGTAACGTCGCTCTGCCGCTAGGGGAGTGATGTTGCGTCTGATTGCACTAGGGGAGTTCACCTGACCAGGTAACACTCACACTACACTTCACACTCCGGCCACCAGGGGGAGTGGTTCTATCTAGTAGGCCACTCCTCACACTCTGGTAAAACTGGGGGTTGGACAGGAAGACAGGGAGAAGTAACTGGGAAGTGCTAGAGAGAGGAACTGTCAGGGATGGGATCCTGGCAGACTCCTAAGAAAACAACGCACCAAGTGAGCAAAGGGAATACAGCAAGGAGACAATAGGACCAGAAGGAGTCGTGCTGAAAGATCGAGGCAACATCCTCCTGAGGCGCAAACAGTCGGTGGCCGGAACGCCGAGAAAGTAAGAGACTTTAAGCAATACTTCAAACCACGGCAGTATAGCCAATTATAGGTTGGCTGTCTCACTTAAACACCTAAGCAGACAACGGAGGCAGCTGTGGGAGAGGGGCGACTCTAGAGTCCCGGAAGAACTCCAGGCCTACCCCGTCATACGGGTGCATCCTAGCCATACCATCTGGGGGACGAAGAGAGAACGAACATCAGAAATAGACAGAATAAGTTGTGAGGACTATCCCGGGGTGCTCAGCAGGGAAGGACTACAACACATAGGCGCTAGCAGGTAGACGCTGATTCTCACCTATCAAGGGGAACTCCTAATGTGCCTTCGGACCGGCCGGTCTCAGACAGCCCGGTTAACAGTGCTCTGGATTGGCTAACTCGAAGCCTTCAGTAAAGAGGTAAAGAGACTGCAACCTGGTGTCCTCGTTATTTAACCTGCACCGCACCACCACAACATCATCACCATCACGCACACCTATCATTGTACGCCCCTCAGCAGGGTCACGGACCGGGTCTAGCCACCGTGACAATCCCAGAGCAGAGACTCAGAGGCCCGGTACCGGGTACCCCTCGGGCCCTGCAGCAGTGGGGGCGCTACATTTGTTCCCCTGTCTGTCGGGTTGGTGTACTACGGTGCATGGTAGAGCCTCTTTTCCCCGGGTGGGGGAGGGGTACAGACACAGGGCTGCAGCTAGCAGACAGGGCAAGGGTGGAGGCCCCGGCATCCTCACCATCTGTGGTAACCTGGGGAACAGGGAGAGTTAGGGCACCCCCTAGTGCTAGGGCCAGGAATGGTGCCCCTGGTCCCAGTTTACTCACCAGTCCTATCGTGACATTAACTCAGAAACGTAAGTCCTTTTTCTGATCCATGATGGATCCTATCACAGCGCTGACATGGCAGTTGCAGCAGCTAAGTTTGGAGGTGGTGTATTTACGCATGGTGGTTTGACAGCACCGTTAAATCTGGTTTGGGAATCTCGCCCTCCAGGCAAACAATTGTGGAACCCAATGTCACACTGCCAGACATGTTCTCTGGTGGGCGGAACAAGTTTGTTGTGTTCTGTGAGGCCTGTAAATTATATTTCCGGCTGCATCCGGTATCCTCTGGTACAAAGGAGCAATGGGTGGAGATTGTAATCTCGTTCCTGCAGGAGGACCCACAAGCATGGGAATTTTCTCTCCCATTTGACTCACAGTCACTCCAGACAGTAGAGGGCTTCTTTCAGGCTTTGGGCTTGGTGTATGATGACCATGATCTTGTCTCCTTGGCTCAGTCATCTCTGCGTTAACTTCAGCAAAGAGACTGGCGGAGGAATACTGCTCCGACTTCCAGTAGTGGGCCACTGACACTAGGTGGAATGACCCGGCCCTCCGTTGTCAGTTCTAGGAGGGTCTCTCTGTGAGAGTAAGGGATTCGTTAGCTCTCTATGAGACTCCTGACTCCCTTGAGGCAGCCATGTCTCTGGCAATCTGGGTTGATCACTGTCTTCACCAGAGATATAGGGAGTCACCTCTGGGGGCGGGAGGTCCACGTTTGAGCGTGGTCAATACTCATTCTACTGTGGAACCCATGCAGGTGGGTGTGGCGTCCCAACCTAGCAAACTTGCATTAATCCGGCGTAAGGGGGAGTGTGTTTCTGTTGTGGCAGGAAGGGTCATTTTGTGAGCACATGTCCTACCCGTCACTTGTTTAAACAACCACAAGAAAACTTGAGGGCCCGGGTTGCGGGGAGGTTGGCAACTCGGGTGTACTCACAACCTCGGTGGGAAAGACTTATTTTTTCCTTCCAGCTATTTTATACGTGGGTGAAAATAAGGTGGACGTTTCTGCCTTCTTAGACAGTGGGGTGGGGTTTAATTTGGTTGATGCTAGGTTCGTCCGGGACCAAGGCTTGTCCCACATACCTTATCCACGATTCCAGCCCTCTAAAACAGGGGCACTTCACGCAGGTGGTTCGTGACCTGCAGCTACAGGTGTGGGCCATACACTCTGAGGTGTTAAACTGCAGTGTGCTTGAGGGCCTGACCTCACCTGTGGTACTGGGACATCCTTGGTTCACTCTGCACGATCCAGTAATTGATTGGCAGACACAGGAAGTGGTAAAGTGGAGTATGTACTGTCAAGAACACTGTTTGGGTACCCAGTTGGCAAGGGTGGATACCAAGTCTGTGCCCCATTAACTGTCAGACTTCGAGGATATGTTTTCTGAGCAGGGAAGCCAAGAGCTTCCCCCTCATCATCCTTATGATTGTGCCATTAATCTGGTTCCTGGTGCCAAGCTGCCCAAGATCAGACTGTAACATTTCAGGTCCAGAAAGGCAGGCCATGAAGGACTATATCATGGAAAGTCTGGCTAAGGGTCATATCTGACTATCCTTTTCTCCCCTTGCTGTGGGGTTCTTTTTTATCAAGAAGGATGGGGGGTTACGTCCTTGCCTGGATTTCTGGGAAATTAATGCAATCACTGTCCATGATCCATATCCGCTACCTCTGATCCCTAACCTCTTTAATAAAATTGTTGGGGCAAAATGGTTCACTAAGATGGACCTCAGGGGGCGTACATCCTCATCCGCATTAAGGAGGGGGATGAGTGGAAGACTGCGTTCAATATGCCAGAAGGACACTATGAGAATCTGGTGATGCCTTTTGGGTTGATGAACGCGACAGCCGACTTCCAGCACTTTATTAATGACATCTTTAGTCACCTAGTAGGCAGGTATGTTATCTACCTGGATGATATTCTTGTTTATTCACCTGACCTTGAATCACACCAACGACATGTCAGACAAGTCCTACACATATTATGTGACAATAAATTGTATGTCAAACCCGAGAAGTGTATGTTCTCGGTTGAAGAGATGCCTTTCCTTGGATATGTATTATCTGCCACTGGTTTTCGCATGGATCCAGCAAAAGTCTGGGCGGTTTTACAGTGGGATCGTCCTGAGGATTTGAAGGCCTTAAAAAGGTTTTTGGGGTTTGCCAAACTTTTTGGTAGTAACCAAATCTCTCACTGATATGACTAAGAAGGGGACAGACTTCTCCAGGTGGTCCAGTCCTGCCAGGGAGGCATTTTACGCATTGAAAAGGTGTTTTGCTTCTGTGCCATTCTTATACAGCCTGATATCACTCAGCCTTTCATTGTGGAAGTGGATGCATCCGAGGTGGGAGTGGGAGCTGTATTGTCACAGTTTGCATCTCCAGGTAAATGACAACCATGCGCTTACTTTTCTAAAAAAAATTTCACCAGAGAGAAACTATGGTATAGGGAAGTCTTAGCTATCAAATGGGCATTTGAAGAGTGGTGTCATTTTTTGAAGGGAGCTTTTCACCCAGTGATGGTGATCACTGATCATAAGAATCTGGTTTACTTGGAGTCGGCAAAACGTTTTACCTTGTCAGGCAAGATAGGCATTATTCTTTACCAGGTTTAAATTCTTTGTTACTTTTAGGCCGGAGAGCAAAAATGTTAGGGCAGATGCTTTGTCCCATTGCTTTCCTGGGGGAGGCTATAAGTGCAAACCGGTACCTATTTAACAAAAAGGGGTATTGATGATGTCTGTATGCTCCAATCTTGAAAGAGAAGTTGCTGATGCTCAGGGGGACGACTGTTGTGATCCTCAGTGGCTTAGGATCACAAATCTAACCAGCTAAGTAGAAGATAATAGGACGAGCTCTGGGGATGTGGTAACTGGACTGACCGCAAACCTGATCCTAACCGCAAACACTATAGGCAGCCGTGGAACGTTTCCTGAAATCCTAGACGTCTCTTCACGGCCTGAGAAACTGACTACCCCTAAAGAGAAAGTAAAGACCTCACTTGCCTGAGAGAAATAACCCCAGAGATATAGAAGCCCCCCACAAATAATAACGGTGAGTTAAGAGGAAAAGACAAACGCAGAGATGAAACAGGTTGAGCAAATGAGGCCCGCTAACGCTAGATAGCAGAAAATAGCAAGGGATCTGTGCGGTCAGTAAAAAACCCTATGCAAAAATATCCACGCAGAGAATGCGAGAACCCCCACACCAACTAACGATGTGGGGGGAGCAACTCAGCACCCCAGAGCACCAGCAAGCAAGGAAATCACATATTAGCAAGCTGGACAAAACTCATCATATACTAGGAAACATCTTGAACACAGATGAGCAAAAATAAGCAAACAAAACTTAGCTTCTCTTGAGAGACTGATAACGGATGTAGACAGGAGCAATCAGAATAGCACTGAATACAATGACAACAGGCAAGGAATGAAGGACCAGGTGGATTAAATAGGAAACCTGACTAGCAGATGACGAGACAGCTGATCCCAGCCAGAAACCTGCAAAATAACAAAAAGAGCCACCAGGGGGAGCCCAAAGAGAGAACTCACACAGTACCACTCACGACCACAGGAGGGAGCCCGGAAACAGAGTTCACAACAGTACCCCCCCTTTAGGAGGGGTCACCGAACCCTCACCAGAACCCCCAGGGCGATCAGGGTGAGCCACATGGAAGGCACGAACCAAATCGGCCACATGAACATCAGAGGCGACAACCCAGGAATTATCCTCCTGACCATAGCCCTTCCACTTAACCAAATACTGAAGCCTCCGTCTTGAAATACGAGAATCCAAGATCTTCTCCACCACGTATTCCAATTCTCCCTCAACCAGCACCGGAGCAGGAGGCTCAACAGAAGGAACCACAGGCACCACATACCTCCGCAACAAAGACCTATGGAACACATTATGGATGGTAAACGATGCCGGGAGGTCCAAACGAAATAACACAGGGTTGAGGATTTCCAAAATTTTATAAGGACCGATAAAACGAGGTTTAAACTTAGGAGAAGAAACCTTCATAGGAACATAACGAGAAGACAACCACACCAAATCCCCAACACAAAGTCGGGGACCCACACAGCGACGACGGATAACAAAGCGCTGAGCCTTCTCTTGTGACAACGTCAAATTGTCCACCACATGGTTCCAAATCTGCTGCAACCTATCCACCACAGAATCCACCCCAGGACAGTCAGAAGACTCAACCTGACCCGAGGAAAAACGAGGATGAAAACCAGAATTACAAAAAAAAGGCGAAACCAAAGTAGCCGAACTAGCCCGATTATTAAGGGCAAACTCGGCCAATGGCAAAAAAGTCACCCAATCATCCTGGTCAGCAGAAACAAAACATCTCAAATAAGTTTCCAAGGTCTGGTTAGTTCGCTCGGTTTGGCCATTCGTCTGAGGATGGAAGGCCGACGAAAAAGACAAATCAATGCCCATCTTAGCACAAAAGGACCGCCAAAATCTTGACACAAACTGGGATCCTTTCTCCAAAGACTCTTTTACATAGCTCCGCATAGCGGCATGTTCTGGTACAGACAAATTAAACAGTCGTCCCTTAGGGAACTTACTACCAGGAATCAAATTTATAGCACAATCACAATCCCTATGAGGAGGTAGGGCACTGGATTTGGGCTCATCAAATACATCCTGGTAGTCCGACAAAAACTCAGGGACTTCAGAAGGAGTAGAGGAAGCAATTGATACCGATGGAGCATCGCCATGAATTCCCTGGCAACCCCAACTCAACACAGACATTGCTTTCCAATCCAGGACTGGATTATGAGCCTGCAACCATGGCAGACCCAACACGACAACGTCATGCAAATTATATAACACAAGAAAGCGAATCACCTCCTGATGTGCAGGAGTCATACACATGGTCACTTGAGTCCAGTATTGAGGTTTATTCTTGGCCAATGGTGTAGCATCAATTCCCTTCAATGGTATAGGGAACTGTAACGGCTCAAGAACAAAACCACAGCGCTTGACAAATGACAAATCCATCAGATTCAGCGCGGCACCTGAATCTACAAAAGCCATAACTGAGTAGGATGACAGAGAGCAAATCAAAGTAACAGACAAAATGAATTTAGGCTGTACAGTACCAATGGTGACAGATTTAGCGAAGTTTTTTGTACGCTTAGAGCATGCTGAGATAACATGAGCTGAATCACCACAGTAAAAGCACAACCCATTCTGACGTCTATGATTTTGCCATTCAATTCTGGTCAGAGTCCTATCACATTGCATAGACTCAGGTTTCTGTTCAGAAAACACAGCCAGATGGTGCGCAGGTTTGCGCTCCCGCAAACACCGATCAATCTGAATGGCCAAAGCCATTAAATCATTCAGACTCGCAGGCGTGGGGAACCCCACCATAACATTCTTAATGGCTTCAGAAAGACCTTCTCTGAAATTTGCAGCCAGGGCACACTCATTCCATTGAGTAAGCACCGACCATTTCCGAAATTTTTGACAATACACCTCAGCTTCCTCCTGACCCTGAGAGAGCCAGCAAGGCCTTTTCTGCCTGGTTCTCAAGATTAGGTTCCTCATAAAGCAATCCAAGCGCCAGAAAAAACGCATCCACATTCAGCAATGCAGGATCTCCTGGCGCCAGGGAGAAAGCCCAATCTTGAGGGTTGCCACGTAACAGGGAGATAACAATTCTAACTTGCTGAGCGGAATCACCAGAGGAACAAGGTCTCAAAGAAAGAAATAATTTACAATTATTCTTAAAATTCAGAAACCTAGATCTATCTCCAGAAAACAACTCAGGAATAGGTACCTTTGGCTCAGACATAGGACTGTGAACAATAAAATCCTGAATGCTTTGCACCCTTTCAGCAAGCTGATCCACACTAGAAGTCAGACTCTGAATATCCATGTCTGCAGCTGAACTCAAAGCCACCCAGAGATTAAGGGGATGAGAGAAGCTGGACAGACTGCAGCAAAGGGAGAGGGAAAAAAAAAATTGTACTCAGGACTTCTCTTATCCCACTTCTGTGATGCATTAAACACTTTTTGGCCTGTTGTACTGTTGTGATCCTCAGTGGCTTAGGATCACAAATCTAACCAGCTAAGTAGAAAATAATAGGACGAGCTCTGGGGATGTGGTAACTGGACTGACCGCAAACCTGATCCTAACCGCAAACACTATAGGCAGCCGTGGAACGTTTCCTGAAATCCTAGACGGCAAATCTTCCTCAGGGAAATAATCAGACTGCATGGGATTCCTACCGATATTGTTTCGGATCGGGGGGTGCAGTTTATCTCCCAATTCTGGAGAGCGTTTTGCACTCATCTGGGGATCCATTTATCTTTTTCGTCGGCTTTTCACCCGCAGTCTAACGGGCAGACTGAACTGGTTAATCAGAATTTAGAGACATATCTTAGATGTTTTGTGTCTGAGAATCAGGAGTACTGGGTGACCTACTTACCGTTGGCTGAATTTGCAGTTAATAATCACTGTCGGGAATCAACTGGTAAGTCCCCATTTTTCAGGGCATATGGGTTCCATCCAGTTTAGTTTGTTCAATGATGATCACTAGTGATGAGCAAGTGTACTCGTTGCTCGGGTTTTCCCGAGCACAATCGAGTGGTCTCCGAGTATTTGTAACTGCTAGGAGATTTCGTTTTTGTTGATGCAGCTGCATGATTTATGGCTGCTACCCAGCCTGAGTACATGTGGGGGTTGCCTGGAATTGCTAGGGAATCCCCACATGTATTCAAGCTGTCTATCAGCTGTAAATCATGCAGCTGAGGCAAGGAAAACTAAATCTCCGAGCAGTTACAAATACTCGGAGACTACCCGAGCGTGCTCGGGAAAACCCGAGCAACGAGTATACTCGCTCATCACTAGTGATCGCCCTTCTGGTTTACCAGAGGAGGAACAGTTTTCTTCTTCTATTTCTACTATATGGCAGGAGGTGATTAATAATTTGCGAAAGATGGGTTACAAATATGAGTGTGGCTGATCATAAACGTTTGGTTGATCCAGACCTGTGTGTTGGTGACTTGGTATGGCAGTCCTCAAGGAACATTAAGCTGAAGGTTCCATCTTGGAAATTGGGTTCCAGGTTTATTGGTCCTGATAAGATCTTAGCCATCGTCAATCCGGTAGAATTCCGCCTTGCTCTGCGACCTACTTTTAAAATCCATGTTTTTCACCGTTCACTTCTCAAGAAGTACGTGGCATCTGCAGGATCTTCACCTCTGCCACCTTCTCCTGTCTTTGTTGATGGTAATCTGGAGTTCCAGATAGCAAAGGTCTTAGGCCGGCGTCACACTAGCGAGTTTTACGGACGTATGAGAGGCGCAGAAAATACGCATTGCACACGGTACAATGATTCTCTATGGCCCAGCTCCTATCTGGCGTATTTTACGCATCGGTATTTTACGGTCTTGTACGGCTGTAGACAATCGCAGCATGCCGCGATTGTCAGCGTATTGCGCAAAAAATACTCCAATGAAAGTCTATGGGAGTGAGAAAAATACGGAATGCACACGGACCATGCGTGTGACTTGCGAGAAATACGCAGCAGTGTTCTATAGAAAAGCCGGTAATTCAGTGCGGTGTACCGTAAAATCACACTGACATGTTAGAATAGATAAATATAGGTCACACAGTACACATAGAATAAATTTCAAATAACTCACATTCCTATTCATGTATCTATATATGTGAAGAAAGTGTACAAAATTTCATGTGCATCACCCCAGTGCACTGTGTAACAATTCGCTGTGGAAACCACAGCAACAACCGAACTAAAACCAAAACAGTTCAGTAAGGGCCAACAAGAACCAAATGAAATACCAAGACGTGGATATATCAGAATAAGCTTTTATTATTGTTGTATGTGACCATGGTTACAAAGTATATTAAAATTGCATAAATCCACAAATGTAAAATAGTATATAAACATTAATATTTAAAAACAACAAAACATGCGCTGCACCAGGAAGATCAGGATGAAAGAGTGAGATATCACTCCTAATTCCAGCCCCACTATAATACCAGGATGTCTTAAATTATGCTGGCACCACGTAAAAAGTATCTCTGCCAAATCCAACACAATAAAACAACAATATAAAGTGCACAAATGCCGAATCAGAAATTAAAATGGCATTGCTAAGTTCAACTCAGTAAAACATAATTAAAAGTGCATCAGTGCCAAATCCAAATTAAAGTAACCACTTATGATTATCAAATGATGCAAATCACTGCATAAAGTGACATAGTGCAAAATATGTGAATAGTGCAAAAATTACCCACAAAAAATGCCTAGTAAAGTGTCAGTGCATGTTGGCGATAGCTAATTATAAAAAAGTGGTGTCAGCAATTAATTATTGATTTATACCTGCGGGGGCTGAATCCTGGACCTGCGCTTCTCCCGACGCGCGTTTCGGATTCAATATATCCTTCTTCACCCTGAAGAAGGATATATTGAATCCGAAACGCGCGTCGGGAGAAGCGCAGGTCCAGGATTCAGCCCCCGCAGGTATAAATCAATAATTAATTGCTGACACCACTTTTTTATAATTAGCTATCGCCAACATGCACTGACACTTTACTAGGCATTTTTTGTGGGTAATTTTTGCACTATTCACATATTTTGCACTATGTCACTTTATGCAGTGATTTGCATCATTTGATAATCATAAGTGGTTACTTTAATTTGGATTTGGCACTGATGCACTTTTAATTATGTTTTACTGAGTTGAACTTAGCAATGCCATTTTAATTTCTGATTCGGCATTTGCGCACTTTATATTGTTGTTTTATTGTGTTGGATTTGGCAGAGATACTTTTTACGTGGTGCCAGCATAATTTAAGACATCCTGGTATTATAGTGGGGCTGGAATTAGGAGTGATATCTCACTCTTTCATCCTGATCTTCCTGGTGCAGCGCATGTTTTGTTGTTTTTAAATATTAATGTTTATATACTATTTTACATTTGTGGATTTATGCAATTTTAATATACTTTGTAACCATGGTCACATACAACAATAATAAAAGCTTATTCTGATATATCCACGTCTTGGTATTTCATTTGGTTCTTGTTGGCCCTTACTGAACTGTTTTGGTTTTAGTTCATGTTAGAATAGAATAGATAGAATAAATGTCTACACATAGTATAGGTATATATATATGTCATTGAGACACACATATATATATTTATGTTTAATACAGCGCAAGATAGCTCCATCAATTGCACTAACCAAGGTGCAGCGGACCCAAGGCCTTGAACAGGTAAGCATCTCTGCCTGTATACTGGTGTTTTTTTGTTTAGAATAGTGGAGGTCTTTCCTCTTATGGTGTTTTTTAGATTAGGACTGCCAATATGTAAGGACCCTTGACGCGGGTTGGCAGCTTAAATATTGTGGACATAATATCGACCAATACCTTGCATACATTGTTATGTTTTTGGTGTACTCTATATTTTTCCAGGGTGCGGCTAGGCCCTAGATGGCTCTGTACACTGTGACCTCTGTTCACACAGGATGCATTATGGTGGGCCCGCTACATGGCATCATTAATAGGCTCTGAGCCATATACTTTGCATTCCTGTGTGAACACGCCACATACAGACTATTTGTTTGCACAGGTGCACCAAGCTGCCAATTCCTGATTGTAGGGTGGCTGCATTATCGGTATTATTGCACCTGTGTATTTGCCATCTTAACTTGGGTCCGCTGCACCTTGGTTAGTGCAATTGTTGGAGGCCTTGAACAGGTAAGCATCTCTGCCTGTATACTGATGTTTTTTTGTTTAGAATAGTGGAGGTCTTTCCTATTATGGTGTTTTTCAGATATTAATAGCCTAGAGAGGGACCATGGTTATTGGCCCCACCTGGCTAAAAACATCTGCCCCCAGCCACCCCAGAAAAGACACTTCTGGAAGATGTGCCTATTCTGGCACTTAGCCACTCTCTTCCCACTCCCGTGTAGCGGTGCGATATGGGGTAATAAAGGGTTAATGTCACCTTGCTATTGTAAGGTGACATTAAGCCAGGTTAATAATGGAGAGGTGTCAATTAAGACACCTATCCATTATTAATCCAATGGTAGTAAATGGTTAATAATACACACACATTATGAAAAAAGTATTTTATTGAAATAAAGACACATGGTGTTGTAATATTTTATTATACTCTCAATCCAACTGAAGACCCTTGTCACCTGTAACAAAGTTAAAATAAAAAATCAACAATATCCCATACCTTCCGTCGTTACAGTCAAGTCCCGCGATGTAAGGGGGTTAAATTAATTTACAAGCAGGAGCTCTGCTAATGCAACTGTGCTCCTGCCTGTAAACGTTTGGGAATGAATGGAGTGCAGGGGAACGTAGTTACCTAGACTCACGGTGCTGCGCCCCCTGCTGGCATAAACTCATATGAACTTGAGCGTGGGAAAATATTCAGATAAGTCTAGGTAGCTACGTTCCCCTGCTTCCATTCATTCCCCAGATTTTACAGTCAGGAGCACAGCTGCATTAGCAAGCTCCTGGCTGTAAAATTATTTAACTCCTTCATTTGGATTTACAGCGTGGGATGTGACTGAGCGCCGGAAAGGTATGGGATATTGTTGTTTTTTTATTTTAACTTTGTTTCAGGAGACAAGGGTCTTCAATTGGATAGAGAGTATAATAAACTATTACAACACCATGTGTCTTTATTTCATTAAAATACTTTTTCCTAATGTGTGTGTGTTTTATTAACCATTTACTGCTATTGGATTAATAATGGATAGGTGTCTTATTGACACCTCTCCATTATTAAGAAAGTGGCTAAGTGCCAGAATAGGCGCATCTTAAAGATGCGCCTTTTCTGGGGTGGCTGGGGGCCGATATTTTTAGCCGAGGGGGGGGCCACTAACCATGGTCCCTTTCTAGGCTATTAATATCTGCCCTCAGTCACTGGCTTTCCCACTCTGGCAGAGAAAATTGCACGGGAGCCCAGTGGCGTATCTAGGGGGGGCAGCCGGGGCATGTGCCCCGGGTGCAGCCGGCAGGGGGGGCGCAGTAGGACCGCCTAAAGCGGCGGTCCACAGTGTCTCCCCCGGCGGCTGCATTCTGCCGCCCCCCACACTGGGAGTCGGCTGTTCTCTGTGCTGACTGTCAAGCTGACAGCCGGCACAGAGAAGCTGCAGCGCGCTGGCTCGCAGTGTTCAATTGTACTGCATCTGAGATGCGAGTACAATTGAAGCTCTGACTACCTGGTCAGAGCGACGCCAGCAGCGTGATCAGGTCATGTGATCACGCTGCTGACGTCACTCACCTGGCGGCAGAGCAGACTCAGAGGCAGAGCAGGAGAGATGCAGATCGGTGGTAAGTGCTCCTGTGGAGCTGAAGACACCGAAGGTGCAGGGGGGGGGATTTAATGTGAGTGGGAATGGGGGGCATATATATTGGGGGGATTTAATGTGAGTGGTTGTGGGGGGGAATTTAATGTGAGTGGGGATGGTGGGATTTATTATTGGATGGGGGATATTTAATATGAGTGGAGATGGGGGGATTTATTGTGGGGGGAGATTTAATGTGAGTGGGGATTTATTGTGGGGGGGAGATTTAATGTGAGTGGGGATTTATTGAGGAGGGAGATTTAATGTGAGTGGGGATTTATTGTGGGGGGGAGATTTAATGTGAGTGGGGATTTATTTTGGGGGGGAGATTTAATGTGAGTGGAGATGGGGGATTTATTGTGGGGGGAGATTTAATGTGAGTAGGGAGGGGGGATTTATTGTGTGTGGGGAGAATTGAAGTGGAGATGGGGGACTGAATGTGTGGGGTAGATCTGAGGACACAAAATGAAGAGCAAAGGGGGAGATGGGGGGCACGTATGAGAAAACAGTATGGGGGAATGGGGGGCATGTATGAGGAAACAGTATGGGGGATGGGTGCAGACAGTTTGGGGAGCAAACGGGGGAATGTATGCAGACACAGTATGAGTAGCGATGTGAAAAACGTATGTGGACAGAGTACAGGGAGTGAGGGTGTTGGGATGTGTACATGCGTAGCATGGAGGGACAGAGTAAGGGCACATCCAGGAGGGGACAGTATACCAAGGAGGGGGGTTGTGATGAGAGTACAGTATAAATACTGGGCCCTATATGGGGGACACAGTATGAGAGGACAGTGTAAAAATGGGGGCCGGTATGGAAAGGGGAGGTCAGTGTAAAGAGTGTGTACCATAAGAGGGACAGTGTGGGGGTCATATTTTATGCAGACAATATAGTGAGGGTAAATTTTTTATTCAGTAGCATTTTAATGACACTTGTATCTTTAACCCCTTAACGACTGCCGATACGCCTTTTAACGGCGGCCGCTAAAGGTACTTAAACCACAGCGCCGTTAATTAACGGCGCTGTGGAAAAAGTGAATAGCGCCCCCCAGAGTCAGATTTTCTCTGGGGTCTCGGTTGCCGAGGGTAGCCGAGACCCCAGAGAACATGATTCGGGGGGTTTTTACCGACCCCCGAGTTGCGATCGCCGGTAATTAACCATTTACCGGCGGTCGCAACAAAAAAAACGTGATTTGCCATTTAATTTCTCTGTCCTCCGATGTGATCGCTAGGGTTGAGCGAAACGGGTCGACCATTTTCAGAAGTCGCCGACTTTTGGCAAAGTCGGGTTTCATGAAACCCGACCCGACCCCTGTGTGGGGTCGGCCATGAGGTCGGCGATCTTCTGAATCTGGTATCGGGATTCCGATACCGAGTTCCGATATGTTTGCGATATCGGAAATCGGTATTAGAATCCACATTTAAGTGTAAAATAAAGAATTAAAATAAAAAATATTGATATGCTCACCTCTCCGACGCAGCCTGGACATCGCCGCTGGTAACCGGCATCTTCCGTTCCTAAAAATGGCGCTTGAAAGACCTTTCGAATGCTTCACGGCTTGTGATTGGTCGCGGCGGCCCACGTGACCGCTGAGCGACCAATCACAAGCCGGTGACGTTATTCTCAGGTCCTTTTCTGGTTCTCAGGTACATGAGAATTAGGTCACGGCTTGTGATTGGTCGCTGAGCGGTCACGTGGGCCGCCGCGACCAATCACAAAGCCGTGACGTCATCGGAAGGTCCTTCACGCGTTCATTCTTAAGAAGGAAGGCTGCCGGAAAGAAGCCGAGGGTGAGTATATTCCTATTAGGTATATACTCACCCTCGTACGTGCCCTGCTTCTTTCCGGCAGCCTTCCTTCTTAAGAATGAACGCGTGAAGGACCTTCCGATGACGTCACGGCTTTGTGATTGGTCGCGGCGGCCCACGTGACCGCTCAGCGACCAATCACAAGCCGTGACCTAATTCTCATGTACCTGAGAACCAGAACAGGACCTGAGAATAACGTCACCGGCTTGTGATTGGTCGCTCAGTGGTCACGTGGGCCGCTGCGACCAATCACAAGCCGTGAAGCATTCGAAAGGTCTTTCAAGCGCCATTTTTAGGAACGGAAGATGCCGGTTACTACCAGGGCGCGTTAGAGTGTGAGTATATCAATTTTTTTTATTTTAATTCTTTATTTTACACGTAAATATGGATCCCAGGGCCTGTAGGAGAGTTTCCTCTCCTTCAGACCCTGGGAACCATAGTATCCCATTGCACTGCATTGGGTTTCGCGTTTCGGCCGACCCCGACCCCGACTTTTTTATAGGATCGGTCGATTTCACTCGACCCGACTTTTGAGAAATTCGGGTTTCGTGAAACCCGACCCGATCCTATAAAAATAAAAGTCGCTCAACCCTAGTGATCGCACATCTGAGGACAGAGAAATAGGGTCCCCGATGGCCCCCGATAGCCCCCCAATACTCACCTACCTCCCCCGGTGCTCCTCGTGGCTCCCGATGGGCGCCGCCATCTTTTTTCCGGGGAAAAGATGGCGGGCGCATGCGCAGTACGCCCGCCGCCCACCACCCGGAAGATCTTTGGGGTCTCGGCTGCCGGGGGTAGCCGAGACCCCAAAGAACATTATCGGGGTCGGTTTGCACCGACCCCTGTTTTGCGATCGCCGGTAATTAACAGTTTACCGGCGACCGCAAAAAAAAAAAAAAAGCAATCTGTAATTCTCTGTCCTCTGATGTGATCACACATCAGAGGACAGAGAAATAGGTGGATTCGGGGACCCTAACATACTCACCCGGTGTCCCTGGGTCCTCTTCTGTCTTCTCCTGCCGGCTGGCTTTTTCATCATGGCGGGTGCGCATGCGCAGTGCGCCCGCCATCTGCTGCCATCTGCCGGCCGACAGGAGAGACGAGTTGGGGCAAAAATTAGGGTTAGGGTTAGGGTTAGGGTTAGGGTTGGGGCAAAATTTAGGGTTAGGGTTAGGGTTGGGGCTAAATTTAGGGTTAGAGTTAGGGTTAGGGTTGGGGCTAAATTTAGGGTTAGGGTTAGGGTTAGGGTTGGGGCTAAATTTAGGGTTAGGGTTAGGGTTAGGGTTGGGGCTAAATTTAGGGTTAGGGTTAGGGCTAGGGTTAGGGTTAGGGTTAGGCTACTTTCACACTAGCGTTTTTTGGCTTCCGCCGCAATGCGTCGTTGGAGAAAAAACGCATCCTGCAAAAGTGCTTGCAGGATGCATTTTTTCTCCATTGGCTTGCATTAGCGACGCATTGCGACGGATTGCCACACGTCGCATCCGTCATGCGACGGATGCGTCGTGCTTTGGCGGACCGTCGGCACACAAAAGCTACATGTAACTTTTTTGTGCGACGTGTCCGCCATTTCCGACCGCGCATGCGCGGCCGGAACTCCGCCCCCGCGCCCCCTCACCTCACAATGGGGCAGCGGAAGCGTTGAAAAAACAGCATCCGCTGCACCCGTTGTACGGCACTTACAACGCTGGCGTCGGTACATCGGCCCGACACACTTCGATGGGCCAAGTACGACGCTAGTGTGAAAGTAGCCTTACGCTTCTTTCACACTTGCATCGGTACGAGGCGGTCGCAATGCGTCGGCCCGACGTACGTTGTGAAAATTGTGCACAACGTGGGCAGCGGATGCAGTTTTTCAACGCATCCGCTGCCCAGTCTATGTCCTGGGGAGGAGGGGGCAGAGTTACGGCCACGCATGCGCGGAAATGGCGGACGCGACGTACAAAAAAAGGTTATATTGAACTTTTTTTGTGACGACGGGGCTAAAGTTATGGTTAGGGTTGGGGCTAAAGTTAGGGTTATGGTTGGGGCTAAAGTTAGGGTTAGAGTTGGGATTAGGGTTAGGGTTTGGAGTAGGGTTGGGATTAGGGTTACGTTTGGGATTAGGGTTGGTATTAGGGTTACGTTTGGGATTAGGGTTAGGGGTGTGTTGGATTTAGGATTTTGATTAGGGTTATGGTTAGGGTTGAGATTAGGGCTGTTTTGGGGTTAGGGTTGTGATTATCGTTAGGGTTGTGATTAGGATTATGGATCGGGTTGAGATTAGGGTTAGGGGTGTGTTGGAGTTAGGGTTGGAGTTATAATTTGGGGGTTTCCACTGTTTAGGTACATCAGGGGGTCTCCAAACACGACAGCCAATTTTGCGCTAAAAATGTCAAATGGTGCTCCCTCCCTTCTGAGCTCTGCCGTACGCCCAAACAGTGGTTTACCCCCACATATGGGGCATCAGCGTACTCGGGATAAATTGGACAACAACTTTTTGGGTCCAATTTCTCCTGTTACCCTTGTGAAAATAAAAACTTGGGGGCTAAAAATCTTTTTTGTGGAAAAAAAAAAAAATTATTTTCACTACTCTGCATTATAAACTTCTGTGAAGCACTTGAGCATTCAAAGTTCTCACCACATATCTAGGTAAGTTCCTTGGGGGGTCTAGTTTCCAAATTTTGGTCACTTGTGGGGGGTTTCTACTGTTTAGGTACATCAGGGGCTCTGCAAACGCAACATAACACCCACAGACAATTCTATCAAAGTCTGAATTCCAAAATGGCGCTCCTTCTCTTCCGAGCTCTGCCGTGTGCCAAAACAGTGGTTTACCCTCACATATGGGGTACCAGCATACTCAGGACAAATTGGAGAACAAATATTGGCATCTAATATCTCTTGTTACCCTTGTGAAAATAAAAACTTGGGGGCTAAAAAATCTTTTTTGTGGAAAAAAAAATATTTTCTATTTTCAATACTCTGCATTATAAACTTCTGTGAAGCACTTGGGCATTCAAAGTTCTCACCACATATCTAGATAAGTTCATTGGGGGGTCTAGTTTTCAAAATGGGGTCACTTGTGGGGGGTTTCTACTGTTTAGGTACATCAGTGGCTCTGCAAACGCAACATAACGCCCGCAGACCATTCTATCAAAGCCTGCATTTCAAAATGGCGCTCCTTCCCTTCCGAGCTCTGCCATGCGCCCAAACAGTGGTTTACCCCCACATATTGGGTACCAGCATACTCAGGACAAATTGGATAACAACTTTTGGGGTCCAATTTCTCTTGTTACCCTTGTGAAAATAAAAATTTGGGGGCTAAAAAAATTTTTTGGGGGGAAAATTTTTTTTTTATTATTTTCACTACTCTGCATTATAAACTTCTGTGAAGCACTTGGGCATTCAAAGTTCTCACCACATATCTAGATAAGTTCCTTGGGGGGTCGATTTTCCAAAATGGGGTCACTTGTTGGGGGTTTCTACTGTTTAGGTTCATTAGGGGTCTGCAAACGCAACATAACGCCCGCAGACAATTCTATCAAAGTCTGCATTCCAAAATGGCGCTCCTTCCCTTCCGAGCTCTGCCGTGCACCCAAACAGTGGTTTACCCCCACATATGGGGTACCAGCATACTCAGGACAAATTGGACAACAACTTTTGGGGTCCAATTTCTCTTGTTACCATTGTGAAAATAAAAACTTGGGGGCTAAAAAATCTTTATTGTTAAAAAAAAAATATTTTTTATTTTCACGACCCTGCATTAACTTCTGTGATGCACTTGGGCATTCAAAGTTCTCACTACACATCTAGATAAGTTCCATGGGGGGTCTAGTTTCCAAAATGGGGTCACTTTTGGGGGGTTTCTACTGTTTAGGCACATCAGGGGCTCTCCAAACGCGACATGGCGTCCGATCTCAATTCCAGTCAATTTTGCATTGAAAAGTCAAATGGCGCTCCTTTGCTTCCGAGCTCAGCCATGCGCCCAAACAGTGGTTTACCCCCACATATGGGGTGTCGGCGTACTCAAGACAAATTGTACAACAACTTCTGGGGTCCATTTTCTCCTGTTACCCTTGGTAAAATAAAAATTTGGAGGCAAAAAGATCATTTTTGTAGAAAAAATGCGATTTTTTATTTTCACTGCTCTACGTTATAAACTTCTGTGAAGCACCTGGGGGTTTAAAGTGCTCGCCACACATCTAAATAAGTTCCTTAAGGGGTCTAGTTTCCAAAATGGTGTCATTTGTGGGGGGTCTCCACTGTTTAGACACATCAGCGGCTCTCCAAACGTGACATGGCGTCCGATCTCAATTCCAGCCAATTCTACATTGAAAAAGTAAAACGACACTCCTTCTCTTTCAAGCTCTGCGGTGCGCCCAAACAGTCGTTTACCCCCACATATGGGGTATCGACGTACTCAGGAGAAATTGCACAACAACTTTTGTGGTCTAATTTCTCCTTTTACCTTTGTGAAAATAAAAATTTGGGGGCAAAAAGATCATTTTTGTAGAAAAAATGCGATTTTTTATTTTCACGGCTCTACGTTATAAACTTCTGTGAAGCACTTGGGGGTTCAAAGTGCTCACCACACATCTAGATAAGTTCCTTAAGGGGTCTAGTTTCCAAAATGGTATCACTTGTGGGGGGTTTCCACTGTTTAGGCACATCAGGGGCTCTCCAAACGCGACATGGCATCCAATCTCAATTCCAGCCAATTCTGCATTGAAAAAGTCAAACGGTGCTCCTTCACTTCCAAGCTCTGCGGTGCGCCCAAACAGTGGTTTACCTGCACATATGGGGTATCGACGTACTCAAGAGAAATTGCACAACAACTTTTGTGGTCTAATTTCTCCTGATACCCTTGTGAAAATAAGAATTTGTGGGCGAAAAAATCATTTTTGTGAAAACAAATGCGATTTTTTATTTTCACGGCTCTACGTTATAAACTTCTGTGAAGCACTTGGGGGTTCAAAGTGCTCACCACACATCTAGATAAGTTCCTTAAGGGGTCTAGTTTCCAAAATGGTGTCACTTGTGGGGGGTTTCCACTGTTTAGGCACATTAGGGGTTCTCCAAATGCGACATGGCGTCCGATCTCAATTCCAGCCAATTCTGCATTGAAACAGTCAAACGGCGCTCCTTCACTTCCAAGCTCTGCGGTGCGCCCAAACAGTGGTTTACCTCCACATATGGGGTATCGGCGTACTCAGGAAAAATTGCACAACAAAACTTGTGGTTAAATTTCTGTTTTTACACTTGTGAAAATTTAAAAAAATGGTTCTGAAGTAAAATGTTTGCAAAAAAAAGTTAAATGTTCATTTTTTTCTTCCACAGTGTTTCAGTTCCTGTGAAGTACGTAAAGGGTTAATAAACTTCTTGAATGTGGTTTTGAGCAGCATGAGGGGTGCAGTTTTTAGAATGGTGTCACACTTGGTTATTTTCTATCATATAGACCCCTCAAGATGACTTCAAAGGTGATGTGGTCCCTAAAAAAAACATGGTGTTGTAAAAATGAGAAATTGCTGGTCAACTTTTAACCCTTATAACTCCCTAACAAAAAAAAAATTGTTTCCAAAATTGTGCTGATGTAAAGTAGACATGTGGGAAATGTTATTTATTAACTATTTTTTGTGACATATCTCTCTGATTTAAGGGCATAAAAATACAAAGTTTGAAAATTGCAAAATTTTAAAAATTTTCGCCATATTTCCATTTTTTTCATAAATAATCGCAAGTAATATCGAAGAAATGTTACCACTAACTTGAAGTACAATATGTCACGAAAAAACAATCTCAGAATCAGCGGGATCCGATAAAGCATTCCAGAGTTATAACCTCTTAAAGTGACAGTGGTCAGAATTGTAAAAATTGGCTTGGTCATTAAGTACCAAATTGGCTCTGTCACTAAGGGGTTAAGGGCATCATGTGGAGATTTTCTGCAAAAGAGCGGAGAAGATGGAAGTCTGCAGAGATGGCTGTGGATGAGAAAACTCATCATGGGGTCTGGACAAGATGAAGAAAAGGAGAAGGACTCCAGAGACGACATCATCTATAAGGTACCTCGATGTAAATGTTATTTGTGATACTGAATAACTCTCATGTTTTTATTTATGTTAGGAGCATTAAAGGGGATGTCCAGGTTTGTGATGAGTCTGCAGTCATTCTTTGTGACTGCAGACTTCTGAGTTCACACAGTGCGCACTGCACGCTGCCAGGATTCTCTCGTGCTGGTGATTTACATACATGCGGTCATATGCTGACAAGACATGTGTGGCCTCAGTCAATGAAAATTAACTGAGTGAGGCCAGGCACGTCTGGTCGGAATGTGGTCAGAGGTATACAAATCACATGCTTGTGCTGACATGACTGTCCACTGGCAAGGGAGAATCCTAAAAGTGTGCAGTGCATTAGCTGTGAGAATTCAGAAGCTGCGATGTCAGGATTCAGCTCTGCAGGTTCCAGTAGCCGCAATATGGACACTTTACTCATATGCGACTTTCATACTTGTGGTCCAGTGACAATGAGCTTCTCTTCTGCTTCTCTCAATTTTTCACTGAATATTGAGAGCATTAGGGAGAAAAGCTCGTGGGTACATGACTAAGTGTGAAAATCGCATACGCTCTGGGGGGGGGGGGGGGGGCGCCAAACTGAATTCTTGCCCCAGGTGCCAGAAACCCTAGATATGGAGCGCCCCCAGACGCAGGGCCGCGGGGTACTCGGTACCGGGCCTCTCTGTCTTGGTCCTGGGGTTGTCACGGTGGCTACACCCGGTCCGTGACCCTGCTAAGGGGCGTCCAATGAAAGGTGTGGTGATGATGCATGGTGCAAGGCACGATGAATAACGAGGACACAGGGTTGCAGTCTCTTTACCTCTTTACTGAAGGCTTCAGGATCCGCAATCCAGAGTACTGCTAACAGGGCTGGCTGAGCCCGGCCGGTCCAAAGGCACATCCAGAGTTTCCTTTGCAGGTGGAAATCAGTGCCTACCTTCTAGCGCCTGTGTGTTGTAGTACCTCCCTGCTGAGCACCACGGGATAGTCCTCACAACTGTTGTGTTTGTTTCTGATGTTGTTCTCTCACAACTCGTATCTGTTCTGATGTTCTTCTCCGTCCCCCAGATGATATGGATAGGACGCACCCGTATGACGGGTAGGCCTGGAGTTCTTCCGGGACCCTAGCGTCGCCCCTCTCCCACAATTGCCCCCTATGTCTGCTTAGGTGATTTAGGTGAGACAGCCAACCTAAAATTAACTGTCCTGTTTAAAGTACTGCTTGGAGCCTAATACTTCCTCGGCGTTCCGGCCACCGGCTATGCGCCTCAGTAGGATGTTGCCTCGATCTTACGGCACGACTCCTACTGGCTTTATCTCCTTTTTGCTGCGATCTCGTTTCTCACTTCTCCACAATAAACCTCGCTTTGTTTCCTTTCTTAGGATGCCGCCGCAACGGGTGCAGGAGCGGCTCCGTAACGTTCTGTTCTGTTCGCTAGGCCACTGTCAGGATCCCACCCCTGACAGAGACCCCCCTGAATCTTCCCCTGCAACACCCTCTGCCACAGGATGTTGCCTGGATCCAACCCAGTCAGCTTCTGACTAACTTCCTATCCAGCCCCCAGTTTTACCAGATTGTGAGGAGTGGCCTAATACATAGAACCCTTTGCTCCCCCTGGTGTCCAGAATGTGAAGTGTAAAGTGTGACTGTGATACCTGGTCAGGTGAACTCCTTAAGTGCCATCAGACGTACCATCACTCCCCTTAGCGGCGGAGCGTCAGTACTGCAACGATCAGGACTCTGGGGCGCTGCACTTACACCTCTGCGGGAGCCCACGCCAGTTTTTTCCGCGATTTAACCCTTTAACAGCTAGAAACCCAAAATTTTGCACACACACACTACTAACTTTAGTAGTGAGGAATATGCAAAAAAAAATTATATGAAATGGTTTACTGTATGTAAACCATGTCTCATATCATGTCGGGTTTGGGAAGGAGATAGCAAAAGACGGCAATTGAATTACGGGCTTTTCTGCTATCTAGCGCTGCATTAAATATATATATATATATATACAGTGGGGCAAAAAAGTATTTAGTCAGTCAGCAATAGTGCAAGTTCCACCACTTAAAAAGATGAGAGGCGTCTGTAATTTACATCATAGGTAGACCTCAACTATGGGAGACAAACTGAGAAAAAAAAATCCAGAAAATCACATTGTCTGTTTTTTTATCATTTTATTTGCATATTATGGTGGAAAATAAGTATTTGGTCAGAAACAAAATTTCATCTCAATACTTTGTAATACATCCTTTGTTGGCAATGACAGAGGTCAAACGTTTTCTGTAAGTGCAGCGCCCCAGAGTCCTGGTCGTTGCAGTAACGTCGCTCTGCCGCTAAGGGGAGTGATGTTACGTCTGATTGCACTAAAGGAGTTCACCTGATCAGGTAACAGTCACATTACACTTTACACTCCGGCCACCAGGGGGAGTGGTTCTATCTAGTAGGCCACTCCTCACACTCTGGTAAAACTGGGGGTTGGACAACAAGACAGAGAGAAGTAACTGGGAAGAGCGAGAGAGAGGACCTGTCAGGGATGGGATCCTGACTAGTGTTGAGCGATACCGTCCGATACTTGAAAGTATCGGTATCGGAAAGTATCGGCCGATACCGGCAAAGTATCGGATCTAATCCGATACCGATACCCGATACCAATACAAGTCAATGGGACTCAAGTATCGGACTGATGGTTCCCAGGGTCTGAAGGAGAGGAAACTCTCCTTCAGGCCCTGGGATCCATATTAATGTGTAAAAGAAATAATTAAAATAAAAAATATTGCTATACTAACCTCTCCGACGCAGCCTGGACCTTAGCGAGGGAACCGGCAGCGTTCTTTGCTTAAAATGCGCGCGTTTACTGCCTTCCGTGACGTCACGGCTTGTGATTGGTCGCATGCCGCCCATGTGGCCGCGACGCGACCAATCACAGCAAGCCGTGACGTAATTTTCAGGTCCTGAATGCCTAATTCTAGGCATTCAGGATTTGAATATTACTATCCGGCTTGTGATTCACAAGCTTGTGAATCACAAGCCGTGACGTCACGGAAGGCAGTAAACGCGCGCATTTTAAGCAAAGAACGCTGCCGGTTCCCTCGGTAAGGTCCAGGCTGCGTCGGAGAGGTGAATATAGCAATATTTTTTATTTTAATTCTTTCTTTTACACATTAATGTTGTTTCGATACCGATACCCGATACCACAAAAGTATCGGATCTCGGTATCGGAATTCCGATACCCGCAAGTATCGGCCGATACCCGATACTTGCGGTATCGGAATGCTCAACACTAATCCTGACAGATTCCTAAGAAAGGACAAGAAGCGAGGTTTATTGTGCTGAGTGAGAAAAGCAGGAATACAGCAAAGAGGCAATAGGACCAGAAGGAGTCATGCTGTAAGACCGAGGCAACATCCTTCTGAGGCGCAAACAGTCGGTGGCCGGAACGCCGAGAAAGTAAGAGACTTTAAGCAATACTTCAAACCACGGCAGGACAGCCAATTCTAGGTTGGCTGTCTCACACAAATCACCTAAGCAGACAACGGAGGCAGCTGCGGGAGAGGGGCGACTCTAGAGTCCCAGAATAACTCCAGGCCTACCCCGTCATACGGGTGCGTCCTAACCATATCACCTGGGGGACGGAGAGAACGAGCATCAGAGACAGACAGAATCAGTTGTGAGGACTATCCCGGGGTGCTCAGCAGGGAAGGACTACAACATACACAGGCGCCAGAAGGTAGACGCTGATTCCCACCTGTTAAGGGGACTCCTGATGTGCCTTCGGACCGGCCGGTCTCCGACAGCCCGGCTAACAGTGCTCTGGATTGGATACCTGAAGCCTTCAGTAAAGAGGTAAAGAGACTGCAACCTGGTGTCTTCGTTATTTACTGCACCGCACCTCCACCACCATACGCATCTATTATTGTACGCCCCTCAGCAGGGTCACGGACCGGGTCTAGCCACCGTGACAACCCCAGAGCAGAGGCTCAGAGGCCCGGTACTGGGTACCCCTCGGCCCTGCGGCAGTGGGGGCGCTACAACTTGGCGTCACGAACAGGATCTACTTAAGCCTGAAGAATCAGGTCATGTGTGCCTTGGAACTGTGATTTATTATACTTGGACTGTGACTTATTGCGAAGACTGTGTGTTGCCAATTACCGCCAAGAGTTCCCGCCACGATTCGCCATTGCCGCGCACAGAGGGAGGAGCCTTAGCTTCGTGGGCGGAACCGGCCAAAAGAAGCGCGGAACGAGAAAACGCGGCAAAGCGCCAACCCAGGAAGAGGAACTTCGACCTCCAGCAGGTTAGTGGGAGGAAGGGACAGCCATGTCCGAGTCGGGAGGAGAGGAGGTGGCGGCCGCAGCCGTGGACGCAGGGGCAGCTCCGGTCCCCGCAGCGGGTGAAGCCACGGCCCTAATACCACCACTGGCAGCCCCGGAGCCCGCTGCCCCCATGTTGTGAATTTGCTTTTTGCTCCCTCTAGTGGTTACTAGTTTTTTGACTCTGGTTTTTCTGTCATTCCTTTTATCCGCACCTGGGTCGTTAGTTAGGGGTGTTGCTATATAAGCTCCCTGGACCTTCAGTTCAATGCCTGGCAACGTAGTTATCAGAGCTAGTCTGCTGTGCTCTTGTCTACTGATCCTGGTTCCAGTTATATCAGCTAAGTCTGCCTTTTGCTTTTTGCTATTTGTTTTGGTTTTGTATTTTTGTCCAGCTTGTTCCAAATCTATATCCTGACCTTTGCTGGAAGCTCTAGGGGGGCTGGTGTTCTCCCCCCGGACCGTTAGACGGTTCGGGGGTTCTTGAATTTCCAGTGTGGATTTTGATAGGGTTTTTGTTGACCATATAAGTTACCTTTCTTTATTCTGCTATCAGTAAGCGGGCCTCTCTGTGCTAAACCTGGTTCATTTCTGTGTTTGTCATTTCCTCTTACCTCACCGTCATTATTTGTGGGGGGCTTCTATCCAGCTTTGGGGTCCCCTTCTCTGGAGGCAAGAAAGGTCTTTGTTTTCCTCTACTAGGGGTAGCTAGATTCTCCGGCTGGCGCGTGTCATCTAGAATCAACGTAGGAATGATCCCCGGCTACTTCTAGTGTTGGCGTTAGGAGTAGATATATGGTCAACCCAGTTACCACTGCCCTATGAGCTGGATTTTTGTATTCTGCAGACTTCCACGTTCCTCTGAGACCCTCGCCATTGGGGTCATAACAGTTTGCCAGGCCAGTATTAAATGTTTAATGCATTGCAGAAGAGGGATTATAAGAAAGAAGATTCTGAGTTTTTTTTTTTTCTTCTTCCCCTTTACCTCAGAGTGGCTATGCTTGCTGCAGACATGAATGTCCAGACCTTGATTACAAGTGTGGACCAGCTGGCTACTCGTGTGCAGGGCATACAAGACTATGTTATCAGAAATCCTAGGTCAGAACCTAAAATACCGATTCCTGAACTGTTTTCCGGAGACAGGTTTAAGTTTAGGAATTTCGTGAATAATTGTAAATTGTTTTTGTCCCTGAGACCCTGTTCATCTGGAGATTCTGCTCAGCAAGTAAAAATTGTTATTTCGTTCTTACGGGGCGACCCTCAGGATTGGGCTTTTTCGCTGGCGCCAGGAGATCCGGCATTGGCTGATCTTGATGCGTTTTTTCTGGCGCTCGGTTTACTTTATGAGGAACCCAATCTTGAGATTCAGGCAGAAAAGGCCTTGCTGGCTATGTCTCAGGGGCAGGACGAGGCTGAAGTGTATTGCCAAAAATTTCGGAAATGGTCCGTGCTGACACATTGGAACGAGTGTGCACTGGCCGCTAATTTTAAAAATGGCCTTTCTGAAGCCATTAAGAATGTTATGGTGGGTTTTCCCATTCCCACAGGTCTGAATGATACTATGGCACTGGCTATTCAAATTGACCGGCGGTTGCGGGAGCGCAAAACCGCAAATTCCCTCATGGTGTTGTCTGAACAGACACCTAATTCGGTGCAATGTGATAGAAAAACCGCAAATTCCCTCATGGTGTTGTCTGAACAGACACCTGATTTAATGCAATGTGATAGAATCCTGACTAGAAATGAGCGGAAAATTCATAGACGCCGGAATGGCTTGTGCTACTACTGTGGTGATTCTACACATGTTATCTCAGCATGCTCTAAACGTATAGCTAAGGTTGTTAGTCCTGTCACCGTTGGTAATTTGCAACCTAAATTTATTCTGTCTGTAACTTTGATTTGCTCACTGTCATCTTATCCTGTCATGGCGTTTGTAGATTCAGGTGCTGCCCTGAGTCTCATGGATCTCTCATTTGCTAAGCGCTGTGGTTTTACTCTTGAACCATTAGAAAATCCTATTCCTCTTAGGGGTATTGATGCTACACCATTGGCAGCAAATAAACCGCAGTATTGGACACAGGTTACCATGTGCATGACTCCTGAACACCGCGAGGTGATACGTTTCCTGGTTTTACATAAAATGCATGATTTGGTTGTTTTAGGGCTGCCATGGTTACAGACCCATAATCCAGTCCTGGACTGGAAGGCTATGTCAGTCTCAAGTTGGGGCTGTCGTGGTATTCATGGGGATTCCCTGCCTGTGTCTATTGCTTCTTCTACGCCTTCGGAAGTTCCGGAGTATTTGTCTGATTATCAGGATGTCTTCAGTGAGTCTGAGTCCAGTGCACTGCCTCCTCATAGGGACTGTGACTGTGCTATAGATTTGATCCCAGGCAGTAAATTTCCTAAGGGAAGACTGTTTAATCTGTCGGTACCTGAACATACCGCTATGCGTTCATATATCAAGGAGTCTCTGGAGAAAGGACATATTCGTCCGTCTTCTTCCCCTCTTGGTGCGGGATTCTTTTTTGTGGCAAAAAAGGACGGATCTTTGAGACCTTGTATTGATTATCGGCTTTTAAATAAGATCACTGTCAAATTTCAGTATCCTTTACCGCTGTTGTCTGACTTGTTTGCCCGGATTAAGGGTGCCAAGTGGTTCACCAAGATAGACCTTCGTGGTGCGTACAACCTTGTGCGCATTAAGCAAGGTGATGAATGGAAAACCGCATTCAATACGCCCGAAGGTCATTTTGAGTACTTGGTGATGCCTTTTGGGCTCTCCAATGCGCCTTCAGTTTTTCAGTCCTTTATGCATGACATTTTCCGGAAGTATCTGTATAAATTTTTGATTGTTTATCTGGATGATATTTTGTTTTTTTCTGATAATTGGGATTCGCATGTGGAGCAGGTCAGGTTGGTCTTTAAAATTTTGCGTGAAAATTCTTTGTTTGTCAAGGGCTCAAAGTGTCTCTTTGGTGTACAGAAGGTTCCCTTTTTGGGGTTCATTTTTTCCCCTTCTGCTGTGGAGATGGACCCAGTCAAGGTCCGAGCTATTCTTGATTGGACTCAGCCCTCGTCAGTTAAGAGTCTTCAGAAGTTCTTGGGCTTCGCTAACTTCTACCGTCGTTTTATCGCTAATTTTTCTAGCATTGTGAAACCTTTGACGGATATGACCAAGAAGGGCTCCGATGTAGCTAACTGGGCTCCTGCTGCCGTGGAGGCTTTCCAGGAGTTGAAACGCCGGTTTACTTCGGCGCCTGTTTTGTGCCAGCCTGACGTCTCACTTCCCTTTCAGGTTGAGGTGGATGCTTCGGAGATTGGGGCTGGGGCCGTTTTGTCGCAGAGAGGCCCTGGTTGCTCTGTTATGAAACCTTGGGCCTTTTTCTCTAGGAAGTTTTCGCCTGCCGAGCGAAATTATGATGTGGGCAATCGGGAGTTGTTGGCCATGAAATGGGCATTTGAGGAGTGGCGTCATTGGCTCGAGGGTGCTAAGCATCGTGTGGTGGTCTTGACTGATCACAAAAATCTTATGTATCTCGAGTCTGCTAAACGCCTTAATCCGAGACAGGCCCGCTGGTCATTGTTTTTCTCCCGCTTTGATTTTGTTGTCTCGTATTTACCAGGTTCAAAGAATGTGAAGGCCGATGCTCTTTCTAGGAGCTTTGTGCCTGATGCTCCTGGAGTCGCTGATCCTGTTGGTATTCTTAAAGATGGAGTTATCTTGTCAGCTATTTCTCCGGATCTGCGACGTGTGTTGCAGAGATTTCAGGCTGATAGGCCTGAGTCTTGTCCACCTGACAGACTGTTTGTCCCGGATAAGTGGACCAGCAGAGTCATTTCCGAGGTTCATTCCTCGGTGTTGGCAGGTCACCCGGGAATTTTTGGCACCAGAGATCTGGTGGCCAGGTCCTTTTGGTGGCCTTCCTTGTCAAGGGATGTGCGGTCATTTGTGCAGTCCTGTGGGACTTGTGCTCGAGCTAAGCCTTGCTGTTCTCGTGCCAGCGGTTTGCTCTTGCCCTTGCCTGTCCCGAAGAGACCTTGGACACATATCTCCATGGATTTCATTTCTGATCTTCCGCTATCTCAGGGCATGTCCGTTATCTGGGTGATATGTGATCGCTTCTCCAAGATGGTCCATTTGGTTCCTTTGCCTAAGCTGCCTTCCTCTTCCGATCTGGTTCCTGTGTTTTTCCAGAACGTGGTTCGTTTGCACGGCATCCCTGAGAATATTGTGTCAGACAGAGGATCCCAGTTCGTTTCCAGGTTCTGGCGATCCTTTTGTAGTAGGATGGGCATTGATTTGTCGTTTTCGTCTGCTTTCCATCCTCAGACTAATGGACAGACGGAGCGAACCAATCAGACTTTGGAGGCTTATTTGAGGTGTTTTGTCTCTGCTGATCAGGACGATTGGGTGACATTCTTGCCGTTGGCTGAGTTTGCCCTTAATAATCGGGCTAGTTCCGCCACCTTGGTTTCGCCTTTTTTCTGCAACTCTGGTTTCCATCCTCGCTTTTCTTCGGGTCATGTGGAGCCTTCTGACTGTCCTGGGGTGGATTCTGTGGTGGATAGGTTGCAGCAGATCTGGAATCATGTGGTGGACAACTTGAAGTTGTCACAGGAGAAGGCTCAGCGCTTTGCCAACCGCCGCCGCGGTGTGGGTCCCCGACTACGCGTTGGGGATTTGGTATGGCTTTCTTCCCGTTTTGTTCCTATGAAGGTCTCCTCTCCCAAATTTAAACCTCGTTTTATTGGGCCTTACAAGATATTGGAAATCCTTAATCCTGTATCTTTTCGTCTGGATCTTCCTGTGTCGTTTGCTATTCACAATGTATTTCATAGGTCCTTGTTGCGGCGGTACATTGTGCCTGTAGTTCCTTCTGCTGAGCCTCCTGCTCCGGTGTTGGTTGAGGGCGAGTTGGAGTACGTGGTGGAGAAGATCTTGGATTCTCGCCTCTCCAGGCGGAGGCTTCAGTACCTGGTCAAGTGGAAGGGCTATGGTCAGGAGGATAATTCCTGGGTGGTCGCCTCTGATGTTCATGCGGCCGATTTAGTTCGTGCCTTTCATGCCGCTCATCCTGATCGCCCTGGTGGTCGTGGTGAGGGTTCGGTGACCCCTCACTAAGGGGGGGGTACTGTTGTGAATTTGCTTTTTGCTCCCTCTAGTGGTTACTAGTTTTTTGACTCTGGTTTTTCTGTCATTCCTTTTATCCGCACCTGGGTCGTTAGTTAGGGGTGTTGCTATATAAGCTCCCTGGACCTTCAGTTCAATGCCTGGCAACGTAGTTATCAGAGCTAGTCTGCTGTGCTCTTGTCTACTGATCCTGGTTCCAGTTATATCAGCTAAGTCTGCCTTTTGCTTTTTGCTATTTGTTTTGGTTTTGTATTTTTGTCCAGCTTGTTCCAAATCTATATCCTGACCTTTGCTGGAAGCTCTAGGGGGGCTGGTGTTCTCCCCCCGGACCGTTAGACGGTTCGGGGGTTCTTGAATTTCCAGTGTGGATTTTGATAGGGTTTTTGTTGACCATATAAGTTACCTTTCTTTATTCTGCTATCAGTAAGCGGGCCTCTCTGTGCTAAACCTGGTTCATTTCTGTGTTTGTCATTTCCTCTTACCTCACCGTCATTATTTGTGGGGGGCTTCTATCCAGCTTTGGGGTCCCCTTCTCTGGAGGCAAGAAAGGTCTTTGTTTTCCTCTACTAGGGGTAGCTAGATTCTCCGGCTGGCGCGTGTCATCTAGAATCAACGTAGGAATGATCCCCGGCTACTTCTAGTGTTGGCGTTAGGAGTAGATATATGGTCAACCCAGTTACCACTGCCCTATGAGCTGGATTTTTGTATTCTGCAGACTTCCACGTTCCTCTGAGACCCTCGCCATTGGGGTCATAACACCCCATCAGCCAGTTGGACACTACCGCTACCACAAAGGCCATAATGCCCTTCTCCATGCCATACCTGCCCGGAGCGGCCTGGCTCCCACGATACTCCAGGGAGCCGCATACCTTCGCTGACTTTAAAGAAGGGATCTGCAGCCTGCTCGAGTTCTATCCCCTTACCGAGCCTCAGAAGGTTCATATGATAACCGGCCAACTCTTTGGAGCGGCTCTGAGAGAAATGAAGTCCTGACCTGCCGCGGATAAGGGAACAGCACAGCAGGTTTTTGCAAAGCTTAAAGCCACCTTCGATACCCGTACAGCTACAGAAATTAAATTGACTTTCTATGGATGTAAACAGAGACCACAGGATAGCTTACGGGACTATGCCCTTAATCTCCAGGAGGCGATGCGGGCTATTAAGCAGAGTGACCCCAACAGCATGCAGGATGACGATAAACTCTTGAAGGAGCGGTTCATTGAGGGGCTCCTGTGCAGTCACCAACGGAGCCAATTGCACTTCCTGGCCATGCAAAATCCAGACTTGACTTTTGCGCAATTCAAGGATAAAGCTATCCAGGCATTGCAGGAGCGACAGCCTAGCCGTGCAGCACCTCCCAGGCGTCCCGCTCTCACATACCACCAGGAGGTGGCGTCGGATGTTCCATTCGCCGCCGAGGCCGATGCCCAGAGCCTAGAAGACGACTCCCCTGCAGGACTCCACCTCCAGATGCAGGAGCTGACCAAGAGCGTTGCTGCCCTGGCCCGGACGGTGCAGTCCCTACAGGACGCCCCCAAGGAGAAGATCCAGCTGGCCTCCCGACTGGAGGATGTTCCTTGAATGCGACAGAGGAGGACTCCGCCGACCAGAGGCCGGGCCGACGATCGCTTCCATCAGGATGGACGTCCCATCTGCCGCCGCTGTCATCAGGTGGGCCACCTTGCAAGGTACTGTCCTTTAAACGAGCAACCCCTGGGGCAAAGGGCCAACCCCCAGGAGTAGGACGGTCAGGCCCACAGCATTGGAGAGCCAAATACATTGGAGGGTGACCAGTTCTTCCTGTAGTGGTTGACGGCATCCCCCTGAATGCTTTGCTGGACACCAGTTCTCAGGTGACGACTATGCCTTACGTACTCTATAAACGGTATTGGGAGGACACCGATATTACTCGTGGCCCCGATGACGATTTCACCATCATAGCCAGTAATGGTCAGCCATTGCCACAAGTGGGGTATAAAGAGGCCACCATCAAAGTGGGGCGGGTGGAATTGAAAGCCCAAGGAATTGTAATTGTTGATATTGACCACCGAGAATGTAACCCCATGATGACTATCGGTACTAATGTTATAGAAAATTGTCTTGCAGAAGTTATTGTTTTGTTGCAACAGGCAGCAGAAACCGCTGGCCACAGTGAACAACGTGCCCTGCAAAAAGAAATCAGAGCTCTGATGCAGAGACAGCAGGTAGAGCTGAATGGTGGTGAGATTGGTCGTGTCACTGTGAGTGATTCAAACCCCATCGCAGTACCCCCCAGGAGCGAGATGTTAATATGGTGTCGGGCAGCCATAGGCCTCAGGGGTAAAGACTACCAGGCCTTGGTAGAACCCGTGTATTCGGATAATAGGCCTACTATCCTGACATCTCGGGGGGTGGTTGACGTCCGCCAGGGGAGGGTGCCCGTACGTGTCCTCAATTGTGGGGAGGAAGAGGTTCACCTCACCAAGTATGCCACGCTCGGCAAACTGTTCGCTGTCAATAATAATGTGATACAGACACCTGAACCCTTGGTCCCGTCAAACGTGGCGGAGGACAACGGTTCCGCAGGGCACTCGAAAGATTGGTGTCGGGAAATGCATGTGGGCACTGACTCTACCCCATCCCATCAAAAACAAGGGGCTTACAGGGTGGTTCACGAGTACGAGCAGGTATTCAGCAAACACCCCTTAGATTTTGGGCAGGTGAAAGGGATCCAACACCACATCCCCACGGGAGATCACCGACCCATAAAAGAGAGATACCGCCCTGTACCCCCAGCCCATTACCAGTGTGCCAAGGACATGTTGCGAGAAATGAAGGAGGCTGGGGTGGTGAGAGACAGTTGTAGCCCCTGGGCAGCTCCATTAGTCCTGGTTAAAAAGAAGGATGGTACAATGAGGATGTGTGTTGATTATAGACAGTTGAATCGCATTACACATAAAGACGCATACCCACTGCCCAGGATAGAGGAGTCTCTGGCTGCCCTAAAATCTGCTAACTACTTCTCTACCTTAGATCTCACCAGTGGGTACAGGCAGGTTCCCGTGGCGGAGGCGGACAAAGAGAAGACGGCCTTCACGACACCGATGGGTCTCTGCGAATTCAACTACATGCCCTTTGGATTGTGCAACGCCCCGGGGACATTCCAGAGGATGATGGAGTGCTGTCTGGGGCACAAGAACTTTGAAACCGTGCTGCTGTATTTGGATGATGTCATTGTCTTCTCTAAGGGCCCCTTCACACTGTGCAATCAAAGTCTGAACGAGCGTTCGATTTGTGACGTTTATCCGTCCTCGTTCCGAGGTTGCAAAGTGTGACATGGCATTACGATTTGCGACGCAGCCCAGCATCGTACGATGTGAAAGAAAGAGCAGAACTTTCTTTCGTCGTAAATGTCCCGCTGTGGCGGTCGAAATCGTAGTATGTGACGGCGGTCATACGAGCTCGTAATGCGACTACGTGGGTTGGGCTTCCGCATACCTGTCTCCTGATTGGGCGTGACGTTTTAGCACGCCCATGCTGGTAATACGTCACGCTCGGAGTCGTAGGACTATGGCGGTGTGAAGGGTAGCGTACGATTGCGACGCGTGACGTTCACATCGCAACTACGTCAGAAAAAGCGTTAACATCGTAGAGTGTGACCGCTGGCTACGAGCTCGTACTGCGATGTCGAATATGACGCAAATGCGTCGTAATCGTAGCAGAATCGACCAGTGTGAAGGTACCCTAAGACCTACGAAGACCATTTGAAACACCTGGCTGAGGTGTTTGAAGCCCTGTCCAACTTTGGCTTAAAGGTGAAACCATCCAAATGTCATCTGCTGAAACCTAAAGTGCAGTACCTGGGCCATGTGGTGAGCGCTGAAGGAGTGGCCCCAGACCCCGACAAGGTCACGGTGATCCAGGATTGGCCGAAGCCCAGCAACCTCCACGAAGTCCGGCAATTCCTCGGGCTGGTAGGCTATTACCGGAGGTTCATTAAGGACTTCACCAAGAAGGCCGCACCCTTGCAAGACCTGTTGGTGGGGCAATCAAAGAAGACCAAGGGGAAGAACACCCCATTCGATTGGAATGAGGGGCTGGAAGGGTCCTTCACTTGCTTGAAGTCGGCACTGACGGGAGAAGAGGTACTGGCCTACCCCGAATACAACCAACCGTTTGTGCTGTGCATGGATGCCAGCAATGTAGGATTGGGAGCCGTGCTGTCCCAGGTCCAGAAGGGCAAGGAGAGGGTAATCGCTTACGCCAGCAGGAAACTTCGTCCCACGGAAAGGAACCCTGACAACTACAGTTCCTTTAAGCTGGAATTCCTTGCCATCGTCTGGGCCTTGACAGAGAGGTTCAAACACTACCTGGCCTAAGCGAAGTTCACTGTCTTCACGGATAACAATCCGTTAACACATCTGGACACCGCCAAGCTCGGGGCCTTGGAACAGCGGTGGATGGCCCGGCTGTCCAACTACAACTTCACCATCAAGTACCGGGCAGGGCACAAGAATGCAAATGCTGATGCCTTGTCTCGAATGCCCAATTTGCCAGAAGCAGAGGAAGACCCGGAGGCACTTGAAGAGGTGGAGCTACCTGCATTCCATCGCCCTAAAGCCACTCAGAACTCCCATCATGTGAGGAACAGGCACAAAACCCAACCGGGTGCCACGGTGAACCCCCTGCCCCACCACGGGTGGGCGGAAACCCAGGATGGTGACCCCGCGGTCCGTCGGGTGAAAGAGCTCTTGACGCAGGCAGGGTTGCATCCCGGCCCAGATGATCCACAGGAGACCCAACAGCTGTGGCGGGGGAGAAGCAAACTGTTTATCCATGAGGGCAAGCTGTGCCGGAGGAGCATCGACCCACGTACTCATGAATTGGTGTGGCAGATAGTGGTACCGAGGCGGGATGCGCTCATGGTTCTGGGAGCCTACCACGATGGAGCCGGACACTTCGGATGGAGGAAGCTAGAGAGGCTGCTCCGAGGGAGGTTCTATTGGATTGGCATGAAGAGAGCCATTGAGAAGTGGTGTCGGGAGTGCGCTCCATGTAGCCTACGCCGGAAGGACCGTGACAGCCAACGGGCTCCCCTGCGGCCTATCATCACCAAACGGCCGCTCGAACTGGTCGCGCTGGATCATGTGAAGCTGACACCTAGCCGGTCAGGCTATATCTACGCTCTTACCATCGTAGATCACTACTCCAGATTTTTGGTGGTTGTACCTGTCAAGGATCTAACGGCCAGGACTGCCGCCAATGCCTTCCAGCAGTACTTTTGTAGGCCCCATGGCTACCCGGAGAAGGTACTGACCGATCAGGGACCAGCATTCGAAGCAGAAGTGTTCCAAGAGTTCTGCCAACTGTACGGGTGTAAGAAGATCAGAACCACACCGTACCATCCTCAAACCAATGGGATGTGCGAAAAGATGAACCAAGTGGTGATTGACTTATTGAAGACCTTGCCCGTAGAGGAACGGAACCTGTGGCCGACAAAGTTGCCTGACTTGGTGGATATATACAATCACATCCCAGTAAATTCTACCAACTGCACTTCAGCGTACCTAATGCGAGGAAGGTCTAGCCAGTTACCCGTTGATCTGGACATGGGGGTCCTAGTCCCCGAAGATACCTCACCGGATGCAGATTGGGATGTAGAAAGGCAGCAAAGGTATCGCAAGGTACAGGAGTGCGTAGAGAGAAGTCTCGCCCAGGCTAGGCAAAAACAAGAAAGGGACTACAACCAGCACGCTCCTGCGATTCCCCTGTCACCTGGTGAGCAAGTACTCAAACGAAAGAGGAGACTACACAAGCTCGATGACCAATGGGAAGCGGAACCGTATACCATCCTGCCATCCGATTTCGACAACACGAAGGTCTGTCTCATCAGCAAGGACGGAGGGGAGACCTCAACGGCGATATCCAGGGATCACCTTAAGGTCTGCCCTGATAAGTTGAGAGAGAGGGAATTGGCTCCAGGAATCTCCCCACCTGAAGAAAAGGAGAAGATGATCCACACTGTCCTTGGTGACTTTCCCCAGTCCTGGACTCAGATAAATCAGGCCATCGTGGTACCTGTTCTAACGTTCCAACAGCCGGACCCACCAGAAACAATGGTGGTACCAGATCATCCGGCCCCGCAGCCTCAGCCAGCTCAGCAGATCCGATCTGAAGATGCCATGCCAACCGTCGAACCGGCAAGTCCTCCCTCTGCTATCAGCGAATCTGTCGTACCCACTGTTGGTAGCAGCAGCCCTGAGAGCTCTAGCCTGCCAGTGCTACCCAGACTCACTAGAAGTGTAGCCAGAAGACAGTGCACTACACCAGCGGAAGCAAGTGCGGCGCCCCCACACCGCCGCAGGGCCGAGGGGTACCCGGAGCCGGGCCTCTAGGTCTCAGTCCTGGAGTTGTCACGGTGGCTAGACCCGGTCCGTGGCCCTGTCCGTCAGTGGGGGACGTCCGGTGAAAGAAGTGGTGTTAACGGTGGTGTAGCGGTGCAGTTGTGGGGTGCAGGTCGCGGTAAATAACGAGGACACCAGGTTGCAGTCTCTTTACCTCTTTACTGGAGATCTCTCGGTCCTCAGTCCAGAATCCGGTTCACCAGGCTGCGCAAGTCCGGCCGGTCCAATGGCACTTCCAGAGTTCTCCTCACAGGTGGAAATCAGTGCCTTCCTTCTTAGCGCTTTGTGTTGTAGTCCTTCCCTGCTGTGCTTACGGAAAGTACCCCACAACTGTTGTGTCTGTTTCTTAAGTTCCCTCACAACTCGATTAACTGGTCTTCTGCTAATCTTCCGTCCCTTCCTGATATTACAGTAAGAACGGCACCCGTTTGTCAGGTAGGCCTGGAGTTCTTCCGGGACCCTAGAGACGCCCCTCTCCCGCAATTGCCCCCCAAGACTTCATAGGTGATACGTGGTAGACAGCCCGCCTGAGACTGACTGTCCTGCCGCTGTTTGGAGTATGGCTTGAAGCTGTATTCTAATCCACTCCCTCGGCGTTCCGGCCACCGGTAATGCGCCTCAGCAAGGTGCTGCCTCTTTCAACAAAACCCCTGCTGGTATTCTCCTTCTGCTTGATCTCGTTTCTCACTCAGCACAATCTATCTCGCTTCCAGTCCTTTCTTAGGGCACCGCCGCTATTCTGAGCAGGCACGGTCCCGTTACGTTCTTTCAATGCCAAGCCTCTGCCAGGATCCCACCCCTGGCAGAGACCCTACCGTCTCTCCCTTCACAACACCCTCTGCCACCAGGTGTTGCTCCGTTCAATCCCGTCAGCGTTCTCCCTAACTTCCTGCCTGACCCCCAGTTTACCCACTATGGTGGGGAGTGGCCTAATGAATAGCACCCTTAGCTCCCCCCGGAGGCCCTGCTGTGAAACATATTGGTGTCTGTGATACCTGATTGGAAGAACTCCTTCAGTGCCATCGAACGTACCATGGCTCCCCTTAGTGGCGGAGCCACAGTACTGCAACGACCAGGACTCTGGGGCGCTGCACAAGCATAGCGGGCCCTGTTAGGTCAATAGCGACCACTGCGCTGCGAAGGTCCACACGCAGCACTCAGAACCAAACTCCACTCCGCTACAAAACTTGGAGGTATTAATGAGGGCTGCTATTTAGTTGAAAATGTTTGTGTGCATATCTTCTGTTACAGGTTTTAAAAATGGACAACGGGATAATGGACAGTGAATTACTCCAAAAACTTCTAAAAGGGGACCCCTTTGTTTACCCGGGGTCCCCGCTGTTTCAACCACTGAACTGAGAGTCATAAACTGTGCATGACCTAACTTTCGCAACGTTCAAGAGTCCTCACCTCCCCTAGAGGGAAGCAATGTTATGTTTAATTGTGTATAATCTTTTAAAATGTTGTGTGTTTTCCTGTTAACATGTATTGTTGTACTTATTTTTCCCAGTCCGGGAGTACTGGATTTAACCGGGGGGGAGTGCAGCGCCCCAGAGTCCTGGTCGTTGCAGTAACGTCACTCTGCCGCTAAGGGGAGTGATGTTACGTCTGATTGCACTAAAGGAGTTCACCTGATCAGGTAACACTCACATTACACTTCACACTCCGGCCACCAGGGGGAGTGGTTCTATCTAGTAGGCCACTCCTCACACTCTGGTAAAACTGGGGGTTGGACAACAAGACAGAGAGAAGTAACTGGGAAGAGCGAGAGAGAGGACCTGTCAGGGATGGGATCCTGACAGATTCCTAAGAAAGGACAAGAAGCGAGGTTTATTGTGCTGAGTGAGAAAAGCAGGAATACAACAAAGAGGCAATAGGACCAGAAGGAGTCGTGCTGGAAGACCGAGGCAACATCCTTCTGAGGCGCAAACAGTCGGTGGCTGGAACGCCGAGAAAGTAAGAGACTTTAAGCAATACTTCAAACCACGGCAGGACAGCCAATTCTAGGTTGGCTGTCTCACACAAATCACCTAAGCAGACAACGGAGGCAGCTGCGGGAGAGGGGCGACTCTAGAGTCCCAGAATAACTCCAGGCCTACCCCGTCATACGGGTGCGTCCTATCCATATCACCTGGGGGACGGAGAGAACGAGCATCAGAGACAGACAGAATCAGTTGTGAGGACTATCCCGGGGTGCTCAGCAGGGAAGGACTACAACATACACAGGCGCCAGAAGGTAGACGCTGATTCCCACCTGTTAAGGGGACTCCTGATGTGCCTTCGGACCGGCCGGTCTCCGACAGCCCGGCTAACAGTGCTCTGGATTGGACACCTGATGCCTTCAGTAAAGAGGTAAAGAGACTGCAACCTGGTGTCTTCGTTATTTACTGCACCGCACCTCCACCACCATACGCATCTATTATTGTACGCCCCTCAGCAGGGTCACGGACCGGGTCTAGCCACCTTGACAACCCCAGAGCAGAGGCTCAGAGGCCCGGTACCGGGTACCCCTCGGCCCTGCGGCAGTGGGGGCGCTACATAAGTCTTCACAAGGTTGCCACACACTGTTGTTGGTATGTTGGCCCATTCCTCCATGCAGATCTCCTCTAGAGCAGTGATGTTTTTGGCTTTTCGCTTGGCAACACGGACTTTCAACTCCCTCCAAAGGTTTTCTATAGGGTTGAGATCTGGAGACTGGCTAGGCCACTCCAGGACCTTGAAATGCTTCTTACGAAGCCACTCCTTCGTTGCCCTGGCGGTGTGCTTTGGATCATTGTCATGTTGAAAGACCCAGCTACGTTTCATCTTCAATGCCCTTGCTGATGGAAGGAGGTTTGCCCTCAAAATCTCACGATACATGGCCCCATTCATTCTTTCATGTACCCGGATCAGTCGTCCTGGCCCCTTTGCAGAGAAACAGCCCCAAAGCATGATGTTTCCACCACCATGCTTTACAGTAGGTATGGTGTTTGATGGATGCAACTCAGTATTCTTTTTCCTCCAAACACGACAAGTTGTGTTTCTACCAAACAGTTCCAGTTTGGTTTCATCAGACCATAGGACATTCTCCCAAAACTCCTCTGGATCATCCAAATGCTCTCTAGCAAACTTCAGACGGGCCCGGACATGTACTGGCTTAAGCAGTGGGACACGTCTGGCACTGCAGGATCTGAGTCCATGGTGGCTTAGTGTGTTACTTATGGTAGGCCTTGTTACATTGGTCCCAGCTCTCTGCAGTTCATTCACTAGGTCCCCCCGCGTGGTTCTGGGATTTTTGCTCACCGTTCTTGTGATCATTCTGACCCCACGGGGTGGGATTTTGCGTGGAGCCCCAGATCGAGGGAGATTATCAGTGGTCTTGAATGTCTTCCATTTTCTAATTATTGCTCCCACTGTTGATTTCTTCACTCCAAGCTGGTTGGCTATTGCAGATTCAGTCTTCCCAGCCTGGTGCAGGGCTACAATTTTGTTTCTGGTGTCCTTTGACAGCTCTTTGGTCTTCACCATAGTGGAGTTTGGAGTCAGACTGTTTGAGGGTGTGCACAGGTGTCTTTTTATACTGATAACAAGTTTAAACAGGTGCCATTACTACAGGTAATGAGTGGAGGAAAGAGGAGACTCTTAAAGAAGAAGTTACAGGTCTGTGAGAGCCAGAAATCTTGATTGTTTGTTTCTGACCAAATACTTATTTTCCACCATAATATGCAAATAAAATGATAAAAAAACAGACAATGTGATTTTCTGGATTTTTTTTTCTCAGATTGTCTCCCATAGTTGAGGTCTACCTATGATGTAAATTACAGACGCCTCTCATCTTTTTAAGTGGTGGAACTTGCACTATTGCTGACTGACTAAATACTTTTTTGCCCCACTGTATGTGTCTCATACATAGACTGTATATATGTTTTCATGAATATTTCAGCCCATGGATCCATTGTATGTCTGTTTTGCAAGCCGGCGAGATCGCCGTACGGATGCCATACATTACATACGGAGGTTCACATGCGGAAAATACGCTGCCACACCCTGCCTATGATGACATACGGATAACTATTTTGGGAACATTTCTGCGTATTATGGCCGTAAAAACCGGACCATATTTTCATACGCCTAGTGTTACGCTGGCCTTAGACTCTCTCGTCGGTCACATGGTAGATTGGAAGCAGTACGGTCCTGAGGAGAGGATTGGCTCGGGCCTTTCATATGGCACACCCAGATAAACCAGGCCCTGAGTTTCCAGAGGTCCCTTGTAGAAGGGGGGGTACTGTCATGAAGTTACCGCAACAGAGCAGTGCCAGAAGACCGCAGCATTGGATGGCTCCTGATTCGCCACTGAGAAGAACTTCTCTGGTGTATTAAATGTGTTTGTTTTCTTTCAGCAGGACAGGGGTTAATCGGCCATGTGGAAATCCCTGCATTGAGCTGTGCTCGGTTAGCCACTCCTCTCCCCTATAAAAGTTAGGCCTTCTGACCAGGTCCTTGTCTGAGTTAGCTGTTGTGAATTTGGATTCTGGGCTCCCCCGGTGGCTACTGGTGGAATTGAACTGGTGTCTTCATCTTCTCTGTTCACCTGTTCCCATCAAGATGTGGGAGTCGCTATATAACCTTGCTGCTCTGTTAGTTGCTTGCCGGTCAACAATGTTATCAGAAGCCTCTCTGTGCTTGTTCCTGCTCCTAGACAACTACTAGATAAGTTGGACTCTTGTCCATGTTTGTTTTTGCATTTTTGTTCCAGTTCACAGCTGTAGTTTCGTTACTGTGTCTGGAAAGCTCTTGTGAACAGGAATTGCCACTCTGGTGTTATGAGTTAATGCCAGAGTTTTAAAGTAATTTCTGGATGGTGTTTTGATAGGGTTTTCAGCTGACCATGAAAGTGTCCTTTCTGTCTTCTGCTATGTAGTAAGTGGACCTCAAATTTGCTAAACCTATTTTCATACTACGTTTGTTATTTCATCTTAACTCACCACCAATACATGTGGGGGGCCTCTGTCTCCTTTCGGGGTATTTCTCTAGAGGTGAGCTAGGACTAATATTTTCCTCTGCTAGCTTTATTTAGTCCTCCGGCTGGTGCTGGGCATCTAGAATCAACGTAGGCATGCTACCCGGCCACTGCTAGTTGTGCGTTAGGTTTAGTTCATGGTCAGCTCAGTTCCCATCTTCCAAGAGCTTGTTCCTATATATGCTTATGCTATGTTCTCTTGCCATTGAGATCATGACAGTTTGACCGGCCCACTAAAGGGTTAAAATCCTTGGCTGAGAAAGGAGAGAAATAAGTAGTCTGCTGAAATTTTTTTTTTTTTTCTCTCCTTCTAATCTTTGAATGGCTCTGTGTCCACCTGTTTGTAATGGATCTTCAGAGTGTAACTGCAGGTTTGAATAATCTCGCCACGAAGGTACAAAATTTGCAAGATTTTGTTTGTCATGCACCTGTATCTGAGCCGAGAATTCCTTTGCCGGAATTTTTCTCGGGGAATAGATCCGGGTTTCAGAATTTTCGAAATAATTGCAAATTATTTTTGTCCCTGAAATCTCGCTCTGCCGGAGACCCTGCACAGCAGGTCAGGATTGTGATTTCCTTGCTCCGGGGCGACCCTCAAGACTGGGCTTTTTCATTGACACCAGGGGATCCTGCGTTGCTCAATGTGGATGCGTTTTTTCTGGCCTTGGGGTTGCTTTATGACGAACCTCATTTGGAGCTTCAGGCAGAAAAAACTTTGATGTCCCTATCTCAGGGGCAAGATGAAGCGGAAATTTACTGCCAAAGATTCCGTAAATGGTCTGTGCTTACTCAGTGGAATGAGTGCGCCCTGGCGGCGACTTTCAGAGAGGGTCTCTCTGATGCCATTAAGGATGTTATGGTGGGGTTCCCTGTGCCTGCGGGTCTGAATGAGTCCATGACAATGGCTATTCAGATCGATAGGCGTTTGCGGGAGCGCAAACCAGTGCACCATCTGGCGGTGTCCACTGAGAAGTCGCCAGAGAGTATGCAGTGTGATAGAATTCTGTCCCGAAGCGAGCGGCAGAATTTTAGACGGAAGAATGGGTTGTGTTTCTATTGTGGTGATTCTACTCATGTTATATCAGCATGCTCTAAGCGCACTAAAAAGCTTGGTAAATCTGTTTCCATTTGCACCTTACCGTCTAAGTTTATTCTATCTGTGACCCTGATTTGCTCTTTGTCATCTATTACCACGGACGCCTATGTCGACTCTGGCGCCGCTTTGAGTCTTATGGATTGGTCCTTTGCCAAACGCTGTGGGTATGATTTAGAGCCTTTGGAGACTCCTATTCCTCTGAAGGGGATTGACTCCACCCCATTGGCTAATAATAAACCACAATACTGGACACAAGTAACTATGCGTATTAATCCGGATCACCAGGAGATTATTCGCTTTCTGGTGCTGTATAATCTACATGATGATTTGGTGCTAGGATTGCCTTGGCTGCAATCTCACAACCCAGTCCTCGACTGCAGAGCTATGTCTGTGTTGAGCTGGGGATGTAAGGGGGCTCATGGGGATGTACCTGTGGTTTCCATTTCATCATCTATTCCCTCTGAAATTCCTGAGTTCCTGTCTGACTATCGTGACGTCTTTGAAGAATCCAAGCTTGGTTCGTTACCTCCGCACCGAGAGTGCGATTGTGCCATAGATTTAATCCCGGGTAGTAAATACCCAAAGGGTCGTTTATTTAATCTGTCTGTGCCTGAACATTCTGCTATGCGAGAATATATAAAGGAGTCCTTGGAAAAGGGACATATTCGTCCATCGTCATCTCCCTTAGGAGCCGGTTTTTTCTTTGTGTCAAAAAAAGACGGCTCTTTGAGACCATGTATTGATTATCGGCTTTTGAATAAAATCACTGTTAAATATCAATACCCATTGCCGTTGCTGACTGATTTGTTTGCTCGCATAAAGGGGGCCAAGTGGTTCTCTAAGATTGACCTTCGTGGGGCGTATAATTTGGTGCGAATCAGGCAGGGGGATGAGTGGAAAACCGCATTTAATACGCCCGAGGGCCACTTTGAGTATTTAGTGATGCCTTTTGGTCTTTCAAATGCTCCGTCAGTTTTCCAGTCCTTTATGCATGATATTTTTCGCGATTATTTGGATAAATTTATGATTGTGTATCTGGATGATATTCTGATTTTTTCGGATGACTGGGACTCTCATGTCCAGCAAGTCAGGAGGGTTTTTCAGGTTTTGCGGTCTAATTCTTTGTGTGTGAAGGGTTCTAAGTGTGTTTTTGGGGTACAGAGGATTTCCTTTTTGGGATATATTTTTTCCCCCTCTTCCATTGAAATGGATCCTGTCAAGGTTCAAGCTATTTGTGATTGGACGCAGCCCTCTTCTCTTAAGAGTCTTCAGAAATTTTTGGGCTTTGCTAACTTTTATCGTCGATTTATTGCTGGTTTTTCGGATATTGCTAAGCCATTGACCGATTTGACTAAGAAGGGTGCTGATGTTGCTGATTGGTCCCCTGATGCTGTGGAGGCCTTTCGGGAGCTTAAGCGCCGTTTTTCCTCTGCCCCTGTGTTGCGTCAGCCTGATGTTGCTCTACCTTTTCAGGTTGAGGTCGACGCTTCTGAGATCGGAGCTGGGGCAGTGTTGTCGCAGAAAAGTTCTGACTGCTCCGTGATGAGGCCTTGTGCCTTCTTTTCCCGTAAATTTTCGCCCGCTGAGCGGAATTATGATGTTGGGAATCGGGAGCTTTTGGCCATGAAGTGGGCTTTTGAGGAGTGGCGCCATTGGCTTGAGGGGGCCAGACATCAGGTGGTGGTATTGACTGACCACAAAAATTTGATTTATCTTGAGACCGCCAGGCGCCTGAATCCTAGACAGGCGCGCTGGTCATTATTTTTCTCTCGGTTTAATTTTGTGGTGTCATACCTACCGGGTTCTAAGGGCGGATGCCCTTTCTAGGAGTTTTGAGCCTGACTCGCCTGGTAACTCTGAGCCCACAGGTATCCTTAAGGATGGAGTGGTATTGTCAGCCGTTTCTCCAGACCTGCGGCGGGCCTTGCAGGAGTTTCAGGCGGATAGACCTGATCGTTGCCCACCTGATAAACTGTTTGTTCCTGATGATTGGACCAGTAGAGTCATCTCTGAGGTTCATTCTTCTGCGTTGGCAGGTCATCCTGGCATTTTTGGTACCAGGGATTTGGTGGCAAGGTCCTTCTGGTGGCCTTCCCTGTCACGAGATGTGCGAGGCTTTGTGCAGTCTTGTGACGTTTGTGCTCGGGCCAAGCCTTGTTGTTCTCGGGCTAGTGGATTATTGTTGCCCTTGCCTATTCCTAAGAGGCCTTGGACGCACATCTCGATGGATTTTATTTCAGATCTGCCTGTTTCTCAGAAGATGTCTGTCATCTGGGTGGTGTGTGACCGTTTTTCTAAGATGGTCCATTTGGTTCCTCTGCCCAAGTTGCCTTCTTCTTCCGAGTTGGTTCCTCTGTTTTTTCAAAATGTTGTTCGTTTGCATGGTATTCCTGAGAATATCGTTTCTGACAGAGGGACCCAATTCGTGTCTAGATTTTGGCGGGCATTCTGTGCTCGGATGGGCATAGATTTATCTTTTTCGTCCGCTTTCCATCCTCAGACGAATGGCCAGACCGAGCGGATTAATCAGACCCTGGAGACATATCTGAGGTGTTTTGTGTCTGCTGACCAGGATGATTGGGTTGCTTTTTTGCCATTGGCGGAGTTCGCTCTCAATAATCGGGCCAGCTCTGCCACTTTGGTGTCCCCGTTTTTCTGTAATTCGGGGTTTCATCCTCGATTTTCCTCTGGTCAGGTGGAATCTTCGGATTGTCCTGGAGTGGATGCTGTGGTGGAGAGATTGCATCAGATCTGGGGGCAGGTGGTGGACAATTTGAGGTTGTCCCAGGAGAAAACTCAGCTTTTTGCCAACCGCCACCGTCGTGTTGGTCCTCGGCTTTCTGTTGGGGATTTGGTGTGGTTGTCTTCTCGTTTTGTCCCTATGAGGGTCTCTTCTCCTAAGTTTAAGCCTCGGTTCATCGGCCCGTATAAGATATTGGAGATTCTTAACCCTGTTTCCTTCCGTTTGGACCTCCCTGCATCCTTTTCCATTCATAACGTTTTTCATCGGTCATTATTGCGCAGGTATGAGGTACCGGTTGTGCCTTCCGTTGAGCCTCCTGCTCCGGTGTTGGTTGAGGGTGAGTTGGAGTACGTTGTGGAGAAAATCTTAGACTCTCGTGTTTCCAGACGGAGACTCCAGTATCTGGTCAAGTGGAAGGGATACGGCCAGGAGGATAATTCTTGGGTGAATGCATCTGATGTTCATGCCTCCGATCTGGTTCGTGCCTTTCATAGGGCCCATCCTGATCGCCCTGGTGGTTCTGGTGAGGGTTCGGTGCCCCCTCCTTGAGGGGGGGGTACTGTTGTGAATTTGGATTCTGGGCTCCCCCGGTGGCTACTGGTGGAATTGAACTGGTGTCTTCATCTTCTCTGTTCACCTGTTCCCATCAAGATGTGGGAGTCGCTATATAACCTTGCTGCTCTGTTAGTTGCTTGCCGGTCAACAATGTTATCAGAAGCCTCTCTGTGCTTGTTCCTGCTCCTAGACAACTACTAGATAAGTTGGACTCTTGTCCATGTTTGTTTTTGCATTTTTGTTCCAGTTCACAGCTGTAGTTTCGTTACTGTGTCTGGAAAGCTCTTGTGAACAGGAATTGCCACTCTGGTGTTATGAGTTAATGCCAGAGTTTTAAAGTAATTTCTGGATGGTGTTTTGATAGGGTTTTCAGCTGACCATGAAAGTGTCCTTTCTGTCTTCTGCTATGTAGTAAGTGGACCTCAAATTTGCTAAACCTATTTTCATACTACGTTTGTTATTTCATCTTAACTCACCGCCAATACATGTGGGGGGCCTCTGTCTCCTTTCGGGGTATTTCTCTAGAGGTGAGCTAGGACTAATATTTTCCTCTGCTAGCTTTATTTAGTCCTCCGGCTGGTGCTGGGCATCTAGAATCAACGTAGGCATGCTACCCGGCCACTGCTAGTTGTGCGTTAGGTTTAGTTCATGGTCAGCTCAGTTCCCATCTTCCAAGAGCTTGTTCCTATATATGCTTATGCTATGTTCTCTTGCCATTGAGATCATGACAGTTAGCACTTGCTACATAGATCTGGAGAGGGAGAAGCTGGTGTGTGGAGAGCTGGAGGAGTGTAATCTGCGACTGTTGCTTGGTTTGTACGCTTGGAAATTCCTCATTCTTACCTGCATTATTTTATTCCCGTCCTTCACAAGCTGGTGTATACCTCTTATTTGTGAGAGTATAATTTGTGAGTGGAATTTTCTTTTACCATTCTCTTTGTTCCCATCTGTTTGGTTGGTGTACTGCGGTACATGGTAGCGCCTCTCTTCCCCGGGTGGGGGAGGGGGACAGATGTAGAGCTGCAGCTAGGAGACAGGGCAAGGGTGGAGGCCCCAGCATCCTTGCCATCTGAGGTATCCTGGGGAACAGGGCGAGCTAGGGTGCCCCCCTAGTGCTAGGGCCAATAAAGGTGCCCCTGGTCCCAGTTTACTCACCAGTCCTATCGTGACACTGAGATAGAGGTTTAGATTGTTTTAATGAATATGCAACCACAAGTAATAGCTATGTCCTTATCAATTCACTTTGGTAGATTTCAACCCCTTTACCCCACAAGCCTGACTTCACCTTCATGGCGAGGCCAAATTTTACAATTCTGCCCAGAGTCACTTTATGAGGTAATAACTCTGGAACTCTTCAATGGATCCCACTGATTCTGAGACTGTTTTTTCGGAACATATTGTACTTCATGATAGTGGTAAAATTTCTTCTATATGATTTGCGTTATTTGGGAAAATATTGTAAATTTCGTTTTGTGTGAATATCTGACTAAATTTTATGTAAAATCTCTGCAAAAACATGGAAATTACTGAAAGGTTCAGCTTTGTCACTCTGCCATTGCCCTTTTTGTGCTCACTATAAATACAAGACCACTAAGGTCACTATTTGGTTGCACTGGTCACACATTCTAGTCTTATCACTGCTGCACCTACTGTAGTATAATGCTCTCCCCATAGGCAGACTCTATATATTATAATGCACCACCTATAGGCAGCCTCTATAGTATAATGCAGCCCCTAATATAATGCACCCCCATAGGTGGACTCTATAGTATAATGCAGCCCCTAATATAATGCACCCACAAAGCCAGCCTCTATAGCATAATGCGACGCCATAAAAAATAAATCCAATACTCACCTTCCCTCCTGTTTCCTCACTGCTCTACGCACCCGCACATCTCTGGACCATAGACGTCTAGTAGTTACGTCATTGTGACCCCCTGTCTGTGTCGGTGACATCAGACGCTGAGAGGGGGATGATGGGAGAGGGACCGTAACGCTCCTTCTCTCATCAACGCGGTCAGCTGTATCGGCTGGATGCTGATACAGTTGAACTTGCAATGACGGGTGGGGCCCCACTGCTAGCACCGGGCCCCTGTCTGCTCAGGGGCCCCTTAGTGGCTGGGTGGCAGAGCAGGGAGATTGATTCTCTCTGCTCTGCCACAGAATGTAACTGCACATGCTGATACAGGTACAGTAGCGTAGCTCCAGGTGGGCCCTCTCAGAGTGCGGGGCCCGGGGCGACCGACCCCTTTGCCTCACCAGTGTCTACGCTACTGCTTTGAAGTCACAGCTGCTCTTATCCCTGTGAATCAGCGGAAGGATGAGACTCTGTAATTTTGCACCTTTTGCATCTTGGGTATTTTGCTGGGACAGTTCTATGCATTATTTGCCTTTGTTATGGTTCAATAAAGTATTGCCACACTGTTTCACACTCACCCTGTGTTGTCTGATTAGTATTATGCCCACGGTAAAAGGAGAATGGGTGTTCGGTGGGATGAGCCCTGGCCCATGCGGTTTCAGGCTAGCGGACTGACCTCAGTGTCTCCACACCACATTTGTCACTTTTTTATGTTTTTGCACTTTTACACAATAAAAACATTTAAAGAAAAAATAATTATTTTTTCATCACTGCATTCTGAGAGCTATAACTTTTTAATTTTTCCGCTTGTTTGGTGGCTTGTTTTTTTGGGACAAGATGACGTTTTCAGCTATATCATTTTTATTTACATTCTTCTATTTTTTGCATTTTACTCCATTCTTTGTCCAGCACTATGATGAAAAAGCATAGTTTTCCATTTTTTTTTTTTTTACAGCATTCCCTGAAGGTGTTAACTGGTGTGATGCTATTATAGATAAGGTCGGTCTGGACATGGAGATACCAAATGTGTACTTTTTTTGTTTATTTTTTACATAAAAATGTGCATTTATTAGTTGAGTCTAAGGGGCAACGTTTTTCCTTATTGAGAGTGACATACCAGCTCTAGCTTGTCAAGGTAAGGAAGCTTATTCACCGTGCAATGCTCCTCTGGGAAATATAATATGCAAATTGCCTCTTCAGAGAAAAAGAGGACTTAAACTCTATAGCGCCAGTAGGATCGCTACTTCCAACAGGTGGCGCTATAGAGTTTAAGTCCTCTTTTTCTCTGAAGAGGCAATTTGAATTTATTAGTGTAATTTTTTTATTATTATTTTGTATTTTTTTTAAAGTATTTGTTACATTTTTTTTTTTTTTACTTTTTTCCTTAGTCCCTCCTATGGGACTTTCAATTTTGTTCACATTAATTACAGGCATAATGCATTGCAATTAGTGTTGAGCGATACCTTCCGATATCGGAAAGTATCGGTATCGGAAAGTATCGGCCGATACCGTCAAAGTATCGGATCTAATCCGATACCGATACCTGATCCCAATGCAAGTCAATGGGACGAAAATATCGGAATTAAAATAAACCCTTTCTTTCCTTGTAGGTTCATTCTACATGAAGGAAAACAACTAAGAATAATGTAGGATGTATTGGGGGAGGTGGCGGAGACATTAAAGGCACAGAGGTTTAGCCCAATCAAATAGAATAGCAGGATTTTGGGGGTTTTTTATGACGTTCGGCGTTAGAAAGATTTTGACTATGTTATTTTTTTTTATTTTGTCAGATATTGATGTTTCACTACTTCCACGCCCTTCACCTTCTTTTTTACTTCTCCCACACTTTCTTCTTCATTATCCTCATCATCAGCTTCTTTGACATCAACTTCTTCACCTTATTCATCTTCTTCTTCATCTTCTACCTATAATTTTTTTTTTTTACATTGTTCATATTCTTTTTATTTAACTATTATCTTCTTCATATTCAACTTCATCATCATATTCTTATTTGTGACAGGCATTCCCGTAGTTGTTATCTATAAAAGTTTGAAGATTACACCTTCCGTTCTGCCTGTCACAAAAGAGTTACATTTGTCCGCGTTCAGTTTGGCCTGCAGCATCAGGCTTTATCCAGGGGCACTACGAGGAGGAATGGACTCATCCCCATACACTGCTTAGTATTCTTCTGCTTATAATTTAGATAATATCTTTTGCTCTGATATTTAGTGTTATGCTTAATGTTCTTCTGCTCTTTGTTCTGCAGCCTCTTGTTCTTCTGCTTCTCGGTCTCCCATGTCGTCGTCGTCTCCAGGGTCGTCGTCTCTGGGGTCGTCGTCATCGGGGTGGTCTTCAGGGTCATCGTCTCCAGGGTCGTCGTCATCTCAGTGGTTGTCGTCTCTGGTGTCGTCGTCATCTTAGGGGTGGTCTTCCGGGTTGTCGTCTTTAGGGTCTTGAACTTGGAAATGTAGCAGAAGGTACAAGAAGGCTGAGAAAATGCCGAGAAACAGCTGATGGAACTGGAACTCGGATGGCTACCCGAAGGTCCAAGAGCTAATGGAACTACCGAGGACCAGCTGACGTTACTGGAACCCGGCTACTAAGCAGGAGGTACCCGTGCCTGAAAGCACTACCAAGGACCACCTGACGTTGGTGGAACTCGGATACCCAGAGGGAGGCACCTAAGCCAAAGGCTCTGCCCGGAACCAGCTGACGGTACTGGAACCAGGATGGGGAGCAGAAGGTACAAGAGCAAAAGACACTGCCGAGAACCAGCTGACGGTACTGGAACCCGGATGGGTAGCCGAAGGTCCAAGAGCCAATGGAACTACCGAGAACCAGCTGATGTTACTGGAACCTGGTTACTAAGCAGGAGGTACCCGTGCCTGAAAGCACTACCAAGGACCACCTGATGTTGGTGGAACTCGGATACCCAGAAGGAGGCACCTAAGCCAAAGGCTCTGCCCGGAACCAGCTGACGGTACTGGAACCAGGATGGGGAGCAGAAGGTACAAGAGCAAAAGACACTGCCGAGAACCAGCTGACGGTACTGGAACCCGGATGGGTAGCCGAAGGTCCAAGAGCCAATGGAACTACTGAGGACCAGCTGACGTTACTGGAACCCGGTTACTAAGCAGGAGGTACCCGTGCCTGAAAGCACTACCAAGGACCACCTGACGTTGGTGGAACTCGGATACCCAGAAGGAGGCACCTAAGCCAAAGGCTCTGCCCGGAAACAGCTGACGGTGCTGGAACCAGGATGGGGACCTATTCAAGCTTATCTTCCTAGAGCCCCAACTAGTGGTGTTGGAGCAAAGGGTCAGCAGGGGGAGCAGAGTGTAGGCCGAAGCCTGCACTGGAGGCATTTGTAGGTCTGTTGTGTCTGCGTGGCTGTTGCAGGACACGTTGCCGGCTACACAGCAGGGGAACAGCTGGCGGTGCTGAACCCCACTGACACATTGGCGAGGTGTTTTTCTTTGTGCAGCCAGCACTTCGGGGCACCAACTGGCGGTGTTGGAGCCCAGGCTCTGCAGGGGGAGCAGAGTGTAGGCCGAAGCCTAATTGAACCAATTTTAAAGGTAACCTTTAACCCCCCCTCAGGTGTTACAAACTAGAAGAGCCACGCCTTATGCAGCAGTAGTGCTGCACAAGTCAAAGGTTGCTCTTTTAATTTTGTTCCTTGCACAAGCTGAATGAAACACGTACAACATTTTGGCCCTTATACAGTCAATCTGTCTTGGAGGCGGGAGTTCCCTTCGTAATGAGACGCAGCACAGCTGGCAAAAATACCACCTTGGTGCTTGGTGCGGCCTCCTGAGCATCGCATTTTGATGTACAGGAGTCTGCGTTGTTGCGTTATCCCTTGGCCATGCGCTGCCCGTCTTCTGACATCATTTCATGTCGGCTGGTGCGGTTCGCGATGCCCATGAATCCCAGCCCCGCAGTGTCTTTACAGTGTTTCACACTGCGGGGCTGGGATTCATGGCCTGGCGCAGTACATATGTTCGCCTCTCGCTCGTGTCCTTACACCTGCTACAGACTGTGCGGCGTCAGCAGATCCCTTATCGCATGCCACGGCCATGAATCCGCACAGTCTGAAGAAGGCGGAAGGAGCTGAGTGACAGCCTGGCGAAGATATGCACTGCTCATGCCTGTCAATCACACCCTCGCAGTCGAAATAAATAAGACACCGAGGGGCGTTGTGTCGGGCAGGGCGGCCGCAGAGGCGCAGCCAGCCAAACAATGATGTCAGAAGAAGGGCTGTGCTACCAAGGGGGTCGTTGCGTGTCATTACAAAGGAAAGTCACACCTCAGGGACGTTTTAATGGTCTCAGGGGACACATTGTAGACGTGTTCTGTTCCACGTGTGCAAGGAGAATAAGTTTATGAGCCACCTTGCACACATGCAGCATTACTGCTGTACAAGGTGGCTGTAAAACATACAAACACCTGGGGGTGGGGCGACAGGATCCCTTCAATTTCAGTTCTTGTGTCTGCGTGGCTTTTGCAGGACACGATGCCGGCTACACAGCAGGGGAACAGCTGGCGGTGCTGAACCCCACTGACACATTGGCTGGGGTTTTTCTCTGTGCAGCTAGCAGTACCGGGCACCAGCTGGCGGTGTTAGAGCCCAGGGTCAGCAGGAGGAGAGGGAGCGGAGTGTAGGCCGAAGCCTGCACTGGCGGCAGCTTTGTGTCTGCGTGGCTGTTGCAGGACACGTTGCCGGCTACACAGCAGGGGAACAGCTGGCGGTGCTGAACCCCACTGACACATTGGCGAGGTGTTTTTCTTTGTGCAGCCAGCACTTCGGGGCACCAACTGGCGGTGTTAGAGCCCAGGCTCTGCAGGGGGAGCAGAGTGTAGGCCGAAGCCTAATTGAACCAATTTTAAAGGTAACCTTTAACCCCCCCTCAGGTGTTACAAACTAGAAGAGCCACGCCTTATGCAGCAGTAGTGCTGCACAAGTCAAAGGTTGCTCTTTTAATTTTGTTCCTTGCACAAGCTGAATGAAACACGTACAACATTTTGGCCCTTATACAGTCAATCTGTCTTGGAGGCGGGAGTTCCCTTCGTAATGAGACGCAGCACAGCTGGCAAAAATACCACCTTGGTGCTTGGTGCGGCCTCCTGAGCATCGCATTTTGATGTACAGGAGTTTGCGTTGTTGCGTTATCCCTTGGCCATGCGCTGCCCGTCTTCTGACATCATTTCATGTCGGCTGGTGCGGTTCGCGATGCCCATGAATCCCAGCCCCGCAGTGTCTTTACAGTGTTTCACACTGCGGGGCTGGGATTCATGGCCTGGCGCAGTACATATGTTCGCCTCTCGCTCGTGTCCTTACACCTGCTACAGACTGTGCGGCGTCAGCTGATCCTTTATCGCATGCCACGGCCATGAAGCCGCACAGTCTGAAGAAGGCGGAAGGAGCTGAGTGACAGCCTGGCGAAGATATGCACTGCTCATGCCCGTCAATCACACCCTCGCAGTCGAAATAAATAAGACACCGAGGGGCGTTGTGCGGCCAGGGCGGCCGCAGAGGCACAGCCAGCCAAACAATGATGCCAGAAGACGGGCAGCGCTACCAAGGGGGTTGTTGTGTGTCATTACAAAGGAAAGTCACATCTCAGGGACGTTTTAATGGTCTCAGGGGACACATTGTAGACGTGTTCTGTTCCACGTGTGCAAGGAGAATAAGTTTATGAGCCACCTTGCACACATGCAGCATTACTGCTGTACAAGGTGGCTGTAAAACATACAAACACCTGGGGGAGGGGGGACAGGTTCCCTTCAATTTCAGTTCTTGTGTCTGCGTGGCTGTTGCAGGACACGATGCCGGCTACACAGCAGGGGAACAGCTGGCAGTGCTGATCCCCACTGACAGAGTGGCGTGTGTTTGGCTCTGTGCAGCCAGCACTTCTGGGCCCCAACTGGCGGTGTTAGAGCCCAGGGTCAGCAGGAGGAGTAGAGGGAGCAGAGCGTAGACCGAAGCCTGCACTGGCGGCAGCTTTAGGTCTGTTGTGTCTGCGTGGCAGTTGCAGGACACATTGCCGGCTACACAGCAGGGGTACAGCTGGCGTTGCTGAACCCCACTGACACATTGGCTGGTGTTTTTCTCTGTGCAGCTAGCACATCTGGGCGCCAACTGGCGGTGTTAGAGCCCAGGGTCAGCAGGAGGAGCATAGTGTAGGCCGAAGCCTGCACTGGAGCAAGTTGAATGGGAACCTTTAACCCCCCCCCCCAGGGGTTTGTAGCTGAAAGAGCCATATTGTACAGCACTAATGCTGGAAAAGGTAAACTTAGCTCTTTTAATTATGGTCCTTGCAAATGCTGAACTTGACACTTATGAAATGTGTCCCCTCACACCGTTAAACCGTCCGCTCGGAGGGACTTTCCTTTGTCATGTGACGCAGCACAGCTGTCATTCTTACCCCCTTGGCGCCGTGCGCCGCCTCCTCAGCATTGTTTGAATCTGTCCCGGAGCATGCGCTGTTATGTTAGCCCTTGTCCATGCACACATTTTGCGCTGCCCATCTTCTGACATCATTTGGTGTCAGGCTGGCTGCGCCTGTGCGGCTGCGCTGGCCAAGATCCCGCCTCACTGTGTCATCTAATGTAATCACTCTGCGGACCTGTGATCCATGGGCATGCGCAGTGCATATCCTTGCCTCTCACTCCCCTCCTTCCAGCTTCTTCAGACTGTGCGGCGTCATGGCCGTGGCATGCTATTAGGGATCAGCTGACGGCGCAGAGTCTGAAGAAGGCTGAGGGAGATGAGAGAGAGGCGGAGGTTAAGATATGCACTGCGCATGTCCATGGATCACAGGCACGCAGTGGGATTAAATCAGAAGACACTACGAGGCGGGATCTCGTCCAGCGAGGCCGCACAGGCGCAGCCAGCCTGACACCAAATGATGTCAGAAGATGGGCAGCGCAAAATGTGTGCATGGACAAGGGCTAACATAACAGCACAGGCTCCGGGACAGATTCAAACAACGCTGAGGAGGCGGCGCACGGCGCCAAGGGGGTAAGAGTGACAGCTGTGCTGTGTCACATGACAAAGGAAAGTCCCTCCAACCGGAAGGTTTAACGGTGTGAGGGGACACATTTCATAAGTGTCAAGTTCAGCGTGTGCAAGGAGCACCACAAAAAGAGCCACTTTTCCCTTTTGCATCATTATTACTGCTGCACAAGGTGGCTCTTTCAGTAACAAACGCCTGGGGGGGGGGTCGCTTCCAGGTTCCCTTAAATTTAAGTTGTTGTGTCTGCGTGGCTGTTGCAGGACACGTTGCCGGCTACACAGCAGGGGAGCAGCAGGCATTACTGAACCCCACTAACACATTGGCGAGGTGTTTGGCTCTGTGCGGACAGCACTTCAGGACAACAACTAGCGGTGTTGGAGCCCAGGGACAGCAGGAGGAGGAGGAGGAGGTGGAGGAGATAGGAGGGATTGCCACACACACAGCTGGGGAACAGCTGACGTTACTGAACCCCAATAACAGAGGAGCGACTGTTGACTGTGCGGACAGCACTTCCAGACAACAACTAGCGGTGTTGGAGCCCAGGGACAGCAGGATGAGGAGGAGGAGGTGGAGGAGATAAGGAGGGATTGCCACACACACAGCTGGGGAACAGCTGACGTTACTGAACCCCAATAACAGAGAAGCGACTGTTGACTGTGCGGACAGCACTTCCAGACAACAACTAGCGGTGTTGGAGCCCAGGGACAGCAGGATGAGGAGGAGGAGGTGGAGGAGATAGGAGGGATTGCCACAAACACAGCTGGGGAACAGCTGACGTTACTGAACCCCAATAACAGAGGAGCGACTGTTGACTGTGCGGACAGCACTTCCAGACAACTAGCGGTGTTAGAGCCCAGGGACAGCAGGATGAGGAGGAGGAGGTGGAGGAGATACGAGAGATTGCCACACACACAGCTGGGGAACAGCTGACGTTACTGAACCCCAATAACAGAGGAGCGACTGTTGACTGTGCGGACAGCACTTCCAGACAACAACTAGTGGTGTTGGAGCCCAGGGACAGCAGGATGAGGAGGAGGAGGTGGAGGAGATAGGAGGGATTGCCACACACACAGCTGGGGAACAGCTGACGTTACTGAACCCCAATAACAGAGGAGCGACTGTTGACTGTGCGGACAGCACTTCCAGACAACAACTAGCGGTGTTGGAGCCCAGGGACAGCAGGATGAGGAGGAGGAGGTGGAGGAGATAGGAGGGATTGCCACACACACAGCTGGGGAACAGCTGACGTTACTGAACCCCAATAACAGAGGAGTGACTGTTGACTGTGCAGACAGCACTTCCAGACAACAACTAGCGGTGTTGGAGCCCAGGGACAGCAGGATGAGGAGGAGGAGGTGGAGGAGATAGGAGGGATTGCCACACACACAGCTGGGGAACAGCTGATGTTACTGAACCCCAATAACAGAGGAGCGACTGTTGACTGTGCGGACAGCACTTCCAGACAACAACTAGTGTTGTTGGAGCCCAGGGACAGCAGGATGAGGAGGAGGTGGAGGAGATAGGAGGGATTGCCACACACACAGCTGGGGAACAGCTGACGTTACTGAACCCCAATAACAGAGGAGCGACTGTTGACTGTGCGGACAGCACTTCCAGACAACAAATAGCGGTGTTGGAGCCCAGGGACAGCAGGATGAGGAGGAGGAGGTGGAGGAGATAGGAGGGATTGCCACACACACAGCTGGGGAACAGCTGACGTTACTGAACCCCAATAACAGAGGAGCGACTGTTGACTGTGCGGACAGCCTGCACTGGCGGCAGCTTTGTGTCTGCGTGGCTGTTGCAGGACACGTTGCCAGCTACACAGCAGGGGAACAGCTGGCGGTGCTGAACCCCACTGACAGAGTGGCGTGTGTTTTGCTCTGTGCAGCCAGCACTTCCGGACAGCAACTAGCGGTGTTGGAGCCCGGGCTCTGCAGGTGGAGCAGAGTGTAGGCCGAAGCCTAATTGAACCGATTTTAAAGGTAACCTTTAACCCCCCCTCAGGGGTTACAAACTACAAGAGCCACAGCTTGGGCAGCAGTAATGCTGCACAAGTCAAAGGTTGCTCTTTTAATTTTGCTCCTTGCACACGCAGAAAGAAACACGTATAACATTTAGGCCCTTTAGCAGTCAAACTGTTTTGGAGGCTTGAGTTCCCTTTGTAATGAGACGCAGCACAGCTGTCAAAAATCCCACCTTGGTGCTGGGCGCGGACTCCTGAGCGTCGTTATTTGCTGCACAGGAGTCTGCGCTGTCGTGTTATCCCTTGGCCTTGCGCTGTTAGCGCTGCCCATCTTCTGAAATCATTTAATGTTGGCCGGTGCGGTTCGCGATGACCATGAATCCCAGCCCCGCAGTGTCTTTACATTGTTAAAACACTGTGGGGCTGGGATTCATGGCCTGGCGCAGTACATATGTTCACCTCTCACACTCATGTCCTTACACCTGCTACAGACTGTGCGGCGTCAGCTGATCCCTTGTCGCATGCCACGGCCATGAAGCCGCACAGTCTGAAGAAGGCCGAAGGAGATGAGGGACAGGCGAACATATGCACTGCTCATGCCCATCAATCACACCCTTGCAGTCAAAATAAATAAGACACCGAGGGGCGTTGTGCGGCCAGGGCGGCCGCAGAGGCACAGCCAGCCAAACAATGATGCCAGAAGACGGGCAGCGCTACCAAGGGGGTTGTTGTGTGTCATTACAAAGGAAAGTCACATCTCAGGGACGTTTTAATGGTCTCAGGGGACACATTGTAGACGTGTTCTGTTCCACGTGTGCAAGGAGAATAAGTTTATGAGCCACCTTGCACACATGCAGCATTACTGCTGTACAAGGTGGCTGTAAAACATACAAACACCTGGGGGAGGGGGGACAGGTTCCCTTCAATTTCAGTTCTTGTGTCTGCGTGGCTGTTGCAGGACACGATGCCGGCTACACAGCAGGGGAACAGCTGGCAGTGCTGATCCCCACTGACAGAGTGGCGTGTGTTTGGCTCTGTGCAGCCAGCACTTCTGGGCCCCAACTGGCGGTGTTAGAGCCCAGGGTCAGCAGGAGGAGTAGAGGGAGCAGAGCGTAGACCGAAGCCTGCACTGGCGGCAGCTTTAGGTCTGTTGTGTCTGCGTGGCAGTTGCAGGACACATTGCCGGCTACACAGCAGGGGTACAGCTGGCGTTGCTGAACCCCACTGACACATTGGCTGGTGTTTTTCTCTGTGCAGCTAGCACATCTGGGCGCCAACTGGCGGTGTTAGAGCCCAGGGTCAGCAGGAGGAGCATAGTGTAGGCCGAAGCCTGCACTGGAGCAAGTTGAATGGGAACCTTTAACCCCCCCCCCCAGGGGTTTGTAGCTGAAAGAGCCATATTGTACAGCACTAATGCTGGAAAAGGTAAACTTAGCTCTTTTAATTATGGTCCTTGCAAATGCTGAACTTGACACTTATGAAATGTGTCCCCTCACACCGTTAAACCGTCCGCTCGGAGGGACTTTCCTTTGTCATGTGACGCAGCACAGCTGTCATTCTTACCCCCTTGGCGCCGTGCGCCGCCTCCTCAGCATTGTTTGAATCTGTCCCGGAGCATGCGCTGTTATGTTAGCCCTTGTCCATGCACACATTTTGCGCTGCCCATCTTCTGACATCATTTGGTGTCAGGCTGGCTGCGCCTGTGCGGCTGCGCTGGCCAAGATCCCGCCTCACTGTGTCATCTAATGTAATCACTCTGCGGACCTGTGATCCATGGGCATGCGCAGTGCATATCCTTGCCTCTCACTCCCCTCCTTCCAGCTTCTTCAGACTGTGCGGCGTCATGGCCGTGGCATGCTATTAGGGATCAGCTGACGGCGCAGAGTCTGAAGAAGGCTGAGGGAGATGAGAGAGAGGCGGAGGTTAAGATATGCACTGCGCATGTCCATGGATCACAGGCACGCAGTGGGATTAAATCAGAAGACACTACGAGGCGGGATCTCGTCCAGCGAGGCCGCACAGGCGCAGCCAGCCTGACACCAAATGATGTCAGAAGATGGGCAGCGCAAAATGTGTGCATGGACAAGGGCTAACATAACAGCACAGGCTCCGGGACAGATTCAAACAACGCTGAGGAGGCGGCGCACGGCGCCAAGGGGGTAAGAGTGACAGCTGTGCTGTGTCACATGACAAAGGAAAGTCCCTCCGACCGGAAGGTTTAACGGTGTGAGGGGACACATTTCATAAGTGTCAAGTTCAGCGTGTGCAAGGAGCACCACAAAAAGAGCCACTTTTCCCTTTTGCATCATTATTACTGCTGCACAAGGTGGCTCTTTCAGTAACAAACGCCTGGGGGGGGGGGTCGCTTCCAGGTTCCCTTAAATTTAAGTTGTTGTGTCTGCGTGGCTGTTGCAGGACACGTTGCCGGCTACACAGCAGGGGAGCAGCAGGCATTACTGAACCCCACTAACACATTGGCGAGGTGTTTGGCTCTGTGCGGACAGCACTTCAGGACAACAACTAGCGGTGTTGGAGCCCAGGGACAGCAGGAGGAGGAGGAGGAGGTGGAGGAGATAGGAGGGATTGCCACACACACAGCTGGGGAACAGCTGACGTTACTGAACCCCAATAACAGAGGAGCGACTGTTGACTGTGCGGACAGCACTTCCAGACAACAACTAGCGGTGTTGGAGCCCAGGGACAGCAGGATGAGGAGGAGGAGGTGGAGGAGATAGGAGGGATTGCCACACACACAGCTGGGGAACAGCTGACGTTACTGAACCCCAATAACAGAGAAGCGACTGTTGACTGTGCGGACAGCACTTCCAGACAACAACTAGCGGTGTTGGAGCCCAGGGACAGCAGGATGAGGAGGAGGAGGTGGAGGAGATAGGAGGGATTGCCACAAACACAGCTGGGGAACAGCTGACGTTACTGAACCCCAATAACAGAGGAGCGACTGTTGACTGTGCGGACAGCACTTCCAGACAACTAGCGGTGTTAGAGCCCAGGGACAGCAGGATGAGGAGGAGGAGGTGGAGGAGATACGAGAGATTGCCACACACACAGCTGGGGAACAGCTGACGTTACTGAACCCCAATAACAGAGGAGCGACTGTTGACTGTGCGGACAGCACTTCCAGACAACAACTAGTGGTGTTGGAGCCCAGGGACAGCAGGATGAGGAGGAGGAGGTGGAGGAGATAGGAGGGATTGCCACACACACAGCTGGGGAACAGCTGACGTTACTGAACCCCAATAACAGAGGAGCGACTGTTGACTGTGCGGACAGCACTTCCAGACAACAACTAGCGGTGTTGGAGCCCAGGGACAGCAGGATGAGGAGGAGGAGGTGGAGGAGATAGGAGGGATTGCCACACACACAGCTGGGGAACAGCTGACGTTATTGAACCCCAATAACAGAGGAGTGACTGTTGACTGTGCAGACAGCACTTCCAGACAACAACTAGCGGTGTTGGAGCCCAGGGACAGCAGGATGAGGAGGAGGAGGTGGAGGAGATAGGAGGGATTGCCACACACACAGCTGGGGAACAGCTGATGTTACTGAACCCCAATAACAGAGGAGCGACTGTTGACTGTGCGGACAGCACTTCCAGACAACAACTAGTGTTGTTGGAGCCCAGGGACAGCAGGATGAGGAGGAGGTGGAGGAGATAGGAGGGATTGCCACACACACAGCTGGGGAACAGCTGACGTTACTGAACCCCAATAACAGAGGAGCGACTGTTGACTGTGCGGACAGCACTTCCAGACAACAACTAGCGGTGTTGGAGCCCAGGGACAGCAGGATGAGGAGGAGGAGGTGGAGGAGATAGGAGGGATTGCCACACACACAGCTGGGGAACAGCTGACGTTACTGAACCCCAATAACAGAGGAGCGACTGTTGACTGTGCGGACAGCACTTCCAGACAACAACTAGCAGTGTTGGAGCCCAGGGACAGCAGGATGAGGAGGAGGAGGTGGAGGAGATAGGAGGGATTGCCACACACACAGCTGGGGAACAGCTGACGTTACTGAACCCCAATAACAGAGGAGCGACTGTTGACTGTGCGGACAGCACTTCCAGACAACAACTAGCGGTGTTGGAGCCCAGGGACAGCAGGATGAGGAGGAGGAGGTGGAGGAGATAGGAGGGATTGCCACACACACAGCTGGGGAACAGCTGATGTTACTGAACCCCAATAACAGAGGAGCGACTGTTGACTATGCGGACAGCACTTCCAGACAACAACTAGCAGTGTTAGAGCCCAGGGACAGCAGGATGAGGAGGAGGAGGTGGAGGAGATAGGAGGGATTGCCACACACACAGCTGGGGAACAGCTGACGTTACTGAACCCCAATAACAGAGGAGCGACTGTTGACTGTGCGGACAGCACTTCCAGACAACAACTAGCGGTGTTGGAGCCCAGGGACAGCAGGATGAGGAGGAGGAGGTGGAGGAGATAGGAGGGATTGCCACACACACAGCTGGGGAACAGCTGACGTTACTGAACCCCAATAACAGAGGAGCAACTGTTGACTGTGCGGACAGCACTTCCAGACAACAACTAGCGGTGTTGGAGCCCAGGGACAGCAGGAGGAGCAGAGGAACACAGTGTAGGCCGAAGCCCGATTGGAGAAAGTCTAAAGGGAACCTTTAACCCCCCCACAAGGCGTTTGTAGCTGAAAGAGCCAGCTTGTGCAGCACAAAGGATGCAAAAGGAAAAGGTGGCTCTTTTCATTATGCTCCTTGCAAACACAGAACTAAACGCATATTATAAAATGTGTCCCCTGATACCGTAAAACCGTCCCGGAAGTAGGACTTTCCTTCGTAATGTGACGCAGCACAGCCGTCATTCTTACCCCCCCCCGGCGAAGTGCGCCGGCTCCTCAGCGTTGTTTGATTCTGTCTCGAAGCCTGCGCTGTTATGTTATCCCTTGGCCAGGCACACTTAGCGCTGCCCGTCTTCTGACATCATTTGGTGTCAGGCTGGCTGCGCCTGTGCGGACGCGCTGGCCGAGAGCCCGCCTCGCAGTGTCATCTAATGTAATCCAACCGCGGTCCTGGGATCCGTGGCCATGCGCAGTGCATATCCTCGCCTCTCACTCCCCTCCCTACGGCTTCTTCAGACTGTGCGGCGTCACGGCCGTGGCATGCTATTAGGGATCAGCTGACGGCGCACAGTCTGAAGAAGGCGTAGGGAGATGAGTGAGAGGCGGAGGTTCAGATATGCACTGTGCATGTCCATGGATCTCAGGCCTGCAGTGGGATTAAATCAGAAGACACTGCGAGGCGGGATCTCGGCCAGCGCGGCCGCACAGGCGCAGCCAGCCTGACACCAAATGATGTCAGAAGACGGGCAGCGCTAAGTGTGCCTGGCCAAGGGATAACATAACAGCGCAGGCTTCGAGACAGAATCAAACAACGCTGAGGAGCCGGCACACTTCGCCGGGGGGGTAAGAATGACGGCTGTGCTGCGTCACATTACGAAGGAAAGTCCCACCTCCGGGACGGTTTTACGGTATCAGTGGACACATTTTATAAGTGTTAAGTTCTGCGCGTGCAAGGAGCAAAACAAAAATAGCTACCTTTTCCTTGTGCAGCATTACTGCTGCACAAGGTGGCTCTTTCAGTAACAAACGCCTTGGGGGGGGGACAGGTTCCCGTACATTTAAGTTGTTGTGCCAGCGTGGCGGTCGCAGGACACATTGCCGGCTACACAGCTGGGGATCAGCTGACGTTACTGAAACCCAATAACACTGGGTCGTATGTTTTGACTGTGCAGACGGCACTTCTGAGCCTCAACTGGCGGTGTTGGAGCCCAGGAATTTAAGTTCAGGTGGTAGAAAGATGAACACAACAGGAGACCTGGATACTGTAGACAGTCACCTAATTATTTAATCAGGAAGAGGAGTGGCAAATTCCTGCGAGATCCAGGCCTTGTTCATTTTCAGGAAAGTAAGCCGGTCAACGTTATCGGAGGATAGTCGCATGCGACGGTCAGTTAGTACACCACCTGCAGCACTAAAGACGCGTTCCGATAATACACTAGCCGCAGGGTAAGCCAGCACCTCCAATGCATACTGGCTTAGCTCTGGCCATGTATCCAGCTTTGAGACCCAAAACTTGAAAGGGGAAGAGCCATCTGGGAGTACAGCAAGAGGGCAAGACATGTAGTCTGTCACCATCTGACGGAACCGTTGCCTCCTGCTGACTGGAGCCGTCTGTGATGGTGTAGACATTTGTGGCGGGAACACAAAACTGTGCCACAGTTGGGCCATACTGGTCTTGCCTTGGGCAGAGGCACTGCTTCTGCTCCCTCTTTGTGCAGAGCCTCCTCCACTGCCTGGACGCACTGAGCTGCTTTGTAATGCACTAGCAGCACTTCTCTCAGTTGGAATGGAGAAGATGATGGTATTCACCAGTGTGTCTTGGTACTCCCGCATTTTTCGCTCCCGGTTCAACGGTGTGATGAGGCTTTCTACGTTGTCCCGGTAGCGAGGATCGAGGAGGGTGAACACCCAATAATCAGACATGTTGAGAATGTGGGCGATGCGGCGGTCGTTTCTCAGGCACTGCAGCATGTAATCCACCATGTGCTGCAGACTGCCAACTGGCCAAGAAACGCTGTCCCCTGCTGGAGGCGTGATCTCTGCCCGCTCGTCATCACCCCACCCTCGCTGTACACACTGAGTACTGGAAAATTGTGTAACTCCCTCTTCCTCCTCCATTGACTCCTCCTCATCCTCCTCACAAAGTGTCCCCTGCCTACACGTTTGTGAGGAACCACGTGGGGCTGACTGTCCAGAAGATGATGGAAATGGTGAATCCTCATCCTCCACCTCTTCCACAACATCATCCCTTAGCGCTTGCAGTGATTTTTCAAGCAGGCAGATAAGGGGGACAGTCATGCTGACTAGTGCATCATCTGCACTCGCCATCCGCGTGGAATAATCGAAGGGACGCAAAACCTGGCAGACGTCCTTCATAGTGGCCCACTCTGTGGTTGTGAAGTCTGAATGGCGCGGAGTGCGACTTCTTTGCGCCTGATGCAGCTGGTACTCCATTACAGCTTGCTGCTGCTCACACAACTGCTCCAACATATGTAACGTGGAATTCCACCTGGTAGGTAGGTCACATATGATGCGATGTTCCGGCAGGCGGTGTCGGCGCTGCAGAGCCGCAATGCGCGATTTTGCCGTGCTGGAACGCCGCAAGTGAGCACACTCTAGGCGGACCTTGTGCAGCAGTGCATCAAGATCCGGATAGTCCCTCAAAAAACTCTGCACGACCAAATTGAGCACATGTGCCAGACATGGGATGTGAGTGAGGTTGCCGAGGCCCAGAGCTGCCACCAGATTTCGGCCATTATCACACACTACCATGCCTGGCTGGAGATTCGCTGGCACAAACCACACATCGCTCTCCTGCTTGATGGCATTCCAGAGCTCCTGCGCTGTGTGGCTTCGATTCCCCAAAGAAATTAATTTCAAGACGGCCTGTTGACGTTTGGCCACGGCTGTGCTCATGTCGGTCGTAACAGGTAAATGTTCATCACGGGTCCATGTGGAGGTGGACTGTGACGGCTCCTGCAGCGATGATTCTGAGGAACTTGTGTAAGAGGAGGAGTCAATGCGTACAGAATGGATTCCTGCAATCCTTGGAGTGGGCAGGACACGTCCTGCACCACTCGCACGATCTGTACCCGGCTCAACAACATTAACCCAATGGGCAGTGAGGGAAAGGTATCGCCCCTGTCCATGTTGACTGGTCCACGTATCGGTGGTGAGGTGGACCTTGCTACTGATGGCGTTCAGTAGCGCGTGTTTTATGTGTCCCTCCACATGCTTGTGCAGGGCAGGGACAGCTTGCCTGCTGAAGTAAAAGCGGCTGGGCACATTGTACTGTGGGACTGCCAATGACATCAAGTCACGGAAGCTGTCAGTCTCCACCAGCCTGAATGACAGCATTTCCAGTGACAGAAGTTTGGCAATGCCTGCAGTCAGAGCCTGTGCTCGTGGGTGGTTTGACAAGAAAGGCCGCCTTTTCTCCCATGCCTGTACTACCGATGGCTGTAGACTGGGCTGGGAGTGTGTGGATGACTGGGAACGTGGTGCTGCGGGTGGAATTACAGTGGGTCTCTGGACAACAGGGCCAGAGGTTCTTCCACGGCGATCCTGGGAGGAAGCCGAACCAGCTGCGTGTGAGCTGGAGGAAGAGGCAACACGAGCTGAAGAGGTGGTAGCTGCCGCTGTTGGTTGGCCTAGCTCTTCAGTGTGTTTTTCTAACTCCGCCAGGTGCCTGGTCCGCACATGTTTCCACATGTTGGAGGTATTGAGGTTGCTGACATTTTGACCTCTTTTGACTTTGTGATGACACACCTTGCATTTGACATAGCAAATGTGATCTGCAACTGTGTCAAAAAAGGACCAGGCACTGCAAGTCTTGGGAGCGCCCTTTTTGGCTTTTGGAAGAGACATGCTCCAAACGGGTGCCAAAGCGGAGGCTGCAGGATCCGCATTCTTCCCCCTCCCTCTGCCTCTTTGGCCCATTCGGGGAATCTCTTCCTCAGAGCTGCTCCCATCACCTTCCTGTCCCTCACGCCAAGATGGGTCAAGGACCTCATCATCTACACTACCCTCTGCCACCAACTGCTCCTCCTGGGTAGTCTCAGCAGCAGAGCACGCACCAGAAAGTGGCACCTGAGTGTCATCAGCGGATGCGTCCTGCGATGTGGTGACCGGAGGCACTGGCCCACCCGCCTCTTCAGAGGAAGAGAGAAAAAGCGGTTGGGCATCACTGCACCCTGCCTCTTCTTCCATTTCTCCAATGCTGCTTGGCTGGCCCCCTGTTTCCAAGCCAAGAGATTCAGAGAACAGAAGTAGAGACGGCTCCTGTCCTGGGCTCTCTGTCTGCCTGGGCAATTTGTCAGGTGGTGAAGAGACAGATGGCTGCTCTCCAGTGCTCTGTGTCTGAGAGGATGTGGCACTAATTGAAGTCGATGCGTTAGCTGCCATCCATCCGACAACGGCTTCAATTTGTTCTTCACGCAGCAGCGGTGTACGGCGCTCTGTGACAAAGCTGCGCATGAAGGACTGTTCCCTGGTGAAACTAGGTACTGAGGAGTCACCGGTGCCCGCAGCAGGCACAGAATCCCCACATCCTCTCCCTGCTCCGCGCCCACGCCCACGTGCCTTACTCCCTGCCTTCTTCATCTTGGTTGACTGATAAAGATAAGCAGAAAAGTACTAACGGGTAACGGCTTTGTGTGCTTATTCCTGACCAGCTCCTAACAGGTATAAGAAACACTAATTTTCTAAAGTGTGGACTAGACTTTAATATGAGCTAATGTGGCCTACACAAATGTAAAGTGGTGTGTTTGGTGAACTTTATTATTTATTTATTTTTTGGGGGCTGAACTGACAACAGAGAGAGCTGCAGTCACACGGAGACCGTGCAGACAGCCGTAAACGGCGCTGCAAGGCCCAAAAACCCTCCTCTACGTTATCCTATGTAGTGTTTTTCCACAAGTTAGCTGGATACGGGTGGAAAGACACTAATAGGAATTTTTTGAAAAAATGTGCAGCAGCCTGCACTACTTAAAACAAAAGGAAAATTGATTTGACGGTATGATGCAGTGAAGAACCCTGAGCTGGATACAACCAGGCTATGGCTGCTCACAGACTACAGGGCGAGCTGCAGTCACACGGAGACCGTGCAGACAGCCGTAAACGGCGCTGCAAGGCCCAAAAACCCTCCTCTACGTTATCCTATGTAGTGTTTTTCCACAAGTTAGCTGGATACGGGTGGAAAGACACTAATAGAAATTTTTTGAAAAAATGTGCAGCAGCCTGCACTACTTAAAACAAAAGGAAAATTGATTTGACGGTATGACGCAGTGAAGAACCCTGAGCTGGATACAACCAGGCTATGGCTGCTCACAGACTACAGGGCGAGCTGCAGTCACACGGAGACCGTGCAGACAGCCGTAATCGGCGCTGCAAGGCCCAAAAACACTCCTCTACGTTATCCTATGTAGTGTTTTTCCACAAGTTAGCTGGATACGGGTGGAAAGTCACTAATAGGAATTATTAGAAAAAATGAGCAGCAGACTACACTACTTGAAAAAAAAAAAAAAAATAGAACAGTAAGAGGCAATGAACCACCCTCCCTGAACTGAATACAACCAGCTATGGCCTATTGGCTGCACACAGACTAGAGAGTGGGCTGCACTCACACAGACACACACACACACACTCAGACCTTGCAGATCGCTGTGAAAACAGCGCTGCAAGGCAAAAGCAAGGTGATTAGTAGGTGAACACAGCGGTTGCTAAATTAGCCTTGGAAAAGAACAATGAAGCAAATCGCTATCTCTAAACTGGCCCTCAGTCAGCAAACAGCGTCCTGTCACTAACTGAATTCACAGCAGAGTGAGCGCAAAATGGCGCCAGCGACTTTTAAACTGCAGCATGACATCATTTCAGCAGCCAATCACAGCCTTGCCAGTAGTTTCATGCCCTCCATGCTGAACAGGATGTGCCCACACTTGGAATCATTCTCATTGGCTGAATTCGTGCAAATTTGTGCAGTTTGAATCCTGGGAACTTCCGATTCCGGTATCCGATACGCGGCAAGTATCGGATCTCGGTATCGGAATTCCGATACCGCTAAGTATCGGCCGATACCCGATACTTGTGGTATCGGAATGCTCAACACTAATTGCAATGCATACATATACAGGAGATTCTTAGACCATACTCTGAGCATGGTGTCAGAAGATTTCCATAGATTAGTAACCCAGGAGACGTCATGACAACTCGGGTCATCATGGCAACGATCGGGCCCCTGCAATGACGTCGTGCACCGCTCTAAAGCCCATGGAGCCCCCACCCTCCTAAATTTGTGATTGCTCTCTTTAGGGGGTTAAGCAGCCATGGGCAGTGCTGGCACCATTCTTGGCTGTTAGTGCAGTAGCTCAGCCATTAGCAGTGCTAAGCTTTTGCTGTGATCGGGCAGGAAGTGCTGATATTTCAGCACCTCCTGTGCGATCATGCTGTTGTCGGTCAGTCAGATTGACTGACTGATCACACCCCTCTGAGTGCAGAGACCGATGACATGGGTGCCCGCCAGGGCCGTATTTGCCACTAGGCACCTGATGGTGAGTGCCCAGGGCAGTAGGTTGTGGGAGGGGCAGCGCCACTGTGAGGGAGGAAAAAAAACAAAAACATAAATACTCCTGGTGAAGGACCAGTGATGACATCATGTCCACGTGACTTGTGTGTGAGGAAACATTATAAAGATTGCAGGAAGTTGTTTTTCCCTTCCAGGAAACATCAGCAACTGGAAAAAATGTGGCACTAGTGACAGGTAAACAGGGTACAGAGGTACATGGAGTGAAAGCTGTAGGTAGGTTACATGGGATTGCAAACTGCATGTGGGGTACATGGGGGAGCAAGCTATATGCGGGATACATGGGGTTGCAAGCTGTATGTGGGGTACATGGGGTTGCAAGCTGTATGTGGGGTACATGGGGTTGCAAGCTGTATGTGGTGTGCATGGTGGAGCAAGCTGTGTGTGGAGTACATGGTGCAAGCTGTGTGTGGGGTGCATGGTGGTGCAAGCTCTGTGTGGTACATGCGGTGCAGACTATATATTGGGTACATGGGATACAGACAATATGGTGGTCCATGTGGTGCAGACTATATGTGTGGTACATGGAGTGCAGATTATATGTGGGGTACATGGGATGCAGAGTATATGTGAGGTACATGGGGTGCAGACTATATGTGGGTTACATGGAATGCAGACTATATGTAGGTTACATAGGGGTGCATACTATGTGTGGTGTTGTGAATTAGACTTTTTTGGCTCCCTCTTGTGGTCACTAGTGATATGACTCTGGGATTGTCTTTCCTCAGTTTGGCACCCACCTGGGTCGTTAGTCCAGGGGTGTTGCTATATAAACTTCCTGGTTTCTCAGTCCAGTGCCTGGCATCGTTGTAATCAGTTCCTTTCTGTTTGCTCCTGTCTGCTGGTCTTGGATCTTGCAAAATTAAGCTAAGTCCTGCTTCCTTGTTTTTTGGTTATTTGCTTTGCTCTTATTTTTTGTCCAGCTTGTACTAAATGTGATTCCTGATTTTGCTGGAAGCTCTAGGGGGCTGGTGTTCTCCCCCCGGGCCATTAGACGGTTCGGGGGTTCTTGAATATCCAGCGTGGAAATTTTGATAGGGTTTTTGCTGACCATATAAGTCATCTTACTATATTCTGCTATTAGTCAGTGGGCCTCTCTTTGCTAAATATCTAGTTCATTCTTACGTTTGTCTTTTCTCCTTACCTCACCGTTATTATTTGTTGGGGGCTTGTATCCAACTTTTGGGGTCTTTTCTCTGGAGGCAAGAAAGGTCTATCTTTTCCCTTCTAGGGTTAGTTAGTTCTCCGGCTGCGCGAGACGTCTAGAACCAACGTAGGCACGTTCCCCGGCTGCTGCTATTTGTGGTGCTAGGATTAGATATATGGTCAGCCCAGTTACCACTGCCCTATGAGCTGTTTTTTTGTGTTTGCAGACTTGGTATGTACTTTTGAGACCCTCTGCCATTGGGGTCATAACAGTGTAGGGTGCAAGCTGTTGGTGGGATACATAGGGTGCAGACTGTATGTGGGGTACATGGGGTGGAAGTGGTAAGTGGGGTTTAAGGGGGTGTACACTATGTTGGGTACATGGGGGTGCAAGCTGTGCGTGAGGTACATGGGGTGCAGACTATATGGTTCATACCAGCAGTGCAAGTTGTTTGTGGTGTTCAAAAAAAATAATTTTTGTGGAAAAAAAAGAATTATTTTCACGCCTCTGTTATAAACTGCAGTGAAACACTTGGAGGTTCAAAGTTCTCACAACACATTTAGATAAGTTGCTTAGGGTGTCTTCTTTCCAAAATGGTGTCACTTGTCCCCCACAAGTGACACCATTTTGGAAAGAAGACACCCTAATTTCAATGTTTAGACACATCAGGGGCTCTCCAAACGTGACATGGTGTCCTATCTCAATTTCAGTCAATTTTGCATTGAAAAGTCAAACGGCGCTCCTTCCCTTCCGAGCTCTGCCATGCGCCCAAACAGTGGTTTACCCCCAAAATGGGGTATCAACGTACTCAGGAAAAATTGCACAACAACTTTTGGCATCCAATTTCTTCTGTTACTCTTGGGAAAATAAAAAATTGGGGGTGAAATATCATTTTTGTGAAAAAATATGATTTTTTATTTTTACGGCTCCACATTATAAACTTCTGTGAAGCACTCGGTGGGTGAAAATGCTCACCACACATTTAGATAAGTTCCTTAGGGGGTCTAGTTTCCAAAATGGTGTTACTTGTGGGGGGTTACAATGTTTAGGCACATCAGGGGCTCTCAAAAAGCGGCATGGCGTCCCATCTCAATTCCAGTCAATTTTGCATTGAAAAATCAAACAGCGCTCCTTCCCTTCCGAGCTCTGCCATGCGCCCAAACAGTGGTTTACCCCCACATATGGGGTATCAGCATACTCAAGATAAGTTTTGCAACAACTTTTGGGGTCCAATTTCTCCTGTTACCCTTGGTAAAGTAAAACAAATTAGAGCTGAAGTAAATTTTTTGTGAAAAAAAGTTAAATGTTTATTTTTTTTAAACATTCCAAAAATACCTGTGAAACACCTGAAGGGTTAATAAACTTCTTGAATGTGGTTTTGAGCACCTTGAGGGGTGTAGTTTTTAGAATGGTGTCAAACTTGGGTATTTTCTATCATATACACTGTGTTCCAAGTTATTATGCAAATTGGATTTAAGTGTCAAAACGATTTAATTGTTTTGTTTTTCAAATAAACTCATGGATGGCATTGTGTCTTAGGGCTCAATGGATCACTGAAATCAATCTTAAACACATATCATAATTAGTTTTCCAGGTGATTCTAATTAAAGGAAAAGTACTTAAAAATGATGTTCCACATTATTAAGCAGGCCACAGTTTTCAAGTAACATGGGAAAGAAAAAGGATCTCTCTGCTGCCAAAAAGCATCAAATAGCGCAATGCCTTGGTCAAGGGATGAAAACATTAGATATTTCTTGAAAATGTAAGCGTGATCATCTTACTTTTAAGAGATTTGTGGCTGAATCTGTGCACAGTCGTGTTCGTGCTGATAAAGGCATAATGAGGAAGGTTTCTGCCAGGCTAGTTCATCGGATAGAGTGCAGCTGCTAAAAAGCCATTACAAACCAGCAAACAGATATTTGAAGCCGCTGATGCCTCTGGAGTTCCTCGAACCTCAAGGTGTAGGATCCTTCAAAGACTTGCTTTGGTTCATAAACCTACTATTCGGCCACCCCTAAAGAGTGTTCACAAGCAGAAACGGTTGTAGTGGGCCCAGACATACATGAAGACTAATTTTCAAACAGTCTTGTTTACTGATGAGTGTCGAGCAACCCTGGATGGTCCAGATGGATGGAGTAGTGGATGATTGGTGGATGGCCACCATGTCCCAACAAGGCTGCAACGTCAGCAAAGATGTGGAGGAGTCATGTTTTGGGACAGAATCATGGGGAAACAGCTGGTAGGGCCCTTTAAAGTTCCTGAAGATGTCAAAATGATCTCTGCAAAGTATATAGAGTTTGACTAACAACTTTCTTCCATGGTATAAAAAGCAGAAACGTGCCTTGAGGAGGAAAATCATCTTCATGCATGACAATGCACAATCTCATGCTGCAAAGAATACCTCTGAGTCATTGGCTGCTATGGGCATAAAGGGAGATAAACTCATGGTGTGGCCACCATCTTCCGCTGTCCTCAACCCTATAGAGAACCTTTGGAGTATCATCAAGCAAAAGATCTATGAGGGTGGGAAGCAGTTCACATCAAAACAGCAGCTCTGGGAGGCTATTCTGACTTCATGCAAAGAAATACAAGCAGAAACTCTCCAAAAACTCAAAGTTCAATGGATGCAAGAATTGTGAAGGTGATATCAAAGAAGGGTTCCTATGTTAACATGTAACTTGGCCTGTTAGGATGTTTTGGAGTTAAATAGCTTTTTTGTTCAGAGAATGTGACCTCTTAATGCTGCAAATTCCACAAATGAGCATTTTCAGTTCTTTAAAACATATCAAATGTCTAGAAATTCTACTGTGCCTAATAATTTGGAACAGTGCATTTTGAGGTTTTATTCATTTTGGAGATTATACTGTTATCATTGGGTGGTTTCTTCAATAAAATTCGATGTATACTCTAAAGGGTGATGACTTTTATTAGACTGACTGTCATTTGGACCGACCATTTAGGAAAATCCGAGAAAAATATCATTTGCATAATAATTTGGAGCATAGTGTAGACTAGGGTTGAGCGACTTTTACTTTTTCAGGATCGAGTCGGGTTTCACGAAACCCAACTTTGTCAAAAGTCGGGTCGGGTGAAATCGGCCGATCATTGCGAAAAGTCGGGGGCCGACTGAAACACGAAACCCAATGCAAGTCAATGGGGAATAAAAGTCGGCAGTGAGTGGAGGACAGGAAAACTGTTGTGAATTTGCTTTTTGCTCCCTCTAGTGGTTACTAGTTTTTTGACTCTGGTTTTTCTGTCATTCCTTTTATCCGCACCTGGGTCGTTAGTTAGGGGTGTTGCTATATAAGCTCCCTGGACCTTCAGTTCAATGCCTGGCACCGTAGTTATCAGAGCTAGTCTGCTGTGCTCTTGTCTACTGATCCTGGTTCCGGTTATATCAGCTAAGTTTGCTTTTTGCTTTTTGCTATTTGTTTTGGTTTTGTATTTTTGTCCAGCTTGTTCCAAATCTATATCCTGACCTTTGCTGGAAGCTCTAGGGGGCTGGTGTTCTCCCCCCGGACCGTTAGACGGTTCGGGGGTTCTTGAATTTCCAGTGTGGATTTTGATAGGGTTTTTGTTGACCATATAAGTTACCTTTCTTTATTCTGCTATCAGTAAGCGGGCCTCTCTGTGCTAAACCTGGTTCATTTCTGTGTTTGTCATTTCCTCTTACCTCACCGTTATTATTTGTGGGGGGCTTCTATCCAGCTTTGGGGTCCCCTTCTCTGGAGGCAAGAAAGGTCTTTGTTTTCCTCTACTAGGGGTAGTTAGATTCTCCGGCTGGAGCGTGTCATCTAGAATCATCGTAGGAATGATCCCCGGCTACTTCTAGTGTTGGCGTTAGGAGTAGATATATGGTCAACCCAGTTACCACTGCCCTATGAGCTGGATTTTTGTATTCTGCAGACTTCCACGTTCCTCTGAGACCCTCGCCATTGGGGTCATAACAGTTTGCCAGGCCAGTATTAAATGTTTAATGCATTGCAGAAGAGGGATTATAAGAAAGAAGATTCTGGGTTTTTTTTTTTTTTTTTTCTTCTTCCCCTTTACCTCAGAGTGGCTATGCTTGCTGCAGACATGAATGTCCAGACCTTGATTACAAGTGTGGACCAGCTGGCTACTCGTGTGCAGGGCATACAAGACTATGTTATCAGAAATCCTAGGTCAGAACCTAAAATACCGATTCCTGAACTGTTTTCCGGAGACAGGTTTAAGTTTAGGAATTTCTTGAATAATTGTAAATTGTTTTTGTCCCTGAGACCCTGTTCATCTGGAGACTCTGCTCAGCAAGTAAAAATTGTTATTTCGTTCTTACGGGGCGACCCTCAGGATTGGGCTTTTTCGCTGGCGCCAGGAGATCCGGCATTGGCTGATATTGATGCGTTTTTTCTGGCGCTCGGTTTACTTTATGAGGAACCCAATCTTGAGATTCAGGCAGAAAAGGCCTTGCTGGCTATGTCTCAGGGGCAGGACGAGGCTGAAGTGTATTGCCAAAAATTTCGGAAATGGTCCGTGCTGACACATTGGAACGAGTGTGCACTGGCCGCTAATTTTAGAAATGGCCTTTCTGAAGCCATTAAGAATGTTATGGTGGGTTTTCCCATTCCCACAGGTCTGAATGATACTATGGCACTGGCTATTCAAATTGACCGGCGGTTGCGGGAGCGCAAAACCGCAAATTCCCTCATGGTGTTGTCTGAACAGACACCTAATTCGGTGCAATGTGATAGAAAAACCGCAAATTCCCTCATGGTGTTGTCTGAACAGACACCTGATTTAATGCAATGTGATAGAATCCTGACTAGAAATGAGCGGAAAATTCATAGACGCCGGAATGGCTTGTGCTACTACTGTGGTGATTCTACACATGTTATCTCAGCATGCTCTAAACGTATAGCTAAGGTTGTTAGTCCTGTCACCGTTGGTAATTTGCAACCTAAATTTATTCTGTCTGTAACTTTGATTTGCTCACTGTCGTCTTATCCTGTCATGGCGTTTGTAGATTCAGGTGCTGCCCTGAGTCTTATGGATCTGTCATTTGCTAGGCACTGTGGTTTTACTCTTGAACCATTGGAAAATCCTATTCCTCTTAGGGGTATTGATGCTACGCCATTGGCAGCAAATAAACCGCAGTATTGGACACAGGTTACCATGTGCATGACTCCTGAACACCGCGAGGTGATACGTTTCCTGGTTTTACATAAAATGCATGATTTGGTTGTTTTAGGGCTGCCATGGTTACAGACCCATAATCCAGTCCTGGACTGGAAGGCTATGTCAGTGTCAAGTTGGGGCTGTCGTGGTATTCATGGGGATTCCCTGCCTGTGTCTATTGCTTCTTCTACGCCTTCGGAAGTTCCGGAGTATTTGTCTGATTATCAGGATGTCTTCAGTGAGTCTGAGTCCAGTGCACTGCCTCCTCATAGGGACTGTGACTGTGCTATAGATTTGATCCCAGGCAGTAAATTTCCTAAGGGTAGACTGTTTAATCTGTCGGTACCTGAACATACCGCTATGCGTTCATATATCAAGGAGTCTCTGGAGAAAGGACATATTCGTCCGTCTTCTTCCCCTCTTGGTGCGGGATTCTTTTTTGTGGCAAAAAAGGACGGATCTTTGAGACCTTGTATTGATTATCGGCTTTTAAATAAGATCACTGTCAAATTTCAGTATCCTTTACCGCTGTTGTCTGACTTGTTTGCCCGGATTAAAGGTGCCAAGTGGTTCACCAAGATAGACCTTCGTGGTGCGTACAACCTTGTGCGCATTAAGCAAGGTGATGAATGGAAAACCGCATTCAATACGCCCGAAGGTCATTTTGAGTACTTGGTGATGCCTTTTGGGCTCTCCAATGCGCCTTCAGTTTTTCAGTCCTTTATGCATGACATTTTCCGGAAGTATCTGGATAAATTTTTGATTGTTTATCTGGATGATATTTTGGTTTTTTCTGATGATTGGGATTCGCATGTGGAGCAGGTCAGGTTGGTCTTTAAAATTTTGCGTGAAAATTCTTTGTTTGTCAAGGGCTCAAAGTGTCTCTTTGGTGTACAGAAGGTTCCCTTTTTGGGGTTCATTTTTTCCCCTTCTGCTGTGGAGATGGACCCAGTCAAGGTCCGAGCTATTCTTGATTGGACTCAGCCCTCGTCAGTTAAGAGTCTTCAGAAGTTCTTGGGTTTCGCTAACTTCTACCGTCGTTTTATCGCTAATTTTTCTAGCATTGTGAAACCTTTGACGGATATGACCAAGAAGGGCTCCGATGTAGCTAACTGGGCTCCTGCTGCCGTGGAGGCTTTCCAGGAGTTGAAACGCCGGTTTACTTCGGCGCCTGTTTTGTGCCAGCCCGATGTCTCACTTCCCTTTCAGGTTGAGGTGGATGCTTCAGAGATTGGAGCAGGGGCCGTTTTGTCGCAGAGAGGCCCTGGTTGCTCTGTTATGAAACCTTGGGCCTTTTTCTCTAGGAAGTTTTCGCCTGCCGAGCGAAATTATGATGTGGGCAATCGGGAGTTGTTGGCCATGAAATGGGCATTTGAGGAGTGGCGTCATTGGCTCGAGGGTGCTAAGCATCGTGTGGTGGTCTTGACTGATCACAAAAATCTGATGTATCTCGAGTCTGCTAAACGCCTTAATCCGAGACAGGCCCGCTGGTCATTGTTTTTCTCCCGCTTTGATTTTGTTGTCTCGTATTTACCAGGTTCAAAGAATGTGAAGGCCGATGCTCTTTCTAGGAGCTTTGTGCCTGATGCTCCTGGAGTCGCTGATCCTGTTGGTATTCTTAAAGATGGAGTTATCTTGTCAGCTATTTCTCCGGATCTGCGACGTGTGTTGCAGAGATTTCAGGCTGATAGGCCTGAGTCTTGTCCACCTGACAGACTGTTTGTCCCGGATAAGTGGACCAGCAGAGTCATTTCCGAGGTTCATTCCTCGGTGTTGGCAGGTCACCCGGGAATTTTTGGCACCAGAGATCTGGTGGCCAGGTCCTTTTGGTGGCCTTCCTTGTCAAGGGATGTGCGGTCATTTGTGCAGTCCTGTGGGACTTGTGCTCGAGCTAAGCCTTGCTGTTCTCGTGCCAGCGGTTTGCTCTTGCCCTTGCCTGTCCCGAAGAGACCTTGGACACATATCTCCATGGATTTCATTTCTGATCTTCCGCTATCTCAGGGCATGTCCGTTATCTGGGTGATATGTGATCGCTTCTCCAAGATGGTCCATTTGGTTCCTTTGCCTAAGCTGCCTTCCTCTTCCGATCTGGTTCCTGTGTTTTTCCAGAACGTGGTTCGTTTGCACGGCATCCCTGAGAATATTGTGTCAGACAGAGGATCCCAGTTCGTTTCCAGGTTCTGGCGATCCTTTTGTAGTAGGATGGGCATTGATTTGTCGTTTTCGTCTGCTTTCCATCCTCAGACTAATGGACAGACGGAGCGAACCAATCAGACTTTGGAGGCTTATTTGAGGTGTTTTGTCTCTGCTGATCAGGACGATTGGGTGACATTCTTGCCGTTGGCTGAGTTTGCCCTTAATAATCGGGCTAGTTCCGCCACCTTGGTTTCGCCTTTTTTCTGCAACTCTGGTTTCCATCCTCGCTTTTCTTCGGGTCATGTGGAGCCTTCTGACTGTCCTGGGGTGGATTCTGTGGTGGATAGGTTGCAGCGGATCTGGAGTCATGTGGTGGACAACTTGAAGTTGTCACAGGAGAGGGCTCAGCGCTTTGCCAACCGCCGCCGCGGTGTGGGTCCCCGACTACGCGTTGGGGATTTGGTATGGCTTTCTTCCCGCTTTGTTCCTATGAAGGTCTCCTCTCCCAAATTTAAACCTCGTTTTATTGGGCCTTACAAGATATTGGAAATCCTTAATCCTGTATCTTTTCGTCTGGATCTTCCTGTGTCGTTTGCTATTCACAATGTATTTCATAGGTCCTTGTTGCGGCGGTACATTGTGCCTGTAGTTCCTTCTGCTGAGCCTCCTGCTCCGGTGTTGGTTGAGGGCGAGTTGGAGTACGTGGTGGAGAAGATCTTGGATTCTCGCCTCTCCAGGCGGAGGCTTCAGTACCTGGTCAAGTGGAAGGGCTATGGTCAGGAGGATAATTCCTGGGTGGTCGCCTCTGATGTTCATGCGGCCGATTTAGTTCGTGCCTTTCATGCCGCTCATCCTGATCGCCCTGGTGGTCGTGGTGAGGGTTCGGTGACCCCTCACTAAGGGGGGGGTACTGTTGTGAATTTGCTTTTTGCTCCCTCTAGTGGTTACTAGTTTTTTGACTCTGGTTTTTCTGTCATTCCTTTTATCCGCACCTGGGTCGTTAGTTAGGGGTGTTGCTATATAAGCTCCCTGGACCTTCAGTTCAATGCCTGGCACCGTAGTTATCAGAGCTAGTCTGCTGTGCTCTTGTCTACTGATCCTGGTTCCGGTTATATCAGCTAAGTTTGCTTTTTGCTATTTGTTTTGGTTTTGTATTTTTGTCCAGCTTGTTCCAAATCTATATCCTGACCTTTGCTGGAAGCTCTAGGGGGCTGGTGTTCTCCCCCCAGACCGTTAGACGGTTCGGGGGTTCTTGAATTTCCAGTGTGGATTTTGATAGGGTTTTTGTTGACCATATAAGTTACCTTTCTTTATTCTGCTATCAGTAAGCGGGCCTCTCTGTGCTAAACCTGGTTCATTTCTGTGTTTGTCATTTCCTCTTACCTCACCGTTATTATTTGTGGGGGGCTTCTATCCAGCTTTGGGGTCCCCTTCTCTGGAGGCAAGAAAGGTCTTTGTTTTCCTCTACTAGGGGTAGTTAGATTCTCCGGCTGGAGCGTGTCATCTAGAATCATCGTAGGAATGATCCCCGGCTACTTCTAGTGTTGGCGTTAGGAGTAGATATATGGTCAACCCAGTTACCACTGCCCTATGAGCTGGATTTTTGTATTCTGCAGACTTCCACGTTCCTCTGAGACCCTCGCCATTGGGGTCATAACAGAAAACACCTACAGAGCCCATTTTAATGTCAAAAACATCAATTATTGTTACTTAAGCTTGTCAATCTTAATTAACCTTATAATAATAGTTAGGTATTGAAAATTGGGGGTCATTTGGTTAAAGTTGTGGGGGGGGGGAGGGCTGGCTCAATTTTTTCTTGGGCCCAGGAAATGTGGAATACGTCACGGCGGTGGAGCAGGGAGAGGTAAGTATTTCAACTTTGCAAGTGCTGTGATCCTGAGCAAGCAGGGGGGGGCACACTCGTTCGCATTGCCACTGGCACAGGGCCCCTCAAAGTACGACGTTGTGTTTGACGGCGGGTGCGCCTCCCACCGGCAGTGACACTTTTGTGTACTATGACGGGCCCTGTGACAGTGACGTTGCCAACGAGTATGCCCCCCCTCCTGATGAAGGAACCTGCACTTTGATATGCACCTTCCTCTTTGTCGCCGTGTAAGGTGGTATAGTATGCGGGAAGGGGGACCTGACTTTCAGCAGGGTCAGATTCTGGCTGTGTAGAGTGCAAGGGGAATGTAGTGGTCTGGGTCAATGTACCAGCAGACCCATCAAGCAGTGGCTGGGTAATAGGCAGGATGAGGAGGAAACACAGATATAGGCCCAAAATAAAAAAGGAGGCTAAAAGCAGAAAAAAATTGGTAACAGGAGTAAACAGGCAGCATTGCTTTGTTCAGTGGAGGACAACAACAAGCAGCAGCAGACACCGTTAGTAGGGCCCAACCAAACTAGTAGGGCAAATACAGTTTCAAATTCTCAATACAGGCCGAAAGCCTGTAGATTGAAACTCAGCTTTGTTTCTTTGAGGAAACCAAGAGGCAGCAGCAGACGTCACTAGGCCCAAACCAAGAACCAGGCCAAATGCAGTTTCATATTGTTGATAGAGGCCGAAAGCCTGTAGATTCAAACTCAGCTTTGTTTCTTTGAGGAAACCAAGAGGCAGCAGCAGACGTCACTAGGCCCAAACCAAGAACCAGGCCAAATGCAGTTTCATATTGTTGATAGAGGCCGAAAGCCTGTAGATTCAAACTCAGCTTTGTTTCTTTGAGGAAACCAAGAGGCAGCAGCAGACGTCACTAGGCCCAAACCAAGAACCAGGCCAAATGCAGTTTCATATTGTTGATAGAGGCCGAAAGCCTGTAGATTCAAACTCAGCTTTGTTTCTTTGAGGAAACCAAAAGGCAGCAGCAGACGTCACTAGGCCCAAACCAAGAACCAGGCCAAATGCAGTTTCATATTGTTGATAGAGGCCGAAAGCCTGTAGATTCAAACTCAGTTTTGTTTCTTTGAGGAAACCAAGAGGCAGCAGCAGACGTCACTAGGCCCAAACCAAGAACCAGGCCAAATGCAGTTTCATAATGTTGATAGAGGCCGAAAGCCTGTAGATTCAAACTCAGCTTTGTTTCTTTGAGGAAACCAAGAGGCAGCAGCAGACGTCACTAGGCCCAAACCAAGAACCAGGCCAAATGCAGTTTCATATTGTTGATAGAGGCCGAAAGCCTGTAGATTCAAACTCAGCTTTGTTTAGTAGAGGTAGAGTGGGCGCACCCACCTGTCCAGGCAAACGGCACTTGCACGGGTGCTTGCGCCAAGTGGTGACCACGGTCCTGTGGGGGGAGTCAGCCCATTTAGGGAGGTATAAAAATGGCCTATGGTGGACATTCAGCAGCTGCAAATGGAGGAATTGGCAAAGTCAGTAAGAGGAGCGCAAAAGCGAGTCATTTATCACCCAAGCTATGTGTCAGCAGGGGAAGGTGGGGCAAAAGAATTGCCAATCCATGATTGGTTCATTTTAATGAAGGTTAGATCATCTACATTTTGGGTAGCCAGACGTGTCCTTTTTTGGTCAGTATTGAACCAGCAGCACTGAAGACTCTTTCTGAAAGCACACTGGCAGCAGGGCAAGCGAGCTCCTGTAATGCATATTCTGCCAATTCGGGCCAGGTGTCTATGACCTGTGAGGGAGAACATCGATAAGGGATGAAAAATAGTTTGTAACCATACTGGACAAATGCTGTCTCCTGTCACTTTGAATAGATGCAGCAGTCCCTGTTGTGTCAGCGGTCATTGAAAAATCACTCCACAACCTTGTCAGAAAACCCCTCTGTCCAACACCACTTCGGATTTCGGCATCTCTAGCACCCCTGTCATGTTGCCCCCTATGGCAAGTGTGAGGACCATCACCGCCTCTGTGTGCTGGGAATGCCTGAACCAAACGGTCTACAAGAGTTGCTTGTTTGGTAGCCAATATTTGCTCAAGGTTCTCATGTGGCACGATGTTTTGAATTTTCCCTTTATAGCGTGGATCCAGGAGGCAGGCCAACCAGTAATCGTCATCGGTCATCATTTTGACAATGCGGGGGTCCCTTTTTAGAATACACAAGGCATACTCAGCCATGTGGGCCAATGTTCCTGGTGTCAATTCACTGGTCCTGCTGGGTTGAGGAGCACTTTCTTGGAAATCCACATCACAAGTGTCCCGCAAGAAACCTGTACCTGACCTTGCAACGCCACCAGTTTCAAGTGGCCCCTGAGAAGCATCCTCCTCCCATACATAGTCATCCCCATCATCCTCCTCCTCATCCTCTTCGACCGCCACCTCGTCCTGGACAGTTCCCTGACCAGACAATGGCTGACTGTCATCAAGGATTCCCTCCTCCTCGGCTGCAGACGCCAGCTCCTTGATGTGTGTCAAACTTTGCATCAGCAGACGCATAAGTGGGATGATCATGCTTATGATGGCGTTGTCTGCACTTGCCAGCCGTGTGCATTCCTCGAAACACTGAAGGACTTGACAGAGGTCTTGTAGCTTGGACCACTGCACACCAGACAACTCCATGTCTGTTGTGAATTTGCTTTTTGCTCCCTCTAGTGGTTACTAGTTTTTTGACTCTGGTTTTTCTGTCATTCCTTTTATCCGCACCTGGGTCGTTAGTTAGGGGTGTTGCTATATAAGCTCCCTGGACCTTCAGTTCTATGCCTGGCAACGTGGTTATCGGAGCTAGTCTGCTGTGCTCTTGTCTACTGATCCTGGTTCCAGTTATATCAGCTAGGTCTGCCTTTTGCTTTTTGCTATTTGTTTTGGTTTTGTATTTTTGTCCAGCTTGTTCCTAATCTATATCCTGACCTTTGCTGGGGGCTCTGGGGGGCTGGTGTTCTCCCCCCGGACCGTTGGACGGTTCGGGGGTTCTTGAGTTTCCAGTGTGGATTTTTGTGGGGTTTTTGTTGACCATGTGGGTTACCTTTCTTTATTCTGCTGTCGGTAAGCGGGCCTCTCTGTGCTAAACCTGGTTCATTTCTGTGTTTGTCATTTCCTCTTACCTCACCGTCATTGTTTGTGGGGGGCTTCTATCCAGCTTTGGGGTCCCCTTCTCTGGAGGCAAGAAGGGTCTTTGTTTTCCTCTACTGGGGGTGGCTAGATTCTCCGGCTGGCGCGTGTCGTCTAGAATCAACGTAGGAATGATCCCCGGCTGCTTCTAGTGTTGGCGTTGGGAATGGATGTATGGTCAACCCAGTTACCACTGCCCTATGAGCTGGATTTTTGTATTCTGCAGACTTCCACGTTCCTCTGAGACCCTCGCCATTGGGGTCATAACAGTTTGCCAGGCCATTATTAAATGTTTAATGCATTGCAGAAGAGGGATTATAAGAAAGAAGATTCTGAGTTTTTTTTTTCTTCTTCCCCTTTACCTCAGAGTGGCTATGCTTGCTGCAGACATGAATGTCCAGACCTTGATTACAAGTGTGGACCAGCTGGCTACTCGTGTGCAGGGCATACAAGACTATGTTATCAGAAATCCTAGGTCAGAACCTAAAATACCGATTCCTGAACTGTTTTCCGGAGACAGGTTTAAGTTTAGGAATTTCGTGAATAATTGTAAATTGTTTTTGTCCCTGAGACCCTGTTCATCTGGAGATTCTGCTCAGCAAGTAAAAATTGTTATTTCGTTCTTACGGGGCGACCCTCAGGATTGGGCTTTTTCGCTGGCGCCAGGAGATCCGGCATTGGCTGATCTTGATGCGTTTTTTCTGGCGCTCGGTTTACTTTATGAGGAACCCAATCTTGAGATTCAGGCAGAAAAGGCCTTGCTGGCTATGTCTCAGGGGCAGGACGAGGCTGAAGTGTATTGCCAAAAATTTCGGAAATGGTCCGTGCTGACACATTGGAACGAGTGTGCACTGGCCGCTAATTTTAGAAATGGCCTTTCTGAAGCCATTAAGAATGTTATGGTGGGTTTTCCCATTCCCACAGGTCTGAATGATACTATGGCACTGGCTATTCAAATTGACCGGCGGTTGCGGGAGCGCAAAACCGCAAATTCCCTCATGGTGTTGTCTGAACAGACACCTAATTCGGTGCAATGTGATAGAAAAACCGCAAATTCCCTCATGGTGTTGTCTGAACAGACACCTGATTTAATGCAATGTGATAGAATCCTGACTAGAAATGAGCGGAAAATTCATAGACGCCGGAATGGCTTGTGCTACTACTGTGGTGATTCTACACATGTTATCTCAGCATGCTCTAAACGTATAGCTAAGGTTGTTAGTCCTGTCACCGTTGGTAATTTGCAACCTAAATTTATTCTGTCTGTAACTTTGATTTGCTCACTGTCATCTTATCCTGTCATGGCGTTTGTAGATTCAGGTGCTGCCCTGAGTCTCATGGATCTCTCATTTGCTAAGCGCTGTGGTTTTACTCTTGAACCATTAGAAAATCCTATTCCTCTTAGGGGTATTGATGCTACACCATTGGCAGCAAATAAACCGCAGTATTGGACACAGGTTACCATGTGCATGACTCCTGAACACCGCGAGGTGATACGTTTCCTGGTTTTACATAAAATGCATGATTTGGTTGTTTTAGGGCTGCCATGGTTACAGACCCATAATCCAGTCCTGGACTGGAAGGCTATGTCAGTCTCAAGTTGGGGCTGTCGTGGTATTCATGGGGATTCCCTGCCTGTGTCTATTGCTTCTTCTACGCCTTCGGAAGTTCCGGAGTATTTGTCTGATTATCAGGATGTCTTCAGTGAGTCTGAGTCCAGTGCACTGCCTCCTCATAGGGACTGTGACTGTGCTATAGATTTGATCCCAGGCAGTAAATTTCCTAAGGGAAGACTGTTTAATCTGTCGGTACCTGAACATACCGCTATGCGTTCATATATCAAGGAGTCTCTGGAGAAAGGACATATTCGTCCGTCTTCTTCCCCTCTTGGTGCGGGATTCTTTTTTGTGGCAAAAAAGGACGGATCTTTGAGACCTTGTATTGATTATCGGCTTTTAAATAAGATCCCTGTCAAATTTCAGTATCCTTTACCGCTGTTGTCTGACTTGTTTGCCCGGATTAAGGGTGCCAAGTGGTTCACCAAGATAGACCTTCGTGGTGCGTACAACCTTGTGCGCATTAAGCAAGGTGACGAATGGAAAACCGCATTCAATACGCCCGAAGGTCATTTTGAGTACTTGGTGATGCCTTTTGGGCTCTCCAATGCGCCTTCAGTTTTTCAGTCCTTTATGCATGACATTTTCCGGAAGTATCTGGATAAATTTTTGATTGTTTATCTGGATGATATTTTGGTTTTTTCTGATAATTGGGATTCGCATGTGGAGCAGGTCAGGTTGGTCTTTAAAATTTTGCGTGAAAATTCTTTGTTTGTCAAGGGCTCAAAGTGTCTCTTTGGTGTACAGAAGGTTCCCTTTTTGGGGTTCATTTTTTCCCCTTCTGCTGTGGAGATGGACCCAGTCAAGGTCCGAGCTATTCTTGATTGGACTCAGCCCTCGTCAGTTAAGAGTCTTCAGAAGTTCTTGGGCTTCGCTAACTTCTACCGTCGTTTTATCGCTAATTTTTCTAGCATTGTGAAACCTTTGACGGATATGACCAAGAAGGGCTCCGATGTAGCTAACTGGGCTCCTGCTGCCGTGGAGGCTTTCCAGGAGTTGAAACGCCGGTTTACTTCGGCGCCTGTTTTGTGCCAGCCTGACGTCTCACTTCCCTTTCAGGTTGAGGTGGATGCTTCGGAGATTGGGGCAGGGGCCGTTTTGTCGCAGAGAGGCCCTGGTTGCTCTGTTATGAAACCTTGTGCCTTTTTCTCTAGGAAGTTTTCGCCTGCCGAGCGAAATTATGATGTGGGCAATCGGGAGTTGTTGGCCATGAAATGGGCATTTGAGGAGTGGCGTCATTGGCTCGAGGGTGCTAAGCATCGTGTGGTGGTCTTGACTGATCACAAAAATCTGATGTATCTCGAGTCTGCTAAACGCCTTAATCCGAGACAGGCCCGCTGGTCATTGTTTTTCTCCCGCTTTGATTTTGTTGTCTCGTATTTACCAGGTTCAAAGAATGTGAAGGCCGATGCTCTTTCTAGGAGCTTTGTGCCTGATGCTCCTGGAGTCGCGGATCCTGTTGGTATTCTTAAAGATGGAGTTATCTTGTCAGCTATTTCTCCGGATCTGCGACGTGTGTTGCAGAGATTTCAGGCTGATAGGCCTGAGTCTTGTCCACCTGACAGACTGTTTGTCCCGGATAAGTGGACCAGCAGAGTCATTTCCGAGGTTCATTCCTCGGTGTTGGCAGGTCACCCGGGAATTTTTGGCACCAGAGATCTGGTGGCCAGGTCCTTTTGGTGGCCTTCCTTGTCAAGGGATGTGCGGTCATTTGTGCAGTCCTGTGGGACTTGTGCTCGAGCTAAGCCTTGCTGTTCTCGTGCCAGCGGTTTGCTCTTGCCCTTGCCTGTCCCGAAGAGACCTTGGACACATATCTCCATGGATTTCATTTCTGATCTTCCGCTATCTCAGGGCATGTCCGTTATCTGGGTGATATGTGATCGCTTCTCCAAGATGGTCCATTTGGTTCCTTTGCCTAAGCTGCCTTCCTCTTCCGATCTGGTTCCTGTGTTTTTCCAGAACGTGGTTCGTTTGCACGGCATCCCTGAGAATATTGTGTCAGACAGAGGATCCCAGTTCGTTTCCAGGTTCTGGCGATCCTTTTGTAGTAGGATGGGCATTGATTTGTCGTTTTCGTCTGCTTTCCATCCTCAGACTAATGGACAGACGGAGCGAACCAATCAGACTTTGGAGGCTTATTTGAGGTGTTTTGTCTCTGCTGATCAGGACGATTGGGTGACATTCTTGCCGTTGGCTGAGTTTGCCCTTAATAATCGGGCTAGTTCCGCCACCTTGGTTTCGCCTTTTTTCTGCAACTCTGGTTTCCATCCTCGCTTTTCTTCGGGTCATGTGGAGCCTTCTGACTGTCCTGGGGTGGATTCTGTGGTGGATAGGTTGCAGCAGATCTGGAATCATGTGGTGGACAACTTGAAGTTGTCACAGGAGAAGGCTCAGCGCTTTGCCAACCGCCGCCGCGGTGTGGGTCCCCGACTACGCATTGGGGATTTGGTATGGCTTTCTTCCCGCTTTGTTCCTATGAAGGTCTCCTCTCCCAAATTTAAACCTCGTTTTATTGGGCCTTACAAGATATTGGAAATCCTTAATCCTGTATCTTTTCGTCTGGATCTTCCTGTGTCGTTTGCTATTCACAATGTATTTCATAGGTCCTTGTTGCGGCGGTACATTGTGCCTGTAGTTCCTTCTGCTGAGCCTCCTGCTCCGGTGTTGGTTGAGGGCGAGTTGGAGTACGTGGTGGAGAAGATCTTGGATTCTCGCCTCTCCAGGCGGAGGCTTCAGTACCTGGTCAAGTGGAAGGGCTATGGTCAGGAGGATAATTCCTGGGTGGTCGCCTCTGATGTTCATGCGGCCGATTTAGTTCGTGCCTTTCATGCCGCTCATCCTGATCGCCCTGGTGGTCGTGGTGAGGGTTCGGTGACCCCTCACTAAGGGGGGGGGGTACTGTTGTGAATTTGCTTTTTGCTCCCTCTAGTGGTTACTAGTTTTTTGACTCTGGTTTTTCTGTCATTCCTTTTATCCGCACCTGGGTCGTTAGTTAGGGGTGTTGCTATATAAGCTCCCTGGACCTTCAGTTCTATGCCTGGCAACGTGGTTATCGGAGCTAGTCTGCTGTGCTCTTGTCTACTGATCCTGGTTCCAGTTATATCAGCTAGGTCTGCCTTTTGCTTTTTGCTATTTGTTTTGGTTTTGTATTTTTGTCCAGCTTGTTCCTAATCTATATCCTGACCTTTGCTGGGGGCTCTGGGGGGCTGGTGTTCTCCCCCCGGACCGTTGGACGGTTCGGGGGTTCTTGTGTTTCCAGTGTGGATTTTTGTGGGGTTTTTGTTGACCATGTGGGTTACCTTTCTTTATTCTGCTGTCGGTAAGCGGGCCTCTCTGTGCTAAACCTGGTTCATTTCTGTGTTTGTCATTTCCTCTTACCTCACCGTCATTGTTTGTGGGGGGCTTCTATCCAGCTTTGGGGTCCCCTTCTCTGGAGGCAAGAAGGGTCTTTGTTTTCCTCTACTGGGGGTGGCTAGATTCTCCGGCTGGCGCGTGTCGTCTAGAATCAACGTAGGAATGATCCCCGGCTGCTTCTAGTGTTGGCGTTGGGAATGGATGTATGGTCAACCCAGTTACCACTGCCCTATGAGCTGGATTTTTGTATTCTGCAGACTTCCACGTTCCTCTGAGACCCTCGCCATTGGGGTCATAACACATGTCTGCCATAAAACTGCCTGCCCGTGTATGCGTATCCTCCCACAAATACATGACAGCACGCCTCTGTACAC